>NC_090936.1:1119143598-1119455772 GCF_040938575.1 Ambystoma mexicanum
GCTTGCAAAGGGTGTGCCCAAGTGACATTGACGTACATGGTGACATTGGACTCCCATGAGCTGTGTGGGCAGTCTGTAGTCAATACTGTGTATACATTCGTAGTGCATATTGTTGTTGTATTGTACACTGCGTGGTGTATTGATATGTGCCTCTGCATCCATCTCATCCTCCATATTTGCAAGTCCATTCCTCATGTCTTCACAATGCGGTCCACCTTGGAACTGGAGTCCATGTTGTAAGCAGTGCACCTACACTCTTGCGTGGCGCTAACACTGTATACTTGGAAGTGTTCGGAGGGCTGTCATCATCAGGTGGTGAGGCTAGCTAATTTTTAAGTCTGTAATGTCATGTTTAAGGTAGGTTGGAGGTTGTGTAGGTGATTGGTATTCTTGGTAGGTGTTTGGTAATGTGGGTTGTAGGTCCTGCATTACTGTGAGCATTTCATGTGTGGACATGTTTCCATTAGGGACACTGTAGCTGCTGACACTTGGGGCATGTTGTGGGGATTAATTTCTTTCCTCTCACATTGCATGACATGCCATGGTGTGTTGTGTGGCCGTGCCGGGGAGGGGGTGGGTGACATGGCACTGTTTTCATGTAGTATTTTGCAATTGGGTATTCATTTCTGCAGCATGGAAGTGTCTTTTCATGACACTGCATTGGTGGTGTTTGTGTAGGTAGGGATGCACACATTGTGACACTTCCACATGAACAATCTCAGGCTGCTATGGTTCTGACAGTTGACAGTCCCTTTGTTCATCTTAATTGTCAGGTCGAGTCATCATTGCTTATCAGATGGTATGTGCCAGGCCTGTGTGCACTCCACTGGGGTGTGATTTCTATGTGAAGTAATTAGCCACCAGCTGCGTACGGGCTGCCTCACCCCGTGCCCTCTCCCCTCCCATGCGCAGCGGGCGTGCATGTGGTTGGGGATGTGGGGGCACCACCATGTCCACGGCCAGGCCCCGGCGTGTTGCAACATTGTGCAGGACACATGCTGCCACTACGATCCTGCACACTACTGGGGGCGCATATAACAGCTGCCCGCCAGAACGGTCAAGGGAGCGAAAGCGTGACTTGAGCACTCCGAATGTGCGCTCCACTATGCCCTGGGTTGCAATATGGGCTGTGTTGTATCTTACCTCGGGAGGCGTGATGGGGTTCCGAATTGGCGTCATCATGTGGGTGCTCAGAGGGTAGGCACTGTCCCCTGGTGAGGAGGTGATGGGTATCATTAGTGGGGTAGTGACATAACTCTGCATCTGACATGCATGCATGTGCAGTGGCATTCATACTCACCAAGCAGCCATGTATCACCATGCCGCCCAGCTTCTAGGTCCCGGCTTAGGGTAGACATTCGGTAAATTAAGCTGTCGTGGGTGGACCCTGGATAGTTGGCATATACTGAGGTGATGATTCCCTTAGCATTACATACTACCTGCACGTTGATGGAATGCCAGTGCTTGCGGTTCCTATAGATGTGCTCAGATGCCCTGGGGGGACGTAGTGCCACATGGGAGCAGTCAATGGCACCTAGCACTTTTGGGAATTGTGCCACACCGTAGAAATCGAGGGTGGCAGCCTGCCTTTCTGCAGGTGTCCTGGGCAGGTATATGTGCCTACGGACTGATGGGCATGCAGTGATTATGTTCAAGACCTGGTGTCGGGGGGGAAATTCTGCCGGGGTCGGCCGGGCCGTCCGCAGACCTCCGGGCAGGGAGGCCCCAACTCCTCCCGTATATCCCAAAAGAGATAGAGTATGAGACACACGCAAGAAGCAAGGTGACTCTGCTGTTTATTAGACAAAACCGGCAGGGATGGGTCAAGGATCGTACGCGTCCGTCCTGACACACACACAATCGTGGGGCTCGCAGGCCCTTTTTACCTTAGTATGATGCGCTACTTGCGTCACATTGGAAAGTTAGCAAAAAACCTATCGCCACTCTTAATTGGTTGCTCGAGTGGTAGGGTTAGGATAGCATACGTATAGAGAACAATGTTAGTGGTCAAGGTTTAGTCAGGTGATATATCTGGGTTGTCCCTACAATTAGATACATGAGAATTGTTACATGAAGACCCCTGATGATTGGTTAATGTTAATGGCGTCAGTGATAAGAGCCCCATGTTCTGATTGGTGCGCTCGCGAGCCTCCCAGTCTGGGACCATCGCCGTTCCCAGCTCTCGGTGCACCTGTCATTTGCAACAATGTTTCACTATGAGTACGTGCAGACAATGTGAGGACTTATTCATAAGCTGGAAGGCCGACTACTCCCACTGTCGCAGATGTCCATTGAGCCTTTTAATTGTATCTGCCTGTGTCTTGTAACGAGGGATCCAGACGCCTTTTCTGCCTTGGAATCCTGTCAGGTTCGGCTTGGTCACGTGAGGTGGGACCGTGTTTGAGCCAGAATTCTGCACAATTAATATTGTTTTTCCACTGTGTGCCTGGTTTAATTTGCAGGTGTGACTTTGACGTTCGTGTGCGGCGTGCGAGGTTGCAACATCGTGCCCTTGATTGTCCGCTTTCGGAATGTGGGTTTGCAACATTGCGACCTTGGCTGTCTGCTTTCGCCGGGCTCATTCTGCAGGATCAGCAACCTGACTCTTGTTCTTTTAACGTCCATGGAAGCTCTTGCTTGCGGCCTACTTAGGCCTGGTGTATAGGTGGAACCGTTTGGTGCACAGGCGCTTTAGGTTTTAGTATCATAGTGTCTTATCCCCAGTATCGTGTCTTCGTTATATTTCTCATTATGGCACCTGGTTTTAGGAGAAGGGTAAGCAAGCTCTTTAGATGGGTTCATGATGCGTCTTGCGTTTCTGCATTTTGAGAGCCTATGTGGAAAATAATAAAGATGCACGTCCGTGAGTATGTCTGTCGCCTACGTCATAGCACTGAGTATATTCTTCGCGTAGATTGGTGCGGGAGTGTCCGGTGTGTATATTTGCACAGGTGTGCTGACCGTTGGCTAGGTCGTCATGGCATCTCTAACGACGTGCAGGTTTTAGTCTAGTTGATCCATGCCGCATGTGTCGGCATGGACAGGGCGGGCTGCTGGGCAGGCAGATGGACACATCCGTATGTTCCTGTACCAGGGTATTTGGTCGTCTGGTAGATGGGCAAACTCATCTCCTGGCGGGTGCCTGGGCCGTGATCCTTTAGGCCAGGCGCGAGAGGGGAAGGACGGGAGCCTGGTCTTCCATTCTCCCACTTCACTGGTGTAGGCAGCGTGACTGCATGGCCTGTGACACCCCACCCACTATGGCACTTGCCCGCTGAAATTATCCTGTGGCCAAGAAGTGCAGTACATTGAGGACCTTCTCCAGGGGGCTGAGTGCTTGGGAGCACAGGGTGGGTGATGTGAGGTCATCCTCCCACTCACTGGCCAGGTCCAGTATTATGTGTGGGGGAAACCTGTACCTCCCATACACCTGGTCATCAGGCATCCCAAAAAGGCTGGTTCTGGGAGTGAAAATTCGGGCCCTCACTATCCCCCACCCCCGGAATACATGTACCCCACTCTCACAGGCCCAATCACGTGTGGAAGTTCACGCGCACCCCGAAGTACACGTACCCAGGCAATCGCATGTGGGACTTCCCACATGGGCGCACCCCGAAGTACACGTACCCAGGCTAATCGCGTGTGGAAGTTCACGCGCACCCCGAAGTACACGTACCCAGGCCAATCGCGTGTGGAACTTCCTACGTACCTACGCACCCCCGTAGTACACGTACCCAGGCAAATCACACGTGGAAGTTCACGCGCACCCCGAAGTACACGTACCCAGGCTAATCGCGGGTGGAACTTCCCGCGCACCCCGAGGTACACATATCCAGGCCAATCGCGTGTGGAACTTCCCGCGCACCCCGAAGTACAAGTACCCAGGCAAATCGCACGGCTGGGGGGTGGGGGTGGTGGGAGACATGAGTGGGGGCCTGGTGGAGGGTGCCCCTGGTGGCTGGGGGGTGGGGGTGGTGGGAGACATGAGTGGGGGCCTGGTGGAGGTTGCCCCTGGTGGCTGAGGGGTGGGGGTGGTGGGAGACATGAGTGGGGGCCTGGTGGAGGCTGCCCCTGCACTGCTGGGGGGTGGGGGTGGTGGGAGACATGAGTAGGGCCTGGTGGAGGCTGCCCCTGCACTGCTGGGGGGTGGAGGTGGTGGGAGACATGAGTGGGGGCCTGGTGGAGGCTGCCCCTGGTGGCTGGGGCTGGCGGTAATAGGGGACATGAGTGGGGGCCTGGTGGAGACTGCCCCTGCACTGCTGTGGGGTGGGGGTGGTGGGAGACATGAGTGGGGGCCTGGTGGAGGCTGCCCCTGATGGCTGGGGGTTTGGGGTGGTGGTAGACATGAGTGGGGGCCTGGTGGAGGCTGCCCCTGGTGGCTGGGGGGTGGGGGTGGTGGTAGACATGAGTGGGGGCCTGGTGGAGGCTGCCCCTGGTGGCCGGGGGGTGGGGGTGGTGGTAGACATGAGTGGGGGCCTGGTGGAGGCTGCGCCTGCACTGCTGGAGGGTGGGGGTGCAGGGGGACATGAGTGGGGGCCTGGTGGAGGCTGCCCCTGCACTGCTGGGGGTGGGGGTGGTGGGAGACATGAGTGGGAGCATGGTGGAGGCTGCCCCTGCACTGCTGGGGGGTGGGGGTGGTGGGAGACATGAGTGGGGGCCTGGTGGAGGCTGCCCCTGCACTGCTGGGGGGTGGGGGTGGTGGGAAACATGAGTGGGCGCCTGGTGGAGGCTGCCCCTGGTGGCTGGGGGGTGGGGGTGGTGGGAGACATGAGTGGGGGCCTGGTGGAGGCTGCCCCTGCACTGCTGGGGGGTGGGGGTAGTGTGAGACATGAGTGGGTCCTGGTGGAGGCTGCCCCTGGTGGCTGGGGTGTGGGGTGGTGGGAGACATGAGTGGGGGCCTGGTGGAGGCTTCCCCTGGTGGCTGGGGGGTGGGGGTAATAGGGGACATGAGTGGGGGCCTGGTGGAGGCTGCCCCTGCACTGCTGGGGGGTGGGGGTGGTGGGAGACATGAGTGGGGGCCTGGTGGAGGCTGCCCCTGGTGGCTGGGGGTTGGGGTGGTGGTAGACATGAGTGGGGGCCTGGTGGAGGCTGCCCCTGGTGGCTGGGGGGTGGGGGTGGTGGTAGACATGAGTGGGGGCCTGGTGGAGGCTGCCCCTGCACTGCTGGGGGGTGGGGGTGGTGGTAGACATGAGTTGGGGCTTGGCGGAGGCTGCCCCTGGTGGCTGGGGGGTGGGGGTGGTGGGAGACATGAGTGGGGGCCTGGTGGAGGCTGCCCCTGGTGGCTGGGGGGTGGGGGTAATAGGGGACATGAGTGGGGGCCTGGTGGAGGCTGCCCCTGGTGGCTGGGGGCTGGGGGTGGTGGTAGACATGAGTGGGGGCCTGGTGGAGGCTGCCCCTGCACTGCTGGGGTGTGGGGGTGGTGGGAGACATGAGTGGGGGCCTGGTGGAGGCTGCCCCTGCACTGCTGGGGGGTGGGGGTGGTGGGAGACATGAGTGGGGGCCTGGTGGAGGCTGCCCCTGGTGGCTGGGGGGTGGGGGTGGTGGGAGACATGAGTAGGGGCCTGGTGGAGGCTGCCCCTGCACTGCTGGGGGGTGCGGGTGGTGGGAGACATGAGTGGGGGCCTGGTGGATGCTGCCCCTGGTGGCTGGGGGGTTGGGGTGTTGGTCGACATGAATGGGGGCCTGGTGGAGGCTGCCCCTGCACTGCTGGGGAGTGAGGGTGGTGGGAGACATGAGTGGGGGCCTGGTGGAGGCTGTCCCTGGTGGCTGGGGGGTGGGGGTGGTGGTAGACATGAGTGGGGGCCTGGTGATGGCTGCCCCTGGTGGCTGGGGGATGGGGGTGGTGGGAGACATGAGTGGGGGCCTGGTGGAGGCTGCCCCTGCAGTGCTGGGGGTGGGGGTGGTGGGAGACATGAGTGGGGGCCTGGTGGAGGCTGCCCCTGGTGTCTGGGGGGTGAGGGTGGTGGGAGACATGAGTAGGACATGAGTGGGGGCCTGCTGGAGGCTGCCCCTGCACTGCTAGGGGGTGGGGGTAATAGGGGACATGAGTGGGGGCCTGGTGGAGGCTGCCCCTGGTGGCCGGAGGGTGGGGGTGGTGGTAGACATGAGTGGGGGCCTGGTGGAGGCTGCCCCTGCACTGCTGGGGGGTGGGGGGGGGGGTTTCGACATGAGTGGGGGCCCGGTGGAGGCTGCCCCTGGTGGCTGGGGGGTGGGGGTGGTGGGAGACATGAGTAGGGGCCTGGTGGAGGCTGCCCCTGCACTGCTGGGGGGTGGGGGTGGTGGGAGACATGAGTGGGGGCCTGGTGGAGGCTGCCCCTGCACTGCTGGGGTGTGGGGGTGGTGGGAGACATGAGTGGGGGCCTGGTGGAGGCTGCCCCTGCACTGCTGGGGGGTGGGGGTGGTGGGAGACATGAGTGGGGGCCTGGTGGAGGCTGCCCCTGGTGGCTGGGGGGTGGGGGTGGTGGGAGACATGAGTAGGGGCCTGGTGGAGGCTGCCCCTGCACTGCTGGGGGGTGCGGGTGGTGGGAGACATGAGTGGGGGCCTGGTGGATGCTGCCCCTGGTGGCTGGGGGGTTGGGGTGTTGGTCGACATGAGTGGGGGCCTGGTGGAGGCTGCCCCTGCACTGCTGGGGAGTGAGGGTGGTGGGAGACATGAGTGGGGGCCTGGTGGAGGCTGTCCCTGGTGGCTGGGGGGTGGGGGTGGTGGTAGACATGAGTGGGGGCCTGGTGATGGCTGCCCCTGGTGGCTGGGGGATGGGGGTGGTGGGAGACATGAGTGGGGGCCTGGTGGAGGCTGCCCCTGCAGTGCTGGGGGTGGGGGTGGTGGGAGACATGAGTGGGGGCCTGGTGGAGGCTGCCCCTGGTGTCTGGGGGGTGAGGGTGGTGGGAGACATGAGTAGGACATGAGTGGGGGCCTGCTGGAGGCTGCCCCTGCACTGCTAGGGGGTGGGGGTAATAGGGGACATGAGTGGGGGCCTGGTGGAGGCTGCCCCTGGTGGCCGGAGGGTGGGGGTGGTGGTAGACATGAGTGGGGGCCTGGTGGAGGCTGCCCCTGCACTGCTGGGGGGTGGGGGGGGGTTCGACATGAGTGGGGGCCCGGTGGAGGCTGCCCCTGGTGGCTGGGGGGTGGGGGTGGTGGGAGACATGAGTAGGGGCCTCGTGGAGGCTGCCCCTGCACTGCTGGGGGGTGGGGGTGGTGGGAGACATGAGTGGGGGCCTGGTGGAGGCTGCCCCTGCACTGCTGGGGGGTGGGGGTGGTGATAGACATGAGTGGGGGCCTGGTGGAGGCTGCCCCTGGTGGCTGGGGGGTGAGGGTGGTGGGAGACATGAGTTGGACATGTGTGGGGGCCTGGTGGATGGTGCCCCTGGTGGCTGGGGGGTGGGGGTGGTGGGAGACATGTGTGGGGGCCTGGTGGAGGGTGCCCCTGCACTACTGGGGGTCGGGGTGGTGGGAGACATGAGTGGGGGCCTGGTGGAGGCTGCCCCTGGTGGCTGGGGGGTGGGGGTGGTGGTAGACATGAGTGGGGGCCTGGTGGAGGCTGCCCCTGCACTGCTGGGGGGTGGGGTGGTGGTAGACATGAGTGGGGTCCTGGTGGAGGCTGCCCCTGGTGGCTGGGGGGTGGGGGTGGTGGGAGACATGAGTGGGGACCTGGTGGAGGCTGCCCCTGCACTGCTGGCTTTTGGGGGTGGTGGGAGACATGAGTGGGGGCCTGGTGGAGGCTGCCCCTGGTGGCTGGGGGGTGGGGGTGGTGGGAGACATGAGTGGGGGCCTGGTGCAGGCTGCCCCTGGTGGCTTGGGGTGAGGGTGGTGGGAGACATGAGTTGGACATGAGTGGGGGCCTGGTGGAGGGTGCCCCTGGTGGCTGTGGGGTGGGGGTGGTACGAGACTTGAGTGGGGGCCTGGTGGAGGTTGCCCCTGCACTGCTGGGGCGTGGGGGTGGTGGTAGACATGAGTGGGGGCCTGGTGGAGGCTGCCCCTGGTGGCTGGGGGGTGGGGGTGGTGGTAGACATGAGTGGGTACCTAGTGGAGGCTGCCCCTGCACTGCTGGGGGGTGGGGGTGGTGGTAGACATGAGTGGGGACCTGGTGGAGGCTGCCCCTGGTGGCTGGGGGGTGGGGGTAATAGGGGACATGAGTGGGGGCCTGGTGGAGGCTGCCCCTGCACTGCTGGGGGGTGGGGGTGGTGGGAGACATGAGTCGGGGCCTGGTGGAGGCTGCCCCTGGTGGCTGGGGGTTGGGGGTGGTGGTAGACATGAGTGGGGGCCTGGTGGAGGCTTCCACTGGTGGCTGGGGGGTGGGGGTGGTGGTAGACATGAGTGGGGGCCTGGTGGAGGCTGCCGCTGCACTGCTGGGGGGTGGGGGTGGTGGGAGACATGAGTGAGGGCCTGGTGGAGGCTGCCCCTGGTGGCTGGGGGGTGGGGGTGGTGGTAGACATGAGTGGGGGCCTGGTGGAGGCTGCCCCTGGTGGCTGGGGAGTGGGGGTGGTGGGAGACATGAGTGGGGGCCTGGTGGAGGCTGCCCCTGGTCGTTGGGGGGTGAGGGTGGTGGGAGACATGAGTTGGACATGAGTGGGGGCCTGGTGGAGGGTGCCCCTGGTGGCTGGGGCTTGGGGGTGATGGGAGAAATGAGTGGGGGCCTGGTGGAGGGTGCCCCTGCACGTCTGGGGGGTGGAGGTGGTGGTAGACATGAGTGGGGGCCTGGTGGAGGCTGCCCTGCACTGCTGGGGGGTGGGGGTAATAGGGGACATGAGTGGGGGCCTGGTGGAGGCTGCCCCTTGTGGCTGGGGGGTGGGGGTGATGGTAGACATGGATGGGGGCCTGGTGGAGGCTGCCCCTGCACTGCTGGGTCATGGGGGTGGTGGGAGACATGGGTGGGGGCCTGGTGGAGGCTGCCCCTGGTGGCTGGGGGGTGGGGTGGTGGGAGACATGAGTTGGGGCCTGGTGGAGGCTGCCCCTGCACTGCTGGGGGTTGGGGGTGGTGGGAGACATGAGTGGGGGCCTGGTGGAGGCTGCCCCTGCACTGCTGGGGGTGTGGGGGTAATAGGGGACATGAGTGGGGGCCTGGTGGAGGCTGGGGGGTGGTGGTGGTGGGAGACATGTGTTGGTGATCAGTAGTGCAAGGTGACATGTGGGTTGGCTGGTGGGCATGGCCATGGTGGATGGGTTGCCTGTGGGACATGAGCAGGGGTGCAGGGTAGTACCCTGTGGTGTGGGCTGCCTGCAGGGGCCGTGGAGGGTGTAGTGGGAACACCTGGGGGGACCCACATGGCCAAATCACGTGTAGCATTCCCCGGCACCACCGAAATACACGTACCCTGCAGAAATCGCGTGTGAATCTTCCACGCACATCGGAATACACGTACCCAGGCCAATCTCGTGTGGAACTTCCTGCGCACCCCGAAGTACAAGTACCCAGGCCAATCATGTGTGGAACTTCCCGCGCACCCACACCTAGCCAGGCCAATCGTGTGTGGAACTTCCCGCGCACCGCGTAGTACACGTACCCAGGCCAATCGCATGTGGAACTTCCCATGCACCCCCACCTACCCAGGCCAATCGCGTGTGGAACTTCCCTGGCACACCGTAGTACACGTACCCAGGCTAATCGCGTGTGTAACTTCCCACGCACCCCGAAGTACACGTACCCAGGCTAATCGCGTGTGGAACTTCCCGCACACCCAGGAACACGCGCACACGCTCTTTTTCACACAGCGGGTGTCCGTGTTTGTCGGTGCCCCTTTGCACCTCATTTGTCCTAGAGGGCCACTCTATGGGCCATTCATCATGGCTGTATATGGCTGTATATAGATGCTTTTTGTTAGCACACTTTTTGGCGCACATTTTTTTCAGTCGCAGGGGCGCTTCCGCCTGCTTTCTTGTGGCGTACTTGTTTGGCCCTGTGCGCGACTTTGACCGTGTGCTGGTTTGCCCTATTCGATTCCATGAATACGGGTTGTAGGCGAGCGTGTGGGCGTTCCGCGCACTTGCCTCCTGTACTTCCCCCGTGACGCCCATATTTTCACGCGTCGTTCCCCATTCCGAGTGTTACGCCCCGTGTTACGCCCCGTGTTCCGCATACTTTTGTGATGTGCGCCGCGCTATGTGCGATTTCGCAGTGGCCGTGGCGCACACTGTTGGATGACCTGTGCGCCGGCGTGCGCGGCGCACATTTTTAGCGCACATCCAATGTTTTTCTCGCGCACAGACTTCCATGAATCGCTGTGCGCTGGTTTTCCTGCGATTCGCACGTTTTGGCACCTCTGCGCGGGAATTTTCGGCGCACATTAATTCCATGAATCGACCCCTCTGTGTTTTCTACTTCTATCATAGCTAATTCTGCCTCATTTATTATTAGTGGTTCTCCCAGTGGTTCTTGGCTTCCTGTTACAGAAGGTTGACTACTGTCAGGAGTGTCCTTATCTAGTTGGGCTTGGAGTTCTTCTTCGTGTTGCTGTTCATTGTGAAACATTGTTTTGTACTGTGTAAAGTTTATATCAGTTATAGTGCTTTCATTTGCTTTGAAAGCATCCTCATATGAGTCATAACTATCTAGTATTTGTTCTTCTTTTCTCCATGGTTTGAAGAGTTGTAGCAGGGACATGTAATATACTTCTTTATGTTGAGGAGTCTTTAATGACAATTTGATATGATTAATTAAATTTGTTTTAGTGAGTTTAGCTAAACTGCCTTCACAGTTTGTCACTATATTTACCTTTTTTTTTCATCAGGTTTCATATTATCTTTGTATGTGTAGTTTTGGGCTATGTGGAATAGACACATGTTTTCCAAAGTATTACTTCTGTTTGGGTAGTATGTGTCCAATAAATTGTTTTTTTAAAATATCTTGGCTGTTGGGATCACGTTTGGCTATTGTTTCTATATCTTCATATGATTTTAGAACTCCTTTTCTAGATTTAGCTGTACCAAGACTTAGCCATACTATATTTTCAGATTTATCATACAATGCAGTACCAGCTAAATGATCAGCTGCTTCATATGATCCACATTCTCTATGGGTGAGCAGTTTTATGCCCAAGCTGTATAATTTCTGAGACACTGTTTTATCTGATGACAGGTCATTCCAGAGGTCTTGGAGCTCTGTGTTTTCTGCTTTAGTTAAGTATGCTGTGACATATCGTGCAACTGCTGTAGAATTGTCTGCAATGTACTGCACATCTATGTTTGCATTCCATAAGTGGGCAATGATTGCATTATAATCATTGATATATTTTACTTCTTTTTTCTTTTTATGTAATATGTATTTTTAGGTGACTTACCTTTAACACTATGTCTAACTGAAGACATGAGGTTGTTCACTTGACCTGTATTTGTAACTGGTCTAGGGAAACCAAATCGGCATTTGGTGTAGTATTTCCCTTTGTTTTTGTATTTGCGACAACAATATTTTCCACATTTGTGTCTTTGAAATTGTAAAATGTGTGCATGAAGATCACTATTTGTGGCTTCTGATGGAATTTCATCAGTGACATATTTTTCAATAAACTGTGAAACAGTGGCATCACTGTCTTGACCAAATTTAGGAGCATCTTTAATCCATAAAAGCATGTGGATATGTGGTGCTCCTCTGTCTTGGTATTCTTTTCTCCAAAAGAAGTGTTGCACTTCTCCAAAGGGAGGAACAGTTTTATTACAAATAAAATGTAGCATAGCAATGAAGCGATGGTGAAAATAACTTGAAACATTAACAGGATCCAAAGAACAAAGTTCTTCAGGTGTTAGTATATCTATGTTTGTTTTGTTTTTATTTGATATGCGTAGGAAATCATGTAAATCTTCCCATGCATATTCTGCACAACTTAATGTAACAAACCAAGTGGGTGGGCCAAGGTTTCTGATCATACAACGTACATCTCCATGAAGTCGAAACCAGTACTCTTTAGTACCACGCATATTTGCTAATAGATTTGTAATATTTGATTGTTAAACCTCATCCTTTTGTTGCACTTTTTCTAATAATTGTGTGGCTGTCATATTTTGAAAGTGTGATCCTGATTTTAATATAAAGTTGCTAGTTCACTTTCAAAGAGTAGGTGGATTATGAATTCCACATTCTGTCTAAATCTAGGATCTTCAGAATACATCCGTAATGAGCAGTATTCTGAAGCTGATATTGAAATAGGTCTATCATCATACCTTCCTCCTTTGCCAGTAGGAAAGAGTAGAAGAAAAGCATGTGCTTCTATACTTTTTTCTCATATGCTGATTGGCGATCCTTTTGTTTGACACATTTGGTACGTTTCCAGTACATCTTCTATGGTGTCATTAGAGTGCAAAGGATGAATTGTTTAATGGTCTAAAGTATTTGATATTGTAGCAGGATCTAGTAGCTCAAATTGACCAGTATCTTGTGTTTCTTGAATTATTTCAGTTGTATCTTCCAAGTTTTCTTCAATATAAATTTCTTTGTAATAGTCATTATTCTCTTTAAGATATTGGAAGGCTTGTCTAACTTTATGTAAATCTACCAGCTGTTGCCATATTTTTTTGTCTTTTGTAGGTACTCCATTTACTAAGATAATTAAAGATTGCTGCATTGGACGTTGCATTCCTAGAGTATGCACATTTTCTTTTAGATCTAATGGTAAATAAACTACTTTCCCACGAATGCCTTTTACCAATTCAGAGGGAGGTAATTTTGCTGTTTTTGGTTGAAGGCGTATTACTGCTTGAAATGGGTGTACTGTTTGAATTATGATGCTCTCATATAAATGAAGTTGTTGTAGGGGTTTTGGTACTGGGTATAATTCCAAATTAATTGTGATAGCACGTGAAGGAGTTTGGTTGTTGTCAAGTTTTGTAGGCAGTAACTGCAAAGTATTAAGGGCTCAGTTATTTCATATTTGTTTTCTGCTACAAGGTAGAAAGCTAATTCAAACCATTTAGAATCTTCATTGTCTTCTATTTTGTATGATAGGTCTACAGTTTTTATGTTACTTTTATAAAAAGTTTTACGGCAACATACACATACATGATTTGGTACTTCAGCTGATGTACTTTCTTTTAAATTTTAGTATTTCTTTTTTGTATGTGTTTAGCAAAAGGTTGCCATGTGTAGAATTGTTGCTTAATTGGTTTAAAGCTATTTCATTCTGTAAATGGCTTTCACTTCCAAAATATTTTTTCTGGATATAGTGAATTTCTTCAAGTAGGTCTTTTGCTGTACCATGTAGAAGGATGTTATTTAACTTTGCTAGTGCTAAAGCATTACTTTTAGCATAGTACAGTTTATAGACTAGATTTCTTATAGTTGAAGGATGTGTTGATATCCTTTTGATATCATGAAAAGTGGTTTTACAAGTAGGTCCTGTAATGCAGGCCAATGAATGTCCTTGTAGTCCTGTGTACTTGCGCACTGGACAGGTATCCATATTTTGCAGTAATTTAAGTTAGATTTTGTCTTTGCTTTTTACATATTTATTGAGGAATTGGCGTAAAGATTTGAAACATTGTTTGGGAATGTACACATTGACGTGCTTGGCCATTTGTACACTAGACGTTCTGATTCACTTGAATGGAGGGGTAATTCTAAGTTTTCAGGGCATATTTTTGTAAGGAGTACTTCTTTTTCCATTATGGTATTATTCACTTTTTCATAACCTCGACCACTTCTATGTATGGCAATTGTATTTGTTTGCTTTTGTTTGTGCGCTTCTTCATTAAAATATGGTTCTGTGCTCGTAGTGTGCTTCCATTCACCTCTGCAGATATTTAAGATGTTCTTTCTGTTGACATTTCGCTTATTGAGAAGTCTTTTTTGTAATTTAGTTATTAGTTTTGTCAGTGGTTTCATTTTGTTTAACACTAAAATAAATAACTTTCTTTTGAAAAGAATTGCACTGTCCATCAACGCTTCTGAGATTAATTTCCTACGATAGGTTTTAAGCATTGAACCTGATTTCTGTCCTGTTTTTATAAGATTTTGAAGGACTTTGTGACGGTACATTTTGGCTAAAATACTTTTCTTGGCATGCTTACTTTGCATTATATCAAAATTTAAAGAAGCTGTTTTATCTGTAGTGATAGCTGATTTTCTGTTAATTGTTTTTTGGTTTGTTTTACATTTTGATAGAGTAGGCAAAGTTTTTGTACTTGAAACTTCTTGTGTTTCACTAAATGACTGTATTAGCTGTTTTGTTTCAACTTTTTTACAAATTCTGCTAGAGATGGATGCTTATGTTGGACAGTTTTATTTTCATTTGCTCTACTTCTGCGTTGCTTTCCATGGACTTGACTTTTGGTAGGCATTCTTTAGGGTCTGTTGAAAAAAATAAAGATGGTATGGGTTGGGGTGTACTACAATGTATGTGTGCTGTGTGCATGAGTGTTTGAGTAAGATGATAAAGATGTATGCAATGGTGTGTGATTGTGCATTGGGAACTACAACTAGTAGGGATAGGTATTCTTGAATTTATGTGTTACTAAACTGGGGTTCAGATGACAAAAAAAAGTAAGCTAGTGGTGTGGAAAAGTACAAATAGTAAATCTAATGTATACAATTAAAACAGTTGTTTGTTCTATAATATGAAAATTGTAGCAGTTCAGTTGGGTAATTTGTGTGTCCAAAAATATGAATTTGTGGGCCATTCTGGCTGTAAATTGCTGTTTAAGACATGGAGATTTTTGGACAAAATGGTACACAATCTCTATTTTTAGGCACATACATAGCTTGTATTAACTTTACAGTATGTTTGAGCAATAATACAAATATTATGGTGATATTCTACTTACTTTTTTTCTAAATTAACAGGTAACTTCTTAGTTCTTCTTTGTTCTTCAAATTCGGCTGCTTATTTTCAGGAGACTGGTTTTCACTGCAATTGTAAAAGATTCAAATTAGTAATTTTGTTTGTATATAGCGCTGTTTTTAATTTAGATAGTGTTTTTTTAATTGAAATCCTCAGCGCCTTCTTCAAAACCATTAAAGTAATGTATTTACATAAAATACATTGCATCAGTTCAGTACATATGATATGTTCTTAATGAACAAATTGTATTGAATGACTAACTGTAGCAAAAAGAATATCTTTATTATGTCTTGTGAAATTTATAATATACCAGTGAATACCACTATTTCTATAACTAAGCTGTTCTAGGTAATAGCGCCTCAATGTAATGCCCAAATTAAAGTAATTAAGTAAATAAATAAATAAAAACAAAAAGTATGAAATTGTATAAGTATTTTTTTAAAGATATAAACATAGATTGTGCTTGCATGCAATTTTGTTTGAATATATGTAGTCTATATATTTCATTTAAAAAATGTTAGTTTAACATGATTTGAGTGTATGTGTATAAAGAAAGTAAATAGTATAAAGGTTTATAAGTGATAGTTGATTTTAGGAAATTGAAAAAAAGTAAATTCATTTTACAGATTACACAAGCTAAAAGTCTGTTTGAAAATGTGTTCATCTACTGTACAGAAAATATGCATACCTGAAGTTTGTGTTCATGCATATGAATATGCATGGAGCTGCAAGTAGTGCAGTATTTCTGGTAGATGGTGCTTGCCAATGATATGACACTTGTACTCAGAGAGATTCACAGTACATTTGCAGTACTGATCTATGATGATGCAGTTAGATGTAGAGGTCTTGAATGTGATTGGTGCATGGTCATGTGACTTCTTAGCTACATCCAATGAGGGAATGGCAGAGAGAGTGAAGTGGAAATGGTAGAAGGGCTGTTCATGTTACGATATGTCCGTGGACATGGCGGTAGTTCGTGGACATTGGGAGTTACATCCGGGGATTTTTGGATTCAGAAGTCATGCAAATGAGAATGAGTACTGAAAGGGATTGGTCAGGAAAGTTTAGTGGGTATGTTGTGCCAGAAGAGAGTTTCTCATATACTGTTTTCGCTGAGAGAACAACAGATAGCTATGTCTGTGTGTTTTAGGAAAAAGATTGTATGGATTTTGGGAGATTCATGGATATATTGGTTGAAGGTGCATGCAGAAAGATGTGGAGTAGCTGTCGATCTTGGATTCCCACATGTGGAAGTACACTGGCATGGAGTACGTGGAATGAAGTGGTTGGACTTGCTACCTCTCTGTGCTCCTTTGGAGACAGAGTAACATCCAGACATAATTGTAATTCATTGTGGAGGGAACAGTTTAGGACATGTGACTGGAATTTTTTTGCAATTTGCTATGAAAGAAGGACTTGGGAAGGTTATGGACATGTTTCCTAATTCTCAAGTGATATTTTCACGGATTGCGCAGAGACAAATGTGGCTTCGTTCTTCTTCATTTGGTCCACAAATGGAAAAAGCAAGGCGCAATGTTAATAAAGCTGTGTGTGCCTTTCTGAAACATTTTGGCATGTCTTCTTTTCACAATGAAAATATTCTGTTTCGTAGTACAAACATTTTTCGCAGAGATGGAGTCCATCTTACTTATGGTGGCAATCAGATTTTTCTGAGAAATGTACAAAATGCATTGCGACCTTTTTTGTATTACAACATCCATTTTGAAGTAGGTGTTAAGCATTTATCATTTTTGACTTACAAACATCTCCCAAAGGCTCTTTTCAGAGCCACCACTTCCTCCCAGAGAAAATTGCAATGTTTGTGATAGGGTAGCAACCCAATTTTTTAAATGTTTGTGAACTGTCCGCAGACTTCTAAAAAATTCAAAGGGCCCTGCTTCATTTATTTTCACTTCTATTTTTTAACTGTGAAAGGCGGCTCTGAAAAGAGCCTTATTTTTTTTTAGATTTTTGTTATTTTGTATTTTTTTTGGTTTTTGATACACAACAAAGTAGGAGAGGAGCGGAAAGGAAGGTAAAGGGGGGACACCAACCACAGCGATAAGAAAGGGCAAGCTGAGAGTGGAAGATGTAGAGTGGGTTTTATTTGGGTAGTGAGCAGATCTTCTCATGCTCTGAGACGATAGTCTCAAAAGCACTACAAAGTCGCTCCCCCCTGCAGAGTACTGTGTCACAGTACATACATACAACTGTGAACCTCGAAAGGTAAGGGTCATCAGCATTCTGTATGGCCTGTGAGGCAGCTTGAGGAAGACGCTGTCCCTCAGAGGTGGTCCTTGTGGTGACAGGATCAGAAACAGAGGATGAAGTAGAGGAAATCAACCTGTTACGTTGTTCACAAGGTACAACCCTGCGAATAGCCCCAGAGTTAAATGATCTCAGGTGACGCTTCATAGTAGTGGTCCCAAAGCTATACTTACTGTGCTTCCCGATGAATGGTAAATAACCGCCACACCCAAGACTCACGCCTAGTGCGGGTAGTAGGGATTAACTCTACCTCATTCTCATCATCCTCTTCTTCCTCCTCTGAATCCTCACTCCTGTTCCACTCTTCAGGACCTTGGGGAGGTGGTGGTGCTGGAGGGGGTGGGGGTGGTGCTGAAGCAGGTGCAGCACCAGGTGGCAGTAGTTCATCCATGGATGCCATCCCGATGATGGTGTAATCTGCAGGTGGCAGCAAAAATCGCTGTGTTCTGAAGAATAGCCAGAAACACAATGAGAATAAGCTCTAGGGCGTGCTCTTTTATAGGGGTACTTGTGCGCGGTCCGTGGACATGCGCGCTGTCCGCGGACAGATCGAACTCAAAAAAATACTTCGAAAAGTTTCAAAAGGTATGTAGAAACTCAGGATTACTATGTGGGACTTGTGCCATGGTGAGATTTTATTGAAAAATATTATGGATTAATTGAAAATGTACTTTTAAATTGTTCGGGGACACGAACAGTGTCCGCATTCAGAACATGCGATCAGCATGGGCGCGGTCATATGATCCGTTCGCGAACATGTTCGCGAAGGAAGCGCATGTCCGCAGGACACCAAATGCACAGAGTTTGGTTAGCGCATGCGCGTTGATGTTCTATGGACACTGTTTGGGTCCTGAAGTAAATAAAAATGCGTCACACGTGAAACGAACATTTCAGGACACTGCGTGTGTTCTTAGAACTGTTTAAACTTGCTAGCGAACAGTAAGGACAGATATAGTGTTCTTCATGACACGTAGAATTTCGTTTATGTACGAACATTTCAGGACACCAATTGTGTTCTTAGAACAGTTTCAACTTGCTAGCGAACAGTACGGACAGGTATAGTGTTCTTTAAGACACCTCCTTTTTCGATTAATTACGAACAATTCAGGACACCGTGTGTGTTCTTAGAACAGTTTGAACTTGGTAGCGAACACTACGAACAGGTATAGTGTTCTTCAGGACACCTCCATTTTCGTTTACGTACAAACATTTCAGGACACCAATTGTGTTCCTAGCACAGTTTAAACTTGATAGCGAACACTACGGACAGATATAGTGTTCTTTAGGACACTTTAATTTTTTTTTTACGAACATTTCAGGACACAGCGTGTATTCTTAGAATAGTTTCATCTTGCTAGCGAACACTACAAACACGTGTAGTGTTCTTCAGGTCACCTCCATTTTCGTTTATTTAAGAACATTTGAGGACACCAATTGTGTTCTTAGAACATTTTCAAGTTGATAGCGTACATTACGGACAGATATAGTGTTCTTTAAAACACTTTAATTTTAGTTTCTTTATGAACATTTCAGGACAATGATATTTGTGATGTCATCTTTGATGTCCTGGGTGTTAGGCTTAGCAATGCACGGTGGTGGCGCGAGTTATGGTTGCTTAGCTTACCATAACTGGCGAATTTCAAGGGTTTTTCGGTTTTACTTGGAACCATAACGTCCCTTTAACAAAGTTTTTTCACTGAATTTGAAAAGTTTTTAGCAGCGCAACTTAACCATAACGTCCTTTCCATAGGAAGAGCACTTTTTGGGTGGCTTACAACTTCGCTCTCCCTGGACGGATCCTCACCAAACTATGCAAAAAAAGTGTTTGGGACACTCTTAATTTTTTTGCAAAGATTGGTGAGGATTCGTCCAGGGGAGGCAAAGTTATAAGGGGGGGTCCCAAAACTTTTTTTTTCCCATAGACTGAATGGAAAAAATGTTTGCTCGCGTCTACAGCCCAAACCGCTGGACGGATTTTCACCAAATTTGGACCAGGAGCAGCGGCTTGGTCCCGAAAGCGTGCTTTTGCAAATTTGGTGAAAATCGGTCCAGTAGTTTGTTTTTTAAAATGACCAAAAAGTAGGTAAAAAAAATTAGTGATATCTGTGTTCGGTCTGGGGACGGACTTCCCTGTTCGCTCCGCGGACAGTGTCCTGATTGGCCATTCGGCTTGCATGATGTTCACGGACATGCAACGTGTTAGCTGATTGGACGGCGTGGAGCATGAAGCACGTCAGATTTTCGGTAGCGCCCGCCATCTTGGATTTGCGGTCGTCCGCGGACATCGCGGTGAAAATTTGTTCAAAATTTGTATTTAGTAGAGTGTGTGGGTGTGTAGGAGTGTTTGGGGAGGGTGGGAGTGTATGAGATAGGATGAAAGTTGTGTTTTTTATGTGTTAGATGTTCTTTTTGTGTTCGATTTGTCTGCGGACATCACGGGTGTTCTGAAATATTCTAAATAAACTGAATGGGGGTGTTCTGAGGACTCAATATGTGTTCGTTTTGTTCGCAAGCAAACTGAAACTGTTCTAAGAACACCCGCAGTGTCCTGAAATGTTCGCAAATAAACAAAATGGGGGTGTCCTGAGGACGCTGTCCGTATTGTTCGTTGTCAAGTTGAATATGTTCTAAGAACACTCGCGGTGTCCTGAATTGTTCGCAAATACACAAAATGGGGGTTTTCTGAAGACATTGTCGAACACTCGCTGTGTCCTGAAATGTTCGCAAATATGAATGGGGTTGTGGCTGACAAGTTGAATGTGTTCTAAGAACACTCGCGGTGTCCTGAAATGTTCGCAAATAAACAAAATGGGGGTGTCCTGAGGACGCTGTCCGTATTGTTCTCTGTCAAGTTGAATATGTTCTAAGAACACTAGCGGTGTCCTGAAATCTTCGCAAATAAACAAAATGGGGGTGTCCTGAGGACGCTGTCCGTATTGTTCTCTGTCAAGTTGAATGTGTTCTTAGAACACTCATGGTTTCCTGAAATGTTCGCAAATAAACGAAATGGGGGTGTTCTGAGGACACTGTCCGTATTGTTCGTTGTCAAGTTGTATGTGTTCTAAGAACACTCGCGGTGTCCTGAAATGTTCGCAAATAAACATGATGGTGGTGTTCTGAAGACGCTTCTAAGAACACTTGCCGTGTCTGGGGAATGTTCGTAGGGGGTGTCCTGAGGACGCTGTCCGTATTGTTCTCTGTCAAGTTGAATGTGTTCTAAGAACACTCGCGGTGTCCTGAAATGTTCGCAAATAAACAAAATGGGGGTTTTCTGAAGACGTTTCTAAGAACACTCCCGGTGTCCTGGAATGTTCGTAGGGGGTGTCCTGGAGGCATAGTCCGTATTGTTCGCTGGCAAGTTGAATGTGTTCTAAAAACACTTGCAGTGTCCTGAAATGTTTGCAAATAAACAAAATGGGGGTGTCCTGAGGACACTGTCCGTATTGTTCGTTGTCAAGTTGAAAGTCTTCTAAGAACTATCGCGTTGTTCTGAAATGTTCGTAGGGGGTGTCCTGAAAACGCTGTCCGTATTGCTCGCTGGCAAGTTGAAAGTGTTCTAAGATCACTCATAATGTCCGCGGACATTAAGGGGCCGATTCATGGAACAAACGTGCGCCGAAAATCTTCGCGCAAGCAGGCGCAAGCAGGCGCAAGCGGAAAAAAACAGGTGCACGCGTGCGATTCATGGAAGTCCCTTCGCGTGTACACCCCGGGATGTGCGCCAAACCAGTGCATGGCGCACAAGTCACTGCAACATCCCGAAAGGTGTGCACGACGCGCACAGTGAAAGCGCACAACCTTGACGCATACACCAGAAAGTTTGCGGGACACGGGGCGTAACGCGCGGAATGGGGAACAACTCGCGAAAATAAGGGCGTAACTGGGGATGTACTGCAGGGAAGCAGACTGAACGCCCACGCGCACTCGAACCACACGTATTCATGGAATCGAATAGGGCAAAGCCACACACAGCCAAAGACACGCACAAGCCGAAACACGTCCGCCACACGAAGGCAGGCGGTAGCGTCCCTGCGCATTACAAAAGTGGCAACATACAGCAATTGGGCCTGTGCGAGCGGGGCACGTGTATTTCGGTTGTGCGCGTGAACTCTTTCACGCGATCGAGCCTGGGGGAGCGGGCTACGTGTATATCAGGGGTTCGCGTGAAGTTTTTCACGTGATCGGGCCTGGGGGAGCGGGCTACGTGTATATCAGGGGTTCGCGTGAAGTTTTTCACGCGATCGGGCCTGGGGGAGCGGGCTACGTGTATTTCAGGGGTTCGCGTGAACTTTTTCACGCGATCGGGCCTGGGGAGCGGGCTACGTGTATATCAGGGGTTCGCGTGATGTTTTTCACGCGATCGGGCCTGGGGGAGCGGGCTACGTGTATTTCAGGGGTTCGCGTGAAGTTTTTCACGCGATCGGGCCTGGGGGAGCGGGCTACGTGTATTTCAGGGGTTTGCGTGAAGTTTTTCACGCAATCGTTTTTCACGCGATCGGGCCTGAGGGAGCGGGCTACGTGTATTTCAGGGGTTCGCGTGAACTTTTTCACGAGATCGGGCCTGGGGGAGCAGGCTACGTGTATATCAGGGGTTCGCGTGATGTTTTTCATGCGATCGGGCCTGGGGGAGCGGGCTAAGTGTATATCAGGGGTTCGCGTGAAGTTTTTCACGCGATCGGGCCTGGGGGAGCGGGCTACGTGTATTTCAGGGGTTTGCGTGAACTTTTTCACGCGATCGGGCCTGGGGGAGCGGGCTACGTGTATATCAGGGGTTCGGGTGATGTTTTTCATACGATCGGGCCTGGGGGAGCGGGCTACGTGTATTTCAGGGGTTCGCGTGAAGTTTTTCACGCGATCGGGCCTGGGGGAGCGGGCTACGTGTATTTCAGGGGTTCGCGTGAAGTTTTTCACGCGATCGTTTTTCACGCGATCGGGCCTGGGGGAGCGGGCTACGTGTATTTCAGGGGTTCGCGTGAAGCTTTTCACGCGATCGGGCCTGGGGGAGCAGGCTACGTGTATTTCAGGGGTTCGCGTGAAGTTTTTCACGCGATCGGGCCTGGGGGAGCGGGCTACGTGTATATCAGGGGTTCGCGTGAAGTTTTTCACGCGATCGGGCCTGGGGGAGCGGGCTACGTGTATTTCAGGGGTACCGTCTGCCTTGCGTGTAGAAGAACGCGTAGCCAACACCCGCTGTGAAGTAATAGCGTGTGAACCCCAACGGATGAAAAACACACGCACCGCTCGAAAAGCACATACAGAACAGTGTAAAGGCACGCGGGATCTCCAAGCATTGCCAGGGCAACGCCCGTGCGCAAAACGTCACAGACGCGCTTACGCTGTAAGGGCCTTTGGTCAAATGAAATCGCGTACGCGTGCTGACGTGCTTACGCGCTAAGGGCCTTTCCTCGATTTTCACGCTGACGTGCAGGATTTTCACGTGCCAAATCACTCCGTATCAAGCTGGCTGCGCGAAAACACACGGAAGACCACGCTCCTGCCCAGAAGGCCGAATTACTACCCCCCAGTGCCCCGGGCAGCCTCCCACGTGCCATCTGCTGCTGCCTGCCTGCCTGCCTGCCTGCTGCCACCGTGCCCTGCCATTTGGTGCCTGCACATCAGCCATCTGCAGGGGTCCAGTTGCTGTGTCCACCCCTGCTGGAACAGAAGACTCCCAACTCGGATAACATCGCTCCACAGCCCAGCCCCAGGACCCAGTTGCCCACCCACTCCTGCCCCTGGGGTTGCCATGTCAGGCACATCCACATCTGGCACCAGTGGCAAACCCGGCCAGAGGGGCAGAGGGGCACCAGCTTCACTGCCACCGAAGTTGGTGTCCTGGTGGAGCAAGTCCTGGGGCAGTATGATGCCCTCTTCGGATCGTCCTGCGCCAACAAGGAAGGACGGGAGAGGATCTGGGCCGACTGTGTGGTTGCCATCAACGCAGAGGCGGTGGCAACCCGCACCATCCAGAAGGTCAAGAAGCGCTGGGAGGACTTGAGGTCCAGGACCCTCATAAATGCCCGGCGCCTCGTGGAGGGGGCCGGGGCCGCATGTGTTCCATCCAGATGAGGGTCCTGGAACGCGTACATCCAGCGTTCCACGCCCAGGTCGTTTGAGAGGGAGACCCGTCTGGAGTTGAGCGGTAAGTGGCCAAGCATTGCTCTGTGAGACAGGGCATGTTGCAGTGTGCTGGTTGTCTGATACTTGCCTGTATGTGTGACATAGGCCATGTACGCATGTATGTGTGCAGGGACATCATGGTAATGCATGTGCGACCAGTAATGTGTGAACCGCACGGTTGTTGCATGTGTTTAAATGCGACATGGGGAGCCCTATGCAGATTGTACACATGAGAGCATGGCAGTCTCTGTTCCTGGACATGGGTGGGGGTGAGGGATGGGTGCTGATGCCAGGTACATATATGGTATCCATGTCTGTGTGCCTGACCTGCGTGTCTGTGACTTGTGAATGCCATGGATGCATGACACATGTCTGTGACAATGTACAGATTCACTGATGCAGCCTAGTAATCCTTGTATCCACTGTGATTGGGGTGTACGGGGCCAGATGGATGTGACTGAGGTGAAGTGTGTGCATGTGATAGGCATGACCCATGATGCATGTGAGTTCCATTACATTGTATGTTTCGAGAGTCCATTGGACATGTATGGAAATGTCCATGGAATGACCATGACTGTCACTGTGTGTGTTTTGCCTGGACTGACACATGTGTTGTGGAGGGACATGATGGAAGTGTACTTTGACAGTGGCACTCATCTGCTATTGCTTCCTGTCTAGGGGACCATTGTACAGCACCCTGATGCTTGTTTTCTATGTCTCCCTCTACGCAGCGGCTAGTGAAGAAGAGGGCGGAGACGGCGCTGTGGAGCAAGGCGGCGGGGATGCCCCCACGGCTGCAGCGGAAGGGGTGGGTGAGCCCCCACAGGGGCCTGCTATGGCGGAAGACGGTGAGGAGCCATCCAGGTTGGTGGTTTCCACAGAGGAGGAGGAGGCCGCCACTGAGGCGCACATGGGGCCTGGTGGGGGCATCCCTGCTGGTGCAAGTGGTGCAGTCCAGGGGCAGGGGCAGGAGGCAGCACAGGTCACCGTGGAGGGGCCATGCATGTCGCTGTCCCTGACCCTGTGGGTGCACCACCATGCACCAGCAGGGATGCCCCGTCCCAGGCCCGTCCGCAGGTAGAGGGGATGTCCATGTCATCTGACTCCCCTCCACCTGTGGACGAGGGGACCCCTGGCCGTAGGGAGAAGGTCCTGATTGGGGTCGCAATGTGCACGGCTGTGATTTGTGATGCCGTGCGTGCTTCCCAGGAGGAGCACGCACGTCATCACGAAGAGCACCGTGCTGACGTGGCCCAATTGGGATCGTCCATGTTCGGGGGTTTCCTGCATGTGTCGGCCAATCTGGCGGCCCTCTCCTCCTCTGTGGAGACTATACGCCAGTCGTTCTCCTTGCCGTCTTACGGCCCAGATGCCACCAGGGCCCCCTGTGGACCTGCCCTGACCAATGCAGCTAGCTCGGTGGGGATCCCATCCCTGCCACAGTCGGGAGTCAGAGGTCCAGCAGGGGTGGACACCACAGCAACTGTACCCCAGCAGATGGAGGATGTGCCGGCATCATCAGGCAGGGCACGTGCACGACGGCGTCAGTGGATTCCATCAGCCTGGATGCCGTCGTGCTGGCAGAGGCAGTGGCGTCGGAGGCAGCAGCGGAGTCAATGTGGGAGGCATCATGGCTCGGGGCCATCAACATCGGAGGGGCAGGCATCGGTCGGAGGGCAGGAGGACCCAGGACGGGAAGTGTCTTCCGTGTGGCAGCGGTTGGGCCAGCAGATAGGTGCGGAGCGGCGGCGGGCAGAAGAGGGGCGGCTCACAATGGTCAGGGCGGAGAACTCCATGCGGAGGGCCCTGAGGCGGGCCGAGTGCCTCGAGGCAATCCGCAGGGGGTTGGAGGAGGAGACGGCGGCGTCCCTGCGGACCCTCGGGGCCATGGAACAGGACCGCCTCCGGGACAGCGAACAGGAGTTCGATGATGCCCTGGCCCAGAACACCATTTCAGGGGTTCGCGTGAACTTTTTCACGCGATCGGGCCTGGGGGAGCGGGCTACGTGTATATCAGGGGTTCGCGTGATGTTTTTCATGCGATCGGGCCTGGGGGAGCGGGCTACGTGTATTTCAGGGGTTCGCGTGAAGTTTTTCACGCGATCGGGCCTGGGGGAGCGGGCTACGTGTAATTCAGGGGTTCGCGTGAAGTTTTTCACGCAATCGTTTTTCACGCGATCGGGCCTGGGGGAGCGGGCTACGTGTATTTCAGGGGTTCGCGTGAACTTGTTCACGCGATCAGGCCTGGGGGAGCAGGCTACGTGTATATCAGGGGTTCGCGTGATGTTTTTCATGCGATCGGGCCTGGGGGAGCGGGCTAAGTGTATATCAGGGGTTCGCGTGAAGTTTTTCACGCGATCGGGGCTGGGGGAGCGGGCTACGTGTATTTCAGGGGTTTGCGTGAACTTTTTCACGCGATCGGGCCTGGGGGAGCGGGCTACGTGTATATCAGGGGTTCGGGTGATGTTTTTCATGCGATCGGGCCTGGGGGAGCGGGCTACGTGTATTTCAGGGGTTCGCGTGAAGTTTTTCACGCGATCGGGCCTGGGGGAGCGGGCTATGTGTATTTCAGGGGTTCGCGTGAAGTTTTTCACGCGATCGTTTTTCACGCAATCGGGCCTGGGGGAGCGGGCTACGTGTATTTCAGGGGTTCGCGTGAAGTTTTTCATGCGATCGGGCCTGGGGGAGCAGGCTACGTGTATTTCAGGGGTTCGCGTGAAGTTTTTCACGCGATCGGGCCTGGGGGAGCGGGCTACGTGTATATCAGGGGTTCGCGTGAAGTTTTTCACGCGATCGGGCCTGGGGGAGCGGGCTACGTGTATTTCAGGGGTACCGTCTGCCTTGCGTGTAGAAGAACGCGTAGCCAACACCCGCTGTGAAGTAATAGCGTGTGAACCCCAACGGATGAAAAACACACGCACCGCTCGAAAAGCACATACAGAACAGTGTAAAAGCACGCGGGATCTCCAAGCACTGCCAGGGCAACGCCCCTGCGCAAAACGTCACAGACGCGCTTACGCTGTAAGGGCCTTTGGTCAAATGAAATCGCGTACGCGTGCTGACGTGCTTACGCGCTAAGGGCCTTTCCTCGATTTTCACGCTGACGTGCAGGATTTTCACATGCCAAATCACTCCGTATCAAGCTGGCTGCGCGAAAACACACGGAAGACCACGCTCCTGCCCAGAAGGCCGAATTACTGCCCCCCAGTGCCCCGGGCAGCCTCCCATGTGCCATCTGCTGCTGCCTGCCTGCCTGCCTGCTGCCACCGTGCCCTGCCATTTGGTGCCTGCACATCAGCCATCTGCAGGGGTCCAGTTGCTGTGTCCACCCCTGCTGGAACAGAAGACTCCCAACTCGGATAACATCGCTCCACAGCCCAGCCCCAGGACCCAGTTGCCCACCCACTCCTGCCCCTGGGGTTGCCATGTCGGGCACATCCACATCTGGCACCAGTGGCAACCCCCGCCAGAGGGGCAGAGGGGCACCAGCTTCACTGCCACCAAAGTTGGTGTCCTGGTGGAGCAAGTCCTGGGGCAGTATGATGCCCTCTTCGGATCGTCCTGCGCCAACAAGGAAGGACAGGAGAGGATCTGGGCCGACTGTGTGGTTGCCATCAACGCAGAGGGGGTGGCAACCCGCACCATCCAGAAGGTCAAGAAGCGCTGGGAGGACTTGAGGTCCAGGACCCTCATAAATGCCCGGCGCCTCGTGGAGGGGGCCGGGGCCGCATGAGTTCCATTCAGATGAGGGTCCTGGAACGCGTACACCCAGCGTTCCACGCCCAGGTCGTTTGAGAGGGAGACCCGTCTGGAGTTGAGCGGTAAGTGGCCAAGCATTGCTGTGTGAGACAGGGCATGTTGCAGTGTGCTGGTTGTCTGATACTTGCCTGTATGTGTGACATAGGCCATGTATGCATGTATGTGTGCAGGGACATCATGGTAATGCATGAGCGACCAGTAATGTGTGAACCGCATGGTTGTTGCATGTGTTTAAATGCGACATGGGGAGCCCTATGCAGATTGTACACATGAGAGCATGGCAGTCTCTGTTCCTGGACATGGTTGGGGGTGAGGGATGGGTGCTGATGCCAGGTACATATATGGTATCCATGTCTGTGTGCCTGACCTGCGTGTCTGTGACTTGTGAATGCCATGGATGCATGACACATGTCTGTGACAATGTACAGATTCACTGATGCAGCCTAGTCATCCTTGTATCCACTGTGATTGGGGTGTACGGGGCCAGATGGATGTGACTGAGGTGAAGTGTGTGCATGTGATAGGCATGACCCATGATGCATGTGAGTTCCATTACATTGTATGTTTCGAGAGTCCATTGGACATGTATGGAAATGTCCATGGAATGACCATGACTGTCACTGTGTGTGTTTTGCCTGGACTGACACATGTGTTGTGGAGGGACATGATGGAAGTGTACTTTGACAGTGGCACTCATCTGCTATTGCTTCCTGTCTAGGGGACCATTGTACAGCACCCTGATGCTTGTGTTCTATGTCTCCCTCTACGCAGCGGCTAGTGAAGAAGAGGGCGGAGACGGCGCTGTGGAGCAAGGCGGCGGGGATGCCCCCACGGCTGCAGCGGAAGGGGTGGGTGAGCCCCCACAGGGGCCTGCTATGGCGGAAGACGGTGAGGAGCCATCCAGGTTGGTGGTTTCCACAGAGGAGGAGGAGGCCGCCACTGAGGCGCACATGGGGCCTGGTGGGGGCATCCCTGCTGGTGCAAGTGGTGCAGTCCAGGGGCAGGGGCAGGAGGCAGCACAGGTCACCGTGGAGGGGCCATGCATGTCGCTGTCCCTGACCCTGTGGGTGCACCACCATGCACGAGCAGGGATGCCCCGTCCCAGGCCCGTCCGCAGGTAGAGGGGATGTCCATGTCATCTGACTCCCCTCCACCTGTGGATGAGGGGACCCCTGGCCGTAGGGAGAAGGTCCTGATTGGGGTCGCAATGTGCACGGCTGTGATTCGTGATGCCGTGCGTGCTTCCCAGGAGGAGCACGCACGTCATCACGAAGAGCACCGTGCTGACGTGGCCCAATTGGGATCGTCCATGTTCAGGGGTTTCCTGCATGTGTCGGCCAATCTGGCGGCCCTCTCCTCCTCTGTGGAGACTATACGCCAGTCGTTCTCCTTGCCGTCTTACGGCCCAGATGCCACCAGGGCCCCCTGTGGACCTGCCCTGACCAATGCAGCTAGCTCGGTGGGGATCCCATCCCTGCCACAGTCGGGAGTCAGAGGTCCAGCAGGGGTGGACACCACAGCAACTGTACCCCAGCAGATGGAGGATGTGCCGGCATCATCAGGCAGGGCACGTGCACAACGGCGTCAGTGGATTCCATCAGCCTGGATGCCGTCGTGCTGGCAGAGGCAGTGGCGTCGGAGGCAGCAGCGGAGTCAACGTGGGAGGCATCATGGCTCGGGGCCATCAACATCGGAGGGGCAGGCATCGGTCGGAGGGCAGGAGGACCCAGGACGGGAAGTGTCTTCCGTGTGGCAGCGGTTGGGCCAGCAGATAGGTGCGGAGCGGCAGCGGGCAGAAGAGGGGCGGCTCACAATGGTCAGGGCGGAGAACTCCATGCGGAGGGCCCTGAGGCGGGCCGAGTGCCTCGAGGCAATCCGCAGGGGGTTGGAGGAGGAGACGGCGGCGTCCCTGCGGACCCTCGGGGCCATGGAACAGGACCGCCTCCGGGACATCGAACAGGAGTTCGATGATGCCCTGGCCCAGAACACCACGGAGTGAGCCGCTGGACTTGCCCGCCGCCTTTGTATATAGTTATATAGTTAGTGTTAGGTTTCCTTTATTTTTTTTTTTTATTTGGTTGCGATTGGACAATGCGCCACATTTTTGTATGTAGTTCAGTTTTTAGTTAGTTGTCATAGAGAGGTTTCATTTGGTTGGGCTCATGGACCCGGGATTATCTTGTAAATAGTTCTTCAATGGATTTGTCTATTTTTTGGATTTTTTTCATCGCCATGGAGCAATGGTTTTTGTTTATCATTTACACTTGGATTACTTTTCTGACTGTGACTTTGGACACCATTTTTTTGGATTGTGCTGTGTGTTTTTGATTTTTTTCATGGACATTCTTCTTCTTTTGGTTGTTTTGCTTTGTGGTTTTTCTCATTTCATTTCCATTCAAGTTGATTTTAAATACATTTTTATTTTCATCCTTCAATGTGTCGTATCATCTCATTGCTTTCATGCATGTCATGTTGGATGTTTTAACATTCACTTGCAGCCATTGAGTGTGACAGACATGTGTTCATTTGCATTATTTACATTGGGTGTGTAACATGTCATTGCCTTTGATATGTGGGTGGATGTGATAGTTGGTTGGGCCTTTTGGCAGGGGAGGATGGCCATTATGATTGGGGATTGGTGGGAGCCAGGTGCAGGGGGGCATGGATGGGACATGGGTGGGGGCCTGCTGGCAGGTGCCCCACAGTGCTGGGGGGTGGGATTGGTAGGAGACATGAGTTGGACATGGGTGGGGGCCTGCTGGCAGGTGCCCCACAGTGCTGGGGGGTGGGGGTGGTGGGAGACATGAGTTGGACATGGGTGGGGGCCTGCTGGCAGGTGCCGCACAGTGCTGGGGGGTGGGGGGTGGGGAACATGAGTTGGACATGGGTGGGGGCCTGCTGGCAGGTGCACCACAGTGCTGGGGGGTGGGGGTGGTGGGAGACATGAGTTGGACATGGGTGGGGGCCTGCTGGCAAGTGCCCCACAGTGCTGGGGGGTGGGGGTAGTGGGGAACATGAGTTGGACATGGGTGGGGGCCTGCTGGCAGGTGCCCCACAGTGCTGGGGGGTGGGGGTGGTGGGAGACATGAGTTGGACATGGGTGGGGGCCTGGTGGTGGGTGCCCCTGCACTGCTGGGGGGTGGGGGTGCTGGGAGACATGGGTGGGGGCCTGGTGGAGGCTGCCCCTGGTGGCTGTGGGGTGGGGGTGGTGGGAGACATGGGTGGGGGCCTGGTGGTGGTGCCCCTGCACTGCTGGGGGGTGGGGGTGCTGGGAGACATGGGTGGGGGCCTGGTGGTGGGTGCCCCTGCACTGCTGGGGGGTAGGGGTGGTGGGAGACATGGGTGGGGGCCTGGTGGTGGGTGCCCCTGCACTGCTGGGGGGTGGGGGTGCTGGGAGACATGGGTTGGGGCCTGGTGGAGGCTGCCCCTGGTGGCTGGGGGTGGGGGTGGTGGGAGATATGGGTGGGGGCCTGGTGGTGGTGCCCCTGCACTGCTGGGGGGTGGGGGTGCTGGGAGACATGGGTGGGGGCCTGGTGGTGGGTGCCCCTGCACTGCTGGGGGGTAGGGGTGGTGGGAGACATGGGTGGGGGCCTGGTGGTGGGTGCCCCTGCACTGCTGGGGGGTGGGGGTGCTGGGAGACATGGGTGGGGGCCTGCTGGTGGGTGCCCCTGCACTGCTGGGGGGTGGGGGTGGTGGGAGACATGGGTGGGGGCCTGGTGGTGGGTGCCCCTGCACTGCTGGGGGGTGGGGGTGCTGGGAGACATGGGTGGGGGCCTGGCGGAGGCTGCCCCTGGTGGCTGGGGGGTGGGGGTGGTGGGAGACATGGGTGGGGGCCTGGTGGTGGGTGCCCCTGCACTGCTGGGGGGTGGGGGTGCTGGGAGACATGGGTGGGGGCCTGGTGGAGGCTGCCCCTGGTGGCTGTGGGGTGGGGGTGGTGGGAGACATGGGTGGGGGCCTGGTGGTGGTGCCCCTGCACTGCTGGGGGGTGGGGGTGCTGGGAGACATGGGTGGGGGCCTGGTGGTGGGTGCCCCTGCACTGCTGGGGGGTAGGGGTGGTGGGAGACATGGGTGGGGGCCTGGTGGTGGGTGCCCCTGCACTGCTGGGGGGTGGGGGTGCTGGGAGACATGGGTGGGGGCCTGGTGGAGGCTGCCCCTGGTGGCTGGGGGTGGGGGTGGTGGGAGACATGGGTGGGGGCCTGGTGGTGGTGCCCCTGCACTGCTGGGGGGTGGGGGTGCTGGGAGACATGGGTGGGGGCCTGGTGGTGGGTGCCCCTGCACTGCTGGGGGGTAGGGGTGGTGGGAGACATGGGTGGGGGCCTGGTGGTGGGTGCCCCTGCACTGCTGGGGGGTGGGGGTGCTGGGAGACATGGGTGGGGGCCTGGTGGGGGTGGGGGCCTGGTGGTGGGTGCCCCTGCACTGCTGGGGGGTGGGGGTGGTGGGAGACATGGGTGGGGGCCTGGTGGTGGGTGCCCCTGCACTGTTGGGGGGTGGGGGTGCTGGGAGACATGGGTGGGGGCCTGGTGGAGGCTGCCCCTGGTGGCTGGGGGGTGGGGGTGGTGGGAGACATGGGTGGGGGCCTGGTGGTGGGTGCCCCTGCACTGCTGGGGGGTGGGGGTGCTGGGAGACATGGGTGGGGGCCTGGTGGAGGCTGCCCCTGGTGGCTGGGGGGTGGGGATGGTGGGAGACATGGGTGGGGGCCTGGTGGTGGGTGCCCCTGCACTGCTGGGGGTGGGGGTGCTGGGAGACATGGGTGGGGGCCTGGTGGAGGCTGCCCCTGGTGGCTGTGGGTGCAGGGGGACATGCGTTGGTGGGCAGTAGTGCAAGCTGACATGTGGGTTGGCTGGGGGGCATGGCCCTGGTGGATGGGGTGCTTGCAGGACAGGTGCAGGGTAGGCCCCTGTGGTGTTAGACACCTGCAGGCGCCGTGGAGGGTGTAGAGGGAACACCTGGGAGGACCCACACATGCAATTCACGTGTGGTGCTCCCCGCGCACCCCTGTGATACACGTACCCTGATGGAATTGCATGTGGTGCTCCCCGCGCACCCCTGTAATACACGTACCCTGATTTAATCGCGTGTGGAACTTCCCGCGCACCCCTGAAATACACGTACCATGATGAAATCGCGTGTGGAACTTCCCGCGCACCCCTGAAATACGCGTACCCTGCTCGCACGGGGCCAATCGCGTGAGGTACTTCCCGCGCACCCCAGTGATACACGTAGCCCGCTTGCTGTGCTGGTACAGGGTTAGCGCAGCCCTTTGCACTGGATTGGGTATATTGATGGCTTTTCCCTGCGCGAGAGGCGTTCTTGGGGGCGTAACTGGCGCTGCTGCAGGGTCGCTGCGCCACTGTGCGCCACGGCTGGTTTTGGTGGCTGGAATCCATGAATACGCTGTGCGCGGAAATGGATTTTAGCGCACGCGGCTGGCGCAGGGATTCGCACGCGCACACTGTGCACCAGCCGCGTGCGCCACTTGTGCGCCGAATTCTATGAATTACCCCCTAAAAGTTTCCGTAGACCATAGTTGAAATGTTTGACTCCATGGATGTGATATGCTGCGGTGGTTGTTGCCAGAGCATAGAGGCATGCACCCAAGACTGTATGCCCTGGCAACAACCACCGCAGCATATCACATTCATATTTGCTTATAACTTTGGGTGAAAAACAAATGTATAAGGAACAAAGGTATTAGATACTATGGATGTGATATGCTGCTATGCTTCTCCTTATTATTGTATACTTACTGTTTGGTCTAGTAACGGTAGTCCATGTTTTTCTTGTTAATTTCTGTGATAAAAGAAAATAGCATGTTAGTATTAGTATTTTGTAATGACTTATTACATTGTATAATCAATATACTTTATTTTTTATGGACCCTCATATTTAGTAGATTACAAATCAGAGTACTGTGCAATTTGCTCAGTTTCTGTATTTGTTGCTAAAATCATTGGGTCTGTGGGAGAAAAAAAAATCCATGTTGGATTAAAAAAAAACCTTTTTCTGTTATGCTACAGTTTATTTGTTTGTTTGTTTTCAGTGTTCAATTTTTGTTTCTGGCTAATGCTTAATACTTTGGCTTGTTGTATTTTTTTGGAGCAGTGACATATTTATTTGTTTTGATATTATAAAATTTTGGAGCAGTTAGATACCAATTGGCGTATTCTAACTGTCTATTTTATTAATATATTTTAGTTGTATTGATTTATCTATTTGGATATTGTTAAATTTTGGGACAGTTAGATACCAATTGGCGTATTCGAACTGTGTATTTTTTGGTCTAATTTAGTGGTATCCATTTATCTGATTAGTTGTTGTAGAATCGTTGAGCAGTTAGATAGCTTTTGGAGTATTGTAACAGTTTATATTTTTTTAACACAAGTTTACTTAGGGTTTAAATACAGTTTAGTTATCAAATTTTGGTTTTAAGAACATCAAATAAGCGTTTGTAAGATTTCCTGGTAATCTCTGCTTTAGAGTAATGGTACTATCATTACATTCAAACCATCCACATTTCTTTTTTTATATATGCAGTGTAGTGCCCTGAATTGGTTGTGGCTCCTGCGTGGTAGATTATACCTATTGTTGTGAAGGTTTTCTTACCAAGTTATATTTGACCATGTGTGAATCCAGTCAGCTTGCAGTTGTTTTTGGTACCATCTATATTGTGACGTAGAAGCATTAGTATTATGTATTTACTATGTGTTTGTATTACTAACGTGGAGCGATTATCTGAATTGCAGGTAGAGCATAATCTACCATGGTTTGCATTTTGTACAAGTTGCTGAAATGGAATGAATTCACAATTTGGTATTGATATATATATGAAGCGTTCATTGGGGATTTCTTCATGTGTCACATTGTTGCAGAGAGTGCATGTATGTTTCCACATGTATGAAATATGAAAGATTTCATTTATAGGTATGTTTTTGTTTTCCAAAACTTGTAGTAAGTACATTAGAAATTCTTGTGGATCTTCCTGTGAATTTATAGTGAATTTCACAATTCCAGCACAGTAGTCCAATTGTTGGCTTATTCCAAAAACACTATACGTGTTGTCAGGGTTGTTTGCTGCATTTCTGTGAAGTACTAACATTTGCAAACACAATGGGTCTGTACTGTGTAAGTAAATGTTCTCAACAATTGGTGGTAATTGAAATAGAATATTCATTGCTACATTTGCGTAGCAACTTAGACCAACTATATTTGAGAATTTAAATGGTCCAGGTAGTTCTGTATCTAATTGCTTTTTTTGGAGTTTGTCTTCCTTCTTTAAACAAGTACTTGGTTTACGTTCCCTAATTGATTTTTATTCGCTTGTGGTACTTGATGAAGTATTAGTTTCTTTTACTCTCTTTGGAGGATTTGCACTGACATCCTGTTGCATTTCTGTTTCATTTATTTTTCTTTTATAACGTTTTACTTTTTATGGAACAGAATATGTGTTTAGGTGGGGGGTCTATAGTGAGCGAAGTCTATTGTATTCTAAAATGCAAGGAATATCGGTGTTTATTTTACTTGCATCAAAGTTGATTAGAAATAGACCGTCAAGTGTACGTAAGCGTGATAGTGCTACATAGCTCATGCCTTCTTTAAAGATTGTGTTACCAATATCTATCATTGCTTTGTCTAGGGTAAGACCTTGTGATTTATGAATCGTGACTGCGTATGCAAGACTTAGAGAAAATTGTTCTCTGCGTACATACATATCTTTGAAGAGAAGGAATCTAGCTGTTGAGCGTCCTATCCTTTTTACTTCTGAAAGTTTGTCAAAGAGTATATTGACAAACTGAATTTTGTTGTCGCTTGGGTATGTTTGAAAAGCCAACAACTGTACCCAGTGCTCCATTAACTAGTCCTTGGTCCATGTCAAGGTTACCTTTAAGCATTACTCTGCAATTTAAGGATAATTTTAATATCTTTTCTAAGCCTGCTGTGTTTGAGATTGATTTTTCTAAACTATTTAGTCTTGTTGTGGCTTGGTCACACATGGGTAGTATCATAGCATGTACATCTAGTTTGTCTGTGGTGCTAATTTCCATGATTGGTTGCATTTCTTTACTTTGCATGATTTCATTGAATTTGAAACAGCTTGCAAAAGTTGGCATTAAGGCCATACAATTTACATTTCTGTGGGCTAATTGTTCCATAACATCTGTAGCACATGCATTATCGCCATAAAGTACATTAATGTGCCGGGTTTTCAATATTGCTTCTGCTTCTTTAGAAAGTATACCAACTCTGATACTTTTTAAAATGTTGGCATAAGTGAGATCTGCAGATTCCCGCATGTTTTCTGTTAATTCTCTGTATTGGAAATGTTGCCAAAGGTTGACATTTCCAATGCTGCCAACAGTTTTACGGCAGAGTTTGTGTCCTAATGTTTTAAAAATAGGCTCACCTTTTACTAGTGTTAATTGAAGCAGATCTCCAAAAACAATAATGTGTTTTCCTGCAAAGAGCTCTTCATAGTCTGTTTTGAGTACTTCTTGTAATCTGAGGTGAATCAAAGCTAACATCAGGTTGGAGACCATGCTCACTTCATCTATTAGTAGCATTTTCATTTGTTTCAATACTCTGCGTAATTCCATTGCAGCTTCTGCAGATAGTTTGTAATAGTCTAATTTGTTCTGGTGTTCTACTGGTAATAGTAGTAATCGGTGTAATGTAACACCACCTATGTTGTAGGCAGCTACACCTGTGGGGGCAGTGACAACAGCTGACAGTTTGTTGTTTGTCAATTGTTGAAGGAACTTACTAATGATTTTGATTAGGAATGTTTTGCCAGAACCAGCTTCACCACTGACGTACAGTACTATAGGTTTATAATTATGGCAGGAACATTCTTTATTTTCATGTTTTACACCATGTGCAATTTGGTTTGTTACTTCTTGAAAAATGCTACTTTGCTCATTGTTTAGTTTTGATTGTAGTATAGTTAAGTCTTCCTTATCTTCATACTGACACATGGTGTTTTCTACTTCCATCATAGCTAATTCTGCCTCATTTATTATTAGTGGTTCTCCCAGTGGTTCTTGGCTACCTGTTAAAGAAGGTTAACTACTGTCAGGAGTGTCCTTATCTAGTTGGGCTTGGAGTTCTTCTTCGTGTTGCTGTTCATTGTGCAACATTGTTTTGTACTGTGTAAAGTTTACATCAGTTATAGTGATTTCATTTGCTTTGAAAGCATCCTCATATGAGTCATAGTTATCTAGTAATTGTTCTTCTTTTCTCCATGGTTTGAAGAGTTGTAGCAGGGACATGTAATATACTTCTTTATGTTGAGGAGTCTTTAATGAAAATTTGATATGATTAATTACATTTGGTTTAGTGAGTTTAACTAAGCTGCCTTCACAGTTTGATACTCTATATTTACCTTTTTTTTCATCAGGTTTCATATTATTTGTGTATGTGTAGTTTTGGGGTATGTGGTATAGACACATGTTTTCCAAAGTATTACTTCTGTTTGGGTAGTATGTGTCCAATAAATTGTTTTTTAAAATGTCTTGGCTGTTGGGATCATGTTTGGCTATTGTTTCTATATCTTCATATGATTTTAGAACTCTTTTTCTAGATTTAGCTGGACCAAGACTTAGCCATACTATAATTTCAGATTTACCATACAATGCAGTACTAGTTAAACGATCAGCTGCTTCATATGATCCACTTTCTCTATGGGTGAGCATTTTTATGCCCAAGTTGTATAATTTCTGAGATACTGTTTTATCTGATGACAGGTCATTCCAGAGGTCTTGGAGCTCTGTCTTTTCTGCTCTAGTTAAGTATGCTGTGACATATCGTGCAACTGCAGTAGAATTGTCTGCAATGTACTGCTCATCTATGTTTGCATTCCATAAGTGGGCAATGATTGAATTATAATCATTGATATATTTTTCTTCTTCTTTTCTTTTTATGTAATATGTATTTTTAGGTGACTTACCTTTAACACTATGTCTAACTGAAGACATGAGGTTGTTCACTTGACCTGCATTTGTAACTGGTCTAGGGAAACCAAATTGGCATTTGGTGTAGTATTTCCCTTTGTTTTTGTATTTGCAACGACAATATTTTCCACATTTGTGTCTTTGAAATTGTAAAATGTGTGCATGAAGATCACTATTTGTGGCTTCTGATGGAATTTCACAAGTGACATATTTTTCAATAAACTGTAAAACAGTGCAATCACTGTCTTGACCAAATTTAGGAGCATCTTTAATCCATAAAAGCATGTGGATATGTGGTGCTCCTCTGGCTTGGTATTCTTTTCTTCAAAAGAAGTGTTGCACTTCTCCAAGGGGAGGAACAGTTTTATTACAAATAAAATGTAGCATAGCAATGAAGCGATGGTGAAAATATCTTGAAACATTAACAGGATCCAAAGAACAAAGTTCTCCAGGTGTTAGTATATCTATGTTTGTTTTGTTTTTATTTGATATGCGTAGGAAATCATGTAAATCTTCCCATGCATATTCTCCACAACTTAATGTAACAAACCAAGTGGGTGGGCCAAAGTTTCTGATCATACAACGTACATCTCCATGACGTCGAAACCAGTACTCTTTAGTACCACGCATATTTGCTAATAGATTTGTAATATTTGATTGTAAAACCTCATCCTTTTGTTGCACTTTTTCTAATAATTGTGTAGCTGTCATATTTTGAAAGTGTGATCCTGATTTTAATAAGTGTGTAACTCCGTGACATAAAGAATGGTAAATAAACTACTTTTCCACGAATGCCTTTTACCAATTCAGAAGGAGGTAATTTTGCTGTTTTTGGTTGAAGGCGTATTATTGCTTGAAATGGGTGTACTGTTTGAATTATGATGCTCTCATATAAATTAAGTTGTTGTAGGGGTTTTGGTACTGGGTATAATTCCAAATTATTTGTGATAGCATGTGAAGGAGTTTGGTTGTTGTCAAGTTTTGTAGTGCAGTAACTGCAAAGTATTAAGGGCTCGGTTATTTCGTATTTGTTTTCTGCTACAAGGTAGAGAGCTAATTCAAACCATTTAGAATCTTCATTGTCTTCTATTTTGTATGATAGGTCTACAGTTTGTGTGTTACTTTTATAAAATGTTCTACGGCAACATACACATACATGGTTTGGTACTTCAGCTGATGTACTTTCTTTTAAATTTTAGTATTTCTTTTTTGTATGTGTTTAACAAAAAGTTGCCATGTGTAGAATTGTTGCTTAATTGGTTTAAAGCTATTTCATTCTGTAAATGGCTTTCACTTCCAAAATATTTTTTCTGGATATAGTGAATTTCTTCAAGTAGGTCTTTTGCTGTACCATGTAGAAGGATGTTATTTAACTTTGCTAGTGCTAAAGCATGACTTTTAGCATAGTACAGTTTATAGACTAGATTTCTTATAGTTGTATGATGTGTTGATATCCTTTTGATATCATGGAAAGTGGTTTTACAAGTAGGTCCTGTAATGCAGGCCAATGAATGTCCTTGTAGTCCTGTGTACTTGCGCACTGGACAGGTATCCAAATTTTGCAGTAATTTAATTTTGATTTTGTCTTTGCTTTTTACATATTTATTGAGGAATTGGTGTAAAGATTTGAAACATTGTTTGGGAATGTTACACATTGACTGCATGGCCATTTGTACACTAGACGTTCTGATTCAGTTGAATGGAGGGGTAACTCTAAGTTTTCAGGGCATATTTTTGTAAGGAGTACTTCTTGTTCCATTATGGTATTATTCACTTTTTCATAACCTCGACCACTGCTATGTATGGCAATTGTATTTGTTTGCTTTTGTTTGTACGCTTCTTCATTAAAATATGGTTCTGTGCTCATAGTGTGATTCCATTCACCTCTGCAGATACTTAAGAAGTTCTTTCTGTTGACATTTCGCCTATTGAGAAGTCTTTTTTTGTAATTTAGTTATTAGTTTTGTTAGTGGTTTCATTTTGTTTAACAGTAAAATAAATAACTTTCTTTTCAGAAGAATTGCACTGTCCATCAACGCTTCTAAGATTAATTTCCTACGATAGGTTTTAAGCATTGAACCTGATTTCTCTCCTGTTTTTATAAGATTTTGAAGGACTTTGTGACGGTACATTTTGGCTAAAATGCTTTACTTGGTATGCTTACTTTGCACTATATCAAAATTTGAAGAAGTAGTTTTATCTGTAGTGATAGCTGATTTTCTGTTAATTGTTTTTTGGTTTGTTTTACATTTTGATAGAGTAGGCAAAGTTTTTGTACTTGAAACTTCTTGTGTTTCACTAAATGACTGTAGTAGCTGTTTTGTTTCAACTTTTTTTTACAAATTCTGCTAGAGATGGATGCTTATGTTGGACACTTTTATTTTCATTTGCTCTACTTTTGCATTGCTTTCTACGGACTTGACTTTTGGTAGGCATTCTTTAGGATCTGTTGAAAAAAATAAAGAAGATATGGGTTGGGGTGTTCTGGAATGTATGTGTGCTGTGTGCATGAGTGTTTGCGTAAGATGATAAAGATGTATGTAAAGGTGTGTGATTGTGCATTGGGAACTACAACTAGTAGGGATAGGTATTCTTGAATTTATGTGTTACTAAACTGGGGTTCAGATGACAAAAAAAAGTAAGCTAGTGGTGTGGAAAAGTACAAATAGTAAATCTAATGTATACAGTTGTTTATTCTATAATATGAAAATTGTAGCGGTTCAGTTGGGTAATTTGTGTGTCCAAAAATAGAAATTTGTGGGCCATTCTGGCTGTAAATCGCTGTTTAAGACATGGTACACAATCTCTATTTTTAGGCACCAAAATAGCTTGTATTAATGTTATAGTATGTTTGATTAATAATACAAATATTATGGTGATATTCTACTTACTTTTTTTCTTAAATTAACAGGTAACTTCTTAGTTCTTCTTTGTTCTTCGAATTCGGCTGGTTTTCACTGCAATTGTAAAAGCTTCAAATTAGTGTGTTGTATATATGGGTTGCATTTCTTATGTATTAGTACATATAATGTGTTTGTGTGCTTTTTTTAAATTTGTTAAATGTTCCTATGTTATGATATAACAATCAAACATACCCCCCCAGAGTTTTTTAGGTAGTGGTACTGTTCTTCGAAAATGTCCGCGAACATTAAATGAGTTCGCGGACATCAAGTACAGTAGAAGAGATTCAGTCAGTTCCATATGATATGTATATAAAGTGAAAGTCATTATTGTTAAGTTGCACTACTAAATACCTACGAAATTCAATGAAAAAACTTTGTTAAAGGGACGTTATGGTTAAGTTGCGCTACTAAAAACCTATGAAATTCAGTGAAAAAACTTTGTTAAAGGGACGTTATGGTTAAGTTGCGCTACTAAAAACCTATGAAATTCAGCGAAAAAACTTTGTTAAAGGGACGTTATGGTTAAGTTGCGCTACTAAAAACCTATGAAATTCAGTGAAAAACTTTGTTAAAGGGACGTTATTTTGAGGGCGGCATTATAGTACGATTCCATCATCAGTGAGTCGTGGCTGTGGTGATGTGTCTCCCTAAACACACTGAGCAAGGGAACCAAATCTGGATTATCCTTAGAAACTCAAGGTCAAACCCTAAGCTCTTTTGCAAATTTGCAACTATGTGGGAGACACTCTACCGAGGATTAATATAGCCAAATCACCTGTTCCTGCAAATTTATTTGACCCTTTTCTGTCTAAAATGCATGGGCAAACCCCCCACTTCCCCTCAACCTAATCTATACCGTTACCCAACCCCATATATATATTTCCTTAAATTTGACCGAAAAAAGGTCAAACTAATTTGATCAAATGTTTTAGGTCAATTATGCTAATACCGGGTCTTCCAACATGTTTGAGCTCACTGAACCTTTAAGATAGAAAAGATATCCATTTGCATATAAGTCTGGTCGCACTTGTTGCAGAATAGGATAATGCATAGTCCATAGTAGTGTTAGAATTAAATCCCAATGAGAAGCGGGTAGAGAAAGCAACTGCAAATCAGGCCAGTTTTTGTGAAAGCATTATCATGTAGTCTGCACCGATCTTAGACTCATACGTATTTCCTGTTGGCTATAGTAAACACAGATTCTTTAAAACTGTATTCGCGCTCAGTGGTTCCAAGATAATGGGGGGTCATTACGAGTTTGGAGGTCCGGGTAGTCAGAATGGGGACTTACCGAGTCTTTCTGACCTTGGAGCACCCGGTAGGTCCCCATTCTGAAAACCATTCTCCATAGGGCTCAATGGGAATGGGGAAGGAGCTAGCGGGCCCGTTATTAGCTCCATGGTCCCTTAACAGGACCTGCTAAGGACGGCTGGTCAGACCAGCCGGTCCTGGTGGGACCCACTAAGGGACCTCGGAATGTGGCGGCTGGGGGTTAACGGCACCGACATCCTTACCGGTGCCGTCAACCCCTGACTGGCATACTCAGAATGAACCCCAATGTTATTAAAATGTATAACATTACATCAGTGTGTTCACAACTGGAAGGTTTCTCAAATGCAGTCGGAACTAGGTAAAGTTGAACAATTACAGCTTCTTGCAAATGTGAGCCTGGATGAATCCTCCTCACCCGAGAGTTGAAGAGTTAACCATTTTATGAATGCCTCTTTGAAGTGTGACCAGACCAGCAGGGGACTGTGAAAACTTCCCTAATGTGATACATTCTGCCCACCATCTCAATAGATGTTAGTGGGAAACATACTATACGTGTTGATGTTTTGAGGGGGGAGGGTTCACGCATTTGGATCTGTCCTGTAGTCCTGTCCTGTGATGTTTTGTTTAGCTGTGTCTGCTGTTTAACACTAATGGTGTTTACCAACCATTTGAATGAATCATTTGGGGAAGAAGATTTCTCTTTCACACTGCCAGGACCAAAAGGGTAGGCAATTTTCTACTGAAGTAGAGACGACCAGCAAACACACACATGCGTTTCTGCCTTGTTTGCCATCAGTTAGGTGTGTCTTTTGTGCTGTGCTCTCTAATACTTTAGTGTGAAATCCAACATGTTTTGAAAATGTCTAAAAATATGGACACACACACACATGTTTCTGTCTCGATGGGCATCATCAGTGAGGTGAAGCTGTTTATATCTGAACACAGAGAGAAGGAGTCCATGTCTGGATTACCCTTCTGTTAGTGTTCTTGTCTGTAGGAGATTTGCTGATCATTTCTGTGCGGATCTGTCTGTGTCAGTGGGACCATACTGATATGCAAAGTTGATATTTCTTCTTGGGAAAGATATGGTGAGCTAAAAGTGATTGTAAACTATCCTCTGTGGGTATCTTTCCAAAGAACAAGCTCTTTCTTCTGTTTTTGTTCTCATTACAGCAGCACTTAGATGTTGGTATGTTTGGAAAATTAATAACAGTGACTTGTGTGGCAGTTTGTACTAACTTTAGAACTTGTAGACACACTCCAAATTATCCTTCCTTGAAATGTGTAAATACCCAATATCAATTCGGGAATCTAGGTATTATCACTGTACTCATAATAATGATGTGGGGCTTTCAATAATATGGGTGGAAGAAAGGATATTTACTAAAATCCCACTCTGAATGACCCTTTGTTATGAAAAAGGACAAGAAACTGGTGTTGTCACTTCGGATGAGGGTCACGCTGGAGTAGACAACATTTGTTGCTTTACTATTGTTTAGAACTTATAATCAGAAATGGGTTGTGAAAAATAAAATCCATGACATTGATACGGACTCACTGGACCATGTTTTAGAGGAATAACCTTTCTCTATCCCCATTAGATATGCAGCACACAAGTGCTGTCTAAGGAGAGCTTTCTTTTACCCAGTAGGGAAAGATTGTTTTTCCAGATGTGAAGGCATAGTGACTTAGATGCCGACAATCATTAAAAGGGTTCTGTCAACCAAACCACAAGTATAGAAAGGATGAAAATCCAGTAATGATTTTTTTCCCAGACATTTAATTCCACGATGCCTAAACAGCACACAAGCTAATTCTGAGTATTAATTTTGAGTATATAATGGATTTGTATGACTAAAGATAAAACAAAGTATAGTTGATGAAAATGTGGTAATTTTTGAATTTTTGAATTTTGCATTTTTTTGGGAGATATTGTTAAAAGCAGCCCCTGAAGAAGAGAATTACAATCTCGAAACGCGGTGGGCAATACAAAGCCTTAATTGAAGAAATTAATTTGATATTTATCATTTTGTCTCTAAATAATTGAAAAAGAAATGAAAATAAGCTTTGTTTGAATGATTAATTGTGAACAAAGATTATATAAGCTGCCCGCAGGTGGGATCAGCTTTATCCAGAAAGTTGGGCTTATTTACTGAGCCACAGACAGTGTGCAGGGAATGCAAGCTGCCCAAATTAGGGAACTTATCTGTTAGTTTTTATTGCAAAATAGACAGGAAGAAATAGATGTCAAATTCCAATAACATTTTACACAACCCAAGGGCAAGGGACCCATCCTGAAGCACATATATAATGCTCTTGCATACCACAGTTTATTGATGTCTAGGTACGATTCAAACCCTTTTAAACACTCTAATGACCAGTAATTGCACAGCAGCTCAGATCATTGTCAATCTGGGCTAGTATGTTCATCCGTCATGTCCCAGTGCAAAGATGTAATCATTTCCTTAGAATTAGTGTTGATTGTAGTTAAGTTTGACCAGAAATTGTTCAAGTTAATTTTTTGTAGAACAAATTTAATATGACTGCAGAAAGAAAATGATTGTCCACCCTGCTGGTTCAGAACATCTGTTAGGCCATCCTGAATTTTGGTTAGGCTTGTGATTACCAAATTTTGACCCAGAATAATACTGGCTTAATTGTTAGGTCATTTTCAATATCACACAAATTAAGTTCCAGCTTTAGAGAAATGTCAGTGGCACACATTGCCAGGAGTAACAAATAAAAAAAGACATTCTCTATTTGTAGCTATTCTGTTATTTTTGGAAAAGCCCCATAGTGCTGAACCATACAAGGAAGACAACCTTGATTTGGCACAGTAAACCTGCAGTGAAGGTAATACAGCACCATTACCATGGGTGCCTGCAAATGTAAAGAGAGAACTGCTCAACCTATTCAATAGTGCTTCTGCTTTGTCCGTTGTCTAGCCCACAAATACTTGCATATCTAAGTCCTAGGTAGTAATACATAACTACCTCCCCGAAGGTCATTGCACCAACATTCTCCCTCGAGACCTGTACCTGGCAATCAAAATCCTCATCCCATGAGAAGTCAACCTCCTCTAACTCATCCAAATCTATACCCTGCATTATCACTTCAATTCCCTTGCTTTTCAGAAGGACTGACACATAATATCAACATTGACAAGTGACTTAATAGGGCAATCAAATGGATTCCCAAAGGGTTTTCTGATAGACAAAGGAATTTTTGTAAAACAGGAAGAAGTCTCTGGTTCACACACAAATGAGAGGTTTTGTAGTTTTCACAAACAAACGGAAATACAAAGGCAACATTTTATTAGTGTTAGTTTATTTTTTCAGGCTAAAGACAAGGTATGGGGAAACAGAAAGAATAAGTTATTCAAAGCCTAGTAGGACAAAAACACAATGCCACGTTTTACCCATCCTTCCTCTGGAAATGCTGCTGAATCCTTCATGCCCCTACTTAGTTGATGTTGCAGCTTGTTAGTTGTCTAGCGGAAAAGGAAATGATTTTCTGAATATGACGGACATTGGCAGTGATGATGTCTGTCACACTGTAAAAGTGGAATTCTGTAGGTGTATTATGGAAGAACTAGCACGATTGTTGGCATTAAACTTTGAACAACCTCCCTTTGAACATCAGGGAGATACTGATTCTCTGATTTCAGAAAGAGAATGTCTACTGCTTGATTACTATATTGTATAGTTTTCTCTCAATGTACCTGGTAAAGGAAAGGGAGGTTTTAGGGACATATCAACTGTTTCTCATGTTGAAATAGTTATAGTTTGTAGAGTCCTTCTCCCATCATCCCACTGTTTATCTGTGGTATTGTCTTCACAACTCTTAGTGAAAAAGGAAGAGGCATTAACTTCACAACTCTTATAGTTCAGCATTCATTCACACTCAGATAAGTATCTCTTCTCTTCCCTCTTGGAAGATGTGATCTGCATTATCTTCCCCAGTATGAGCTTATTGGCTATGGACATCTTAGATATCCTCGCTGTTTCTGAAACCTGGCTCCATGATGCAGCCGGCCCTGCCCTCATGACTGCCATACCGGACAATTACAACATCCTAAGAGCCGACCGACCTAACACTAGAGGAGGCGGTCTGGCCATCATAACCAAAACGCAGCTAGCTGCTAGACTCACCCAACACCCTGTAATCACATTGTGCAAACTGCTATCAGCTAAAATCCCAATCTCAAACAAAAGCACACTAACGATACTTTTAGTGTACAGACCACCAGGCCCACTAGGCAACTTTGCGGAACACATATCCAGCCTCCTCACCAACAACATTAAAGACTCCACCCAGCTCCTTTTACTAGGTGACTTTAACCTGGGCTTTAATGACGCTGAAGACAAACAAGCCCAATCGATCCAATCCATTCTAGTCAATCATAACATTACCCAAAATGTCCTAGCTCCTACACACACAAAAGGACGCACATTAGACTGGATAGCCAACCATAACTGCGACATCACTATCTCTAGTATTCTACCTCAAATATGGACGGACCACTATCTTATATGTTTCACAGCCAGCATTGAGCCTCCCAAACCTAACAAGAATAAAATAGCACCCCCCATGCCAACGAGAAGCAAAAAAGAAATCACAGTTGATAAACTACTCCCACTTCTCCTACCAGCTCTCACAGCTAGCTCCAATGAATCTAACCCTAGCAAACTAGTTGAGTCATTCAACAACTCCATGGCCAAAACTCTAGACTTGATTGCCCCTATCAAACTCCATAAAAGTAAATGTGAAACTCATCTTAACTCCCATCTCAAAGAAATGCGCTTCCAAAAACGCAAACTCCAAGCCATCTGGAGGCATACTCCTTCTGCTGATAACAAAACCACACTTGCCAAATTTGCCAATAAATACAAGAAGGAAATAATTCAAACCAAAAAAGAATCATTCAATGATAGAATCAGTAAAGCCAACTCGAACTCCAAAGAGCTCTTCACCATTCTCCGTGAATTGGAAAACCCAATTGCCCCTACAGACAATGTCCCCAAGGACAAATCTTGGTGCACCAGCATCCAAAATGCTCTAGCAAATAAAATCACAACCCTTCAATCTAAAACTGGTAAGAAAAAATCCTCCTTGAGCCCTAGCGGAACTCACACCACCCCCCTAAAAGAGATACCCAGCACATCCACCCAAAGCAACTTTAAACCTTTCAGGTTTACTAATATTTCCATACGGAAAACAGAAAAGGTAATTCTATCCCTTAAACCATCAAACTGCCAAGGCGACAGCTGCCCTGCGCAAATCATCAAGGATGTAGCCAGAGATTTAGCACCCTTCATCTCAAAACTCATCAACGCCTCCTTCAACACAAGTACTGTACCTATAAACCTCAAAGAATCTTGGGTACTACCCCTACTCAAAAAACAGACACTTGACCCAGCAATCCCCACGAACTACAGACCCATTACTACGGTCCCATTTCTCCTTAAAATCATCGATAGAGTAGCCTACCTCCAAATCCAAAACTATTTGGAGTAACACCAACTATTAGGTTCACGGCAATCTGGCTTCAGACCACTGCACGGTACTGAAACGGCCCTTATCGACCTCAAGACACAAATCGACGAGTTGAAGGATAAAGGTAGTACAGCTATGCTCCTCCTCCTTGACCTATAGGCCGCCTTTGACCTGGTGGATCATGCAGTATTATGCAATCACTTTGCGTCTGCCGCCCATTTCTCAAGTGAAGCTATAGCATGGGTACAATCCTTCCTAGCTAACCGTACAATGAGAGTGTTCTCCCCGTAGCTGCAGCGGACCCAATCCAGATCACTTGTGGTGTCCCACAAGGCTCATGTGTCTCCTCGACAATGTATAATATCTTTACTAAGCCTCTCTTCGACAAACTTGACAGGTTAGGGGTAACCTATACTAATTATGCGGACGATACGCAGAATCTCATACCACTTTCAGGCAACCTTGTCGAAGACACAGCGCTAGTAAACAAAATGTACCTCCTCATTCAGGAGTGGATGGCCTCCCACGGCCTCTGTCTAAATGACGATAAAACTGAGATACCGATCTTGGGATCTGACTCCAATCTAAAAAAACTGAGTCCCAACTATCGCAATTTCAACATAGATGGTAACACAATCAAGGTGGCTACTGAGGTTGAAACTCTAGGGTTTTACCTCGATTCCACTCTATCTCTTAAAAAACAAGTTAACACCCTGGCATCCTCCACAGCGTACACCTGTAAATTAATCAGGACCTGTAGACCCTACCTCTCTAAAACTAACTGCATCATGCTAGCTAACACATTAGTAATGTCCAAATTGGACTATTGCAATGCCCTCTATGCAGGAGCCAATAAAACCATTATAAATAAAATGCAAATCCTTCAAAATAACGCTCTCAGAGCAGCCCTTGACATACCCCGCAGAGCACATATCTCCAACATCAGGAAAGACCACCATTGGCTTAAAATCAGCGACAGAGTCCTGCTCAAGACACTATCGCTCACCAACAAAGGGCTCAACAACACAGCCCCCCCTTACATCTCGGCCAGACTGACCAGAAAATCATCTAGCCACCACACCAGGGCCACCAACCACTTCTTGCTCGAAAATCCCAGATTTAGACATTCCAAAGCGGGCGGTGCAAGCTTCCCTGTCAGAGCTGCCCAGGCCTGGAACGCATTGCCCATTGCACTGAGAGCTAACTTACCCTACTCTAACTTCAGAAGTAAGGTAAAAAGCTGGCTCTGGTCCAACGACAAATAATTTTCATGGTACCTAACGGCCTTGATTCTTCTGCAACCCAGTCTAAGACGATTCTGCTCTCACCCTTTTTACCTTTGTACACATTCTCAATACTGTAACATGTTAGTTTCTCATTCCAACCTCCTGTATTGACATGTATGTGTTGTATTGCTATGTCTTTTATACTCTGAATGCAACCTAAGCTTAAGTAACCTTGTACCTGCTGCGCCCGGCTACCCCTGGGTTTTGTGCGCATTATCAAATAATAAACATAAACATATGATTGTTCTTCTCGATACTCAGCAGGATACACTGAGTTTACACTGCAATTGTCTTTGTTTCTACTCTTAGTTGTCCCAATGTTTTTATTTGTGATCTCTTGTTTGAATACTTGATCGGCCAAAGGTCAGTGTCCATTCATAATTGTAGAAATGTTGCAATAAATAACTACTGGAGCATTTGATGCACGTGTACCACGCAATACAATGTTCAATGGGAGGTATGAGCATGACTTGCACTACATGGCCAATCAGGTTCGTCCTCAAAACCCCTAGTTCTAAGTCTTCATTAAGGAAAAGATGTTTATTGCATAAATGACTATGGCTGACTTGCAGACACGCAGTCATAGAACTTGCGACTTCTAGACATCAAAATTGCATGAGAAAGTTTTATAATGATGATGCTACCTAGGGTTTCAGCTTTAATCGTAACTCACAAAGCACATACACCTCCAACTATACCCCATGTGTCTGTGTTAGAACATTTTAAGCAGGGCTTCCAAAATACTTTAAGTTGTGATCTGGAATTTAATTACTTCTCGGTAAGCATTTCTAAATATTCTTGGAGCTTATGTCCTCACTTATTGTAAGTCTTTCAAAGATTCAGGGCATGGAAGAACTCTGACTATCCTCAGGCAGCTCTGTCAGATTATTTCTCCTTCTAGCCTGTGCACCTGCTCCAAAATCCATCTCAGGCAATTTAGTCCTGCCTTGGGATAGGCCTCTGTATTCAGTATCATCTGGATAAGGCATCAGATCACTTAGATGGAATCCAATCAGCTTTTCTCCTCTATGTTTTCACCACACTCTCCCGTCTTACGATTTGTATGAGCTTAATAACCAGCAAACTCCAACCACAAGGGGAAGGTGAGTGCAACTGTTTCCTTTTGGTCAAATATGTGTTTGTACTTTAGACCCATGGGAAAATGAAACCTCCCACATCCATTCCCTAACTATTGGCTCTTCCACATAGGAATGCTGGTTACAGGGGTATGTGCCTCATTAAGTGTTTGCTGGGCCTGTAATGAGCTGCTATCAGTTATAAATGTTGCTCTCCTTTTTTTAAAAATTTGTTTTATTGTGTTTCATTTGATTAACAAATCTTTCACAAAACAATGTATTTCAACATTACAAATACAATATTAAATTCATATATCACAAATAAACCCGTATTACCTTCTCACAGCATTAAAATGTTCACTACAGTACAATAGCATTAACAATCACTTCTAAAAATCTTACAATGGAGATTATTAAAGTTGTCGTTGATGCATTCAATAACGTAAACCACTGTTGCTCCACTGACACAGAAGTGACATTCTCACAGAAAAAACCCAGATATAGCTGTCTTTGCAGCAACATCTTTTGACATTCCATCAGCAGATGGTCTAAATTCTCCAACATCCATTTGCTTACAAAATCTATAAAAGCGCTGATTTATTGGTATAAAATTATGAGCACATAAATCTTGATTAAGTAAATATAGATTAATTCAAAATCTAAGAGATGTAACTCTCAGCCTAAGACAAAAAGACTTCATTAAACAGCTAAAAATCGCATTAAAAGCATTCACTTCATTATTAAAATGATAGAATAGGCTGTATTGCTAAACTGCCTCACACGTGGCAATCCAGTCAATCCAAAACACGTTTTTCTTTATTTGTAATGGACCATTTATTAAAATATCTACGCTCACATAAAGGCTCTTTAAAAGTGTTAAAACAGATTGCATCCACAGTTCCAGACAATTTTCCTTTTTATCGTTCATTATTTGATATAAATGATTGTACACAGACTCTTGGGCTACAAGAATACTTTATGAAACAAAGTTACAATTTTCCCTTCGATAATTGCCTGCATTGATAACAAACCCAACTGAAATTTGATGGTTTTTATCGGCAACTCTGTTTGGGAATAATAAAATGTTGCTACAAAATATTCCCTCTAGGGATTTTCTAAGTGCAAAGTCAAGCCCAAATAGAGTTTGAGCACCATAAATCAAGGCAGGCACAGCTTTTAGATGATAAAATCAAACTACTGGCATCAAAGAAAATGTACCATATTTCCTGGTAATGAGGTTTGCCTGAGAAACCAAACGCCTATTTTTAATGTTTGGCTTTTTAACACCAACAACCAAAGTTGCAGTGCCAGTAATAGTAAATCCAAGATAAACAAATAAATCAGCTCTCTCTATTAATGTCTGAGATAGAAAACAATTATATTGTTTAAATCTTCACCTCCTAGAAGGATTATAAATTGAAATGTTCGTTTCAGCAACCTGTATAGAGTGGGCATTTTTATCTGCAAATCTTGCCAATTCATTCAATTGGCGTTGAAGCCCTACCGGGATTTCGTCCATTAGGACCAAGTCATCAGCCTACAACAGACTCCTTATCGGACCACCCCCTATAATTGGCGGGAATCACCTGGCTTTGCTCAGAAAATACTGAATATCAGAGATGAATAAACTGAACAGCAGTGGAGCCAACATACAACCCACGATATTTCGTCATCGAACAAGATAGAGTGGCTTGTTCGTTTAAACAAACATAAATACAGGTGTCTATACGGAATTCTGATAACATTTCTATCAAAAAAGCTGGACATTGACTCTTTGATAATTGTGACCATAAGATAGACCCGTCAAGACTGTAGAATGTGAAAGCAAAATCAATCTACGCAGGCCAAATTAATCTTCTCTTTTTTTACCAATTGCCCTCACTTTAAACAAATGTAAGATAAAAGCATTTAAGGAAGTGTCTGAGCCTTTAACTTATTCTGCCTGAAAGGGATGAACCATTTTTGTATGAATAGTCCAATGGTTCAACTTTTCTCACACCAGGGAAGCAAACATTTTACTTGGTACATCCAATAAAGCAATAGGTCTATAATATTGTAAGTCCACCCTGCTCCCTTTCTTAAAAATTGGCCCTACTATAGAAGATTTACATGAGGTGGTATTTTTTAACCAGGAGTTAAATCATAACCCAAAGTTCAGCAGCAGTATTTAGTGTTACATTAGAAAGCCAGTCTGGTCCGGTGGAACGAGAGGTTTTACTTTGTTCAATTGACACTTGAATGTCATCCTCTTGAAACTGAAGGGACCAAGGACCAGAAACGTTGGTTTCATGTCATCATAAACCCTCCTCGTAGCATCTGACATCGCTGAATTAGAAACTTTAGGGACAATGATTCCACAACTTTATATAAATGCCTGTGTATCCCGCAGCTTATGAAATCACATGTTTATGAGTCTCTAACTGTGTAAATATTGAGCCAATTTGTCACATATCTCTAGAATGTTCAGTTGCAAAGTTGAAATTTGACTATTTGAGTTGCAAAATGTCACTTATTGTCAATAATCATCATATGTATAGGTGCTGCATTAAGTCAACATAATGTGCTTATCTTTGTTTTAAGTGTTTTAATATCACTTTAAACTTTACTAATCACACCATAACTAAGATGCAATGTAATGTCTTAACCCATTCTCGTTTCCTGTCTCTCAGGTGACCTAGGATAATGGGGCATTTGTTCAGATAGGGCTTGCAATTTGCACTGTGGAACTTTGGAGACTTGCTATACCTATTGACCTACGATCAGCTAAAAACAATTGATTCTGCTTGGCCAGGTTTTCCAAACATAGTCAGTTCTTGATCCTAAAGTAAACCAGCCAAGAAGGTAGATGAAGATCTAAAACATGGCCTAGTGTTAAGCTAATACTTGTGTCTTTAAGCATGGAACCAAGGCTCAAGCCATTTATTAGGCTGGGTGCTTATACTTTAGACAAAGAGCAGCCCAATTCACTGTTGGTCTGTTTGTCATCCACATCCCTCTGCAGTAATTAAGCATTAACAGAGCTGTTTCAGATATCACATAACACATATGCAGAGTAACAACCTTTACTGTGCTTGCGTGCATAGAAGACACATATCCCCTGTCCCGTTTGGAAACTGGAAGTGTTTAGTATTTCACCCTCCCTTTCCCATGTAACTGTCACAATACTATTGTCATACAAAATCACATGTAACGATGTTAGTAGAATGCCCAGGCCTTACACTATGCAACAAAATCCTGACATAGGGACTACATCAAAGGCTGTTCACAGGTAAACAAATATATTTTATATGTTTCGTTAAAGTCTTTCATTGCACTCTTGCATATGTGAAATGTTGTGTGAGTGTATAACTGCAAAGTATTACTGTATATATTTTTCTTAGGAGTATAGTAAGTTGGTGCTTTGAGTCTAAATGCATTCTGAATTTTGGTGGCCTCCTGCTTTGTACATTTATGTGCTCTCATTTTGTTTCCCCTCTCGGTCCCACAATTCCTGTTTGATGCACATTTGTATTATTGATAAAGTTATGTCCTAGACTAGGGGTCTCGGATTATTGTGAGGGTTTTCAGTGTTGGCGGTTTCTGTCCCATCCTTCGCATAAATGCATTGGGCCTCATTCCGAGTTTGGAGGTAATCATGGCTTTTAGCGCCATGACTACCTCCAATACCGGTACCGTGTCCGCCCTCGTTCATTGGGCACTTACCGGTCTAGTCTGACCTTTGCAAATTGCGGTACCGTTATTAGCTCTGAAGTCCCTTAACAGGCCCAGTCCATAACGCCTGTTAAAACCAGGTGTTAAGGTCGGGACCCGCTAAGGGACCTCGGTATAGGGGGCAAAGGGATTACCATCACCGGTGTCATTAACGGTGCCCGATATCCCTTTGCACCCACCTCGGAATGAGGCCCATTGTGTCTATCACCGGATAATGGACTTTCATTTTAATTTTAGGAGTGATTAGGTCTTAACTAACCATTACTATTCTTTTACATATGCTATATTTTTAGTGATACAAATGTTTATCTTATAGAGTTGCTATATGTCATTTTGTAATACTGTGGTATCTTTTTAATATACCAGTGTGGGTGTTTTCTTTAGTTAACTTTGTATGTGAACTGTGCTTCCCTACCAAACCCACTTAAGATTTGATTGACGGCTTTGCCACAGCTACTATCCTGAGAGAGAGATCTGGTCTCATTTGGGTTAGATGTTACACAGCCCTCAGGATCGTGTACAGATCTCCTTAACAGTTGCGATTGAATAGCTTGACAGAGGGAAATTTCTCCAGAGAGAAATGGCAATACTATCAAAGATGGCCTAAACTTTTCCCAACTCTGTCACCTCCGCCCCGGGGGCATGTGACTAGAGGTTAGAGACTGAGGTTAGAGACTGAGAATTCGAGGGAATGTGGAGAAGCCAAGGGGGTGGATGTGGCAAGTAAGAACAGGTCCTGGGGCTCACCCAAATGGAGTGAAAACCTAAGAAGTATCTGCAAATTAAGAGACATGAGAGAGGGAGAGAAACCTTGGTAGAGGTGTCAGGTTGGTAGTAGCTGGGGGAGCCTGGAGGAGAGATGGCACCAAAGGTGATGTGAACAGGAGACATGTTGAAATGGAAGTTTAGGGGTTGAATAATGACTCAGGAGCCTTGGTTTACTTAGGTAGCTCTAGTAGGTTCGAGGTATATAGGTAAGTACATAAGGGTACATTGGAGACAAGTTCTTAAGGGAAAGAAACATCCACCGGTCCCCCTGTGCCAAGCTCAGTCTCCAACTGGCACTATAGGAACCTTGGCACTCATACAATAACATTCTAAGTGGAACACTCCACACCAAACATTTCAGACTCAAACACTCATTCATACAGGAAATAGCCACAGATACAGGAAAGGTAAATCACAACAAGACACTCTGATCTTGATAGGGCTGGATCCAATTGACATACAATGCCAGACAATACACATTGTTTGAAGGGCTCTTGGACCTGAATGGCACAGTTGAAAGGCATTAGAGAATACAGAATTACCTAGCCAGTAATGGGTGGTGATGATGCTGCCATGGGAGCCAGAAAAGCTACTAAAAGAGCTGCAGAGGGATACCTTGTACCTGGAGAGCAGAACCGTGGTCTACAAAAAGCCAGAGAAGATACTAATGTGGGAAATCTGGCAGGTAAACCCAGCATGTGGACAAATGGAAGTCAGAAATGAGAGAATGTAATAGATATGTTGGGCCAGATGTTGCATTTTTTAAAAATTAGACAAACTGCCAACACATCATATAAGGAGTGTAAGAGAAGGAGAACTTAGATATTGGATACTGGGAATTGTTGTTCATGTAGCAAACTTTCCAATAAAGATGGCGAGAGATGGACAGTGAAGAAACAGAGTTTGATTTGTGTTCCAAATACCAACATTTCTAAGAAAGACAATTTGTGAAGAAAAATTCAGACACTGCATTCTGAATTGAAAGCACCATACTGACAAAAATAACATGTTCTAATGAAAATCGAATACTAAATAACATAATTGCCCATAGAATGTACAACAGATGTTGTGATCTTCTTCTGATGGTTTGCCATTCACCATCACCCCTCAGTAATGTGCTTCATAAAGACTTTTATTACTGCCCTGGTACCTCCTGGCATCATTACATGGTCACAATGATGCTTAAGTGTGTAATTATAAACAGTCTCCTTGATCCAAGACCTAAAAAGTAAATCGGCGCTGTCTTTCATTTTTGAAGTCTCCTTTGGAGTACAATCCTTTTTTGAGGACAGATATGTTTACAATACTATGCTTTATTTTAAAAGTGATGTTTATTTCCTCTGGACTACATGTCTAATGCACCTATAGCATATCTGCTTACAATGACCTTGGGTATTTAGACATCCTCACCAAGCCTGAAGTAGCCACACATGTGCCACACATGAGTATGGCCATTTGTCCTAAATCAACCACAAACGTTCTTGTTCCCTGGTGCTTAAATAGGTGGTGTTAAAAGTATCCCACCGGGACAAGAACTTGAGATCTACAATGTTCAAATGTATGTCTGCAGAGGGCACTAAATTCACTGTGCATTTCTGTTTCAAATGAGGTGCCAGGGAAAGACACTACTAACACATGTATTGGGGTAAGAATGTATAAGGTGATATTCATAAAGCAGTGAAATTCCCCAATTTTGAGCTCATGTGTCAGGAGATGAAAACAATTACCCACTCCAGAACGACATATACAGAAAAGAGATGACAACCTCTTTTTTAACAGACAAGACTTTACATAACAATTGACAATGTACAAAAGTCACATCTGCTCTCTAGAGCAAAAGTAAGTTTTTAGAAGAGCCACAAAAGCATGCCTGGTAGTCATCATGGTTTACAAAATGTATCAACTTAAGTGTAAATAGATGTTTCAATTTTCAGTGCTTCTTTAAATTGTGGTGATGGTTTTCAATTGCTTCCAAAAAATGTGGAATTTATGTTAATCAGTGTTGCACCTGGAAAACATTGCTGTTTTTTTTTTAGCACATACAAAACCATTTGTTTTATATTGCTGCATGTGTGACATGTTTAAGCAGTCACGGTGTATACAGAATTATTTTAAACAACAATAGTTTTTGCACAAACAAAATATTCATGTTGTTATAAGTATAACATCCCATTTGGCACAAAGTTCACAATCCTAATTGGCTTGAATTGATTTAATTAATGTCAAAAAGCAAATGGATTAGCTTCATTGCAAATTGGAGCAAAGGCTGGACTCATTTATTAATTAAAATTGTGAGAAAAAAAACTGAAGACCAACCTTCTCCTAAATTTACGGTGGACAATGTGAAGTAAAAAAAAAAAAAGGTGCTAATTGCGAGATTTGGAGAGGGGTACAGTACAGTGGGTGCACAGCTTTGGGGGATGCCTGGAAAAAAAAGAAACGTGTTATAGTAAAAGTACTGGACCTGAAGCGTTGAAACAACAATCAGAGACAGCGTTTCCTGCAGATATGATGACACGTGAGCCTGAGAAACTTGAAAATAACAATTATGGCATGGCTCCTCAAGGCTCCTCTTTTGCAACAGCCGTGCTGCCTGCTTGTCCCAGTAACAATTACAGCAAATGCAAAGCACAAATGACATACTATCAGCATGCATGTTTTGATCTCGAGTTCTCCTTAAAAGCAGATATTTGACTTCAGTGTAGTTTTACCAGGTATTGTTGTTAAAACCAAAAACCTTAAAACCTTCACGTACATTATTGACCATATTACAAAGTAGGAGATAGGACCATGTGAGAGTTTGAGGAGAGACTGGTTTGACTGCGATTTCCCCCTCCTGTGAAGACGCATGTAGGCAAAGACTGTGGAAAAGGGTACAGACTTGCAGTTGTGAGCAGTAGCAGTAGCATTCCTACTTTTGCTGGGGCGAGGAAGGCGAGAGAACCTGGGAGGACTGAACCCACCCCCTCCAGTGATGATGTATGCGGGCAAAACCCACGGCAAATGCCCTGGGGAGAAAGTGTGTAGGCCTGCAATTGGCCACCCTAGCATTAGCAGTAACATTCCTACTCTTGCTGGAACTAGGACTGCAAAAGAGTCGACTCCAGTGAGCACCAAAACGAAAGAGGTATCCTTAGAGTCTTAAGGTTGACACCATTTGAGAGCAATTGCAGCTGTATAGCCGAAAACCAAGCACTCAAAGTAGCAACTAGAGTTTTCTCCTTTAAGGAAACCTAGTTACAACTCTTTACAAACATCAATGAACAGGGAAACATGATCTTCCTTTGGAACCAATGCTGAAGGACATATTTCTGAATATGAATAACACTCTCACAGACCATGGAAGTCCAGCAGATACAATGGCCCTCATTAGGACTCCGGCACTAAACCAGCACCATGGTCCTTGCCGGAGTCTGCCATGGAGAAAGGGGGAATTACCACCCCATTCCAAGGTTGGCGGGGCGGTAATTCCCCCTTTCTCTATGGCCCTTCCCCATTCCCATTTTTGCCCCATAGGGCTCAATGGGAATGGGGAAGGCGGCAATTACGGTACCGCAAATTGCGGTACCGTAATTGCCATCAAGGTCCCTTTGCGGGTCCCTACTTTAACGGCTGGTCCAGACCAGCCGTTCAGGTTGGTTCCCACAAGGGACGTCGTAGTAAGGCACTAAGGGGTTAGAGGCGCCGCAGCCTTTTATGGCGCCGTTAACCCCTTAGCACCAGGGTCGTAATGACCCCCAATGTTTCAGATAACAATCTGAAACTGACTCCTGTATACGACAGAAAGAAAGTACAAATGGTGGGTGTTACACAAGTGCAAACTCTGTGTGACTAAGGAATTACACTTGCACAGAATTATAATACCTGCAAAGGGGGGGACTCTAGAACTAAATACTTAGCCTGGCCATATTGAATAAGATAATCCTCAAATACATGTGCGGCTCTTATAACATGCTCTCACATATGCCAACCATCTACTTTGACAGCCATTCTCCAAATTTAAAATATCACAAAATAGAAGTCATGTTAGAACCACTTTTTCATTCTCCCAAATTCATATCCATTAAAGAATAGGGGCTAGTTGAATTTTAAGATAGACCTGTTTGACATCTAAATCCAAATACAGCAATCTAACTGATATCATCATATGTATCCCAAACAATTTGTGGTTTGATATCAGTGTCACTTAACACTTTTTCTAATGTTGGAAGTAAAGTAGCATATATTCCTGCTAATTATTTTCCACAAAGAAAATATGATTTTCCTTCTCTTCGATATTGTCAATTTCAGATCATGCAATGAACGAGAAGTCCTTAATGCTAGGCCATTCATTAATATTCAATAAAATGTAAGCAATATAACTTTTTTTTTCTGCCACTAATAAAGGTGGATCTCACAGCCTGTAATGGCATCTTCTGCCATTACAGGCTGTGAGATCCACCTTTATTTACCCTACGTGAGCAGTGGTAAACACATATTTATATTGTCTCCTCAGTGGCTGTGCTATGGGGTCTGTAATATTTCATATTAGAACCTCCCCCTCCATTAAACCCCCTAATATCATCAATAACTCAAATTGTAAATTGAAATTACTGGCCCTCATTACGACCCTGGCGGAAATCGAAAAACGATGGCGGAAATGCAATACCGCCATCGAATAGCGCTCGGTGCGACTATGACCCGTCACCGCAAAGTACGAAGCCATTAGCGACACCGTAGTGAACGCCAACGCTAACTGCACCAAGCACGCGCGCGCGCGCCATGCCAAACCGCAAACACCACCATGGTGCAACGGTACGCCAATTCCGACCCTAGCGGACATGTACCTAACGCCATCAGGCATGGCGGAATGTACCATTCCGCCATGGCGAGAAGTACGGCATCGCGAATCAACCGTAAACGGCCCCACTGAGTGCCTGTACACCGCTCCCTGCCCACAAAGTACAACTCCCGGTAGGTGCAATGAAGTCACAATGCAACCATTGAAATGTACAAAGCACCCATGCATGCCAACGAACAAAAGCAACACAAGAGGGGCCAATGGGAGCTGCAGGTCACAGAAGGCACGAATACAGAAGCCATCCCAATGGACATGACCACAGTCCCCCACCAAGAAACGCACGCAAACACAGGCACCTGTGCCCAGCAATATTCCGAAAATCACATCATTCCACCAGTCCACCTGGCTGACCGGCATCTGTTACACAAAACCCAATCCCCCGCCCCTGAGCATGACAACATTCAAACTGTCATATAGGCAGCCCCCATCCCTGACCTCACGGGCTCAGTAGGCAAACGCGCCCAGTACAGTACCACGCAACTAAACCCCGAAGCTGGAACCCAATGCAGATCTCCTCACAATACATCGCCCCCCAAATAGGCATATGCCACATCACTTGCAAAGAAAAACGCTACACGGGCCAAATCAGAATAGCAATTTATGCACATCAAAGACACCAAGGCCATACAGCCATCAGGCCATGAACTCCAAAACACTAATCACCATTGTGGGCTGCATCCGCAAGAAATGACCAGCCACTACTTGTGTGTCGCCCTGTACCCCCATGGTACACAGAGCCACATTCACGTACGAAAAGGCAACATGGAAGCGCACAGAACCGCAGGGCTGTCCCAATGGGGAGGCACTAGTCCAGCTGAAAGGCCGAAATGTTGCTCCGAGACACCAGTACTGCGTAAGGGCATGTGGGCCATTGGCAATCGTCCCATAAGATCGTAATGCTGCTCCACCGATTAACACGAAGCAGCAGGTGTCGGGAGTAAAATCCATCTGCAGGAGTGGCATACAGATGGCAGTGGCAAAAGGGGAGGAGATACCTGTCAACCAAAAGAAAAGAAAAAGAACAGAATGGCCATCAGAACTACATTCGAACAACTCACTTCAATGATCACACGAAATTCACAGCCATATGCATGCTAGCCCACTCAAAAGGATCATCACCACCCCAAAACCACTTGCGACTCATAACCATCTATATCGAGGTGCAAACACCATCACAAACGAGTGTACCTTTGCATGCGTCTGTCAAAACAGAATCCATCAGATGGGAATGTCAACGTGCATGGACACAAGTGTCTGAGGGCGCCTCGAGACAGGGAGGGCTCAACAAGGCCAGATAGACGATGGTCCCACTATGGCAGCCCTGCATCACATAGCGTAGGGGAGGCGGATAGATCCCAAGAAGCCCTGTACATGGCAAACTCTGTATCAAATCACCTGCCCATGCATCCATTCATCATTCCCTCATCCCGGGATCAAAACGCCTGAATAATTACTCACATGACATTAGAAACATCCATTGAGTCTGTGCGTTATGCAGCCTGCAAAATCCACAGTGCCCCAGCCCGTAATTCCAGTGTTGTGAAGTAACATGTATTTGGGAACGGCCGGCCTCATCGCCCACGTAGCTAATGCGCATCCCAAACTATTCATATCAACCATTGCTCCCTCGCCATGGGCCCTGTCTCAAGGACATTGAACAATAGAACGTTATATTTGCAGTCAGACCTGTGGGCATCTCCTCGCCGCCAGCTGAAGACCGAAAGCGCCGCCCTTCGAATTCCTCATTTGCAACACCACGTCGGAAAGGCATCTGTGGCCGTTTGAAATCACTAATTATTCCATCGAGTGCGGCTGTGTGTGAAAATGGCAACTGCCTTCACACACGAATGGGACGCCCCGCCCGTCGTTGCAACTCGGTACAGTGATGCATGAGGGCCCACCGTTACTCGAGTACTACGTTCCACTGACCCTTCACAAGTCTGTTCGCGACTGCACAGATAGAATGGGAAACAATGGGACCATAGCCGAATGAACATAACAACCAATCCAACACGGCCATCGGGTACAAATACATGATAGCAATAGCAAGATACCATTCCCCGAATCGCAGCGTTGTGCGCTGTGCTATGGGGTCTGTAATATTTCATATTAGAACCTCCCCCTCCATTAAACCCCCTAATATCATCAATAACTCAAATTGTAAATTGAAATCACTGGCCCTCATTACGACCCTGGCGGAAATCGAAAAACGATGGCGGAAATGCAATACCGCCATCGAATAGCGCTCGGTGCGACTATGACCCGTCACCGCAAAGTACGAAGCCATTAGCGACACCGTAGTGAACGCCAACGCTAACTGCACCAAGCACGCGCGCGCGCGCCATGCCAAACCGCAAACACCACCATGGTGCAACGGTACGCCAATTCCGACCCTAGCGGACATGTACCTAACGCCATCAGGCATGGCGGAATGTACCATTCCGCCATGGCGAGAAGTACGGCATCGCGAATCAACCGTAAACGGCCCCACTGAGTGCCTGTACACCGCTCCCTGCCCACAAAGTACAACTCCCGGTAGGTGCAATGAAGTCACAATGTAACCATTGAAATGTACAAAGCACCCATGCATGCCAACGAACAAAAGCAACACAAGAGGGGCCAATGGGAGCTGCAGGTCACAGAAGGCACGAATACAGAAGCCATCCCAATGGACATGACCACAGTCCCCCACCAAGAAACGCACGCAAACACAGGCACCTGTGCCCAGCAATATTCCGAAAATCACATCATTCCACCAGTCCACCTGGCTGACCGGCATCTGTTACACAAAACCCAATCCCCCGCCCCTGAGCATGACAACATTCAAACTGTCATATAGGCAGCCCCCATCCCTGACCTCACGGGCTCAGTAGGCAAACGCGCCCAGTACAGTACCACGCAACTAAACCCCGAAGCTGGAACCCAATGCAGATCTCCTCACAATACATCGCCCCCCAAATAGGCATATGCCACATCACTTGCAAAGAAAAACGCTACACGGGCCAAATCAGAATAGCAATTTATGCACATCAAAGACACCAAGGCCATACAGCCATCAGGCCATGAACTCCAAAACACTAATCACCATTGTGGGCTGCATCCGCAAGAAATGACCAGCCACTACTTGTGTGTCGCCCTGTACCCCCATGGTACACAGAGCCACATTCACGTACGAAAAGGCAACATGGAAGCGCACAGAACCGCAGGGCTGTCCCAATGGGGAGGCACTAGTCCAGCTGAAAGGCCGAAATGTTGCTCCGAGACACCAGTACTGCGTAAGGGCATGTGGGCCATTGGCAATCGTCCCATAAGATCGTAATGCTGCTCCACCGATTAACACGAAGCAGCAGGTGTCGGGAGTAAAATCCATCTGCAGGAGTGGCATACAGATGGCAGTGGCAAAAGGGGAGGAGATACCTGTCAACCAAAAGAAAAGAAAAAGAACAGAATGGCCATCAGAACTACATTCGAACAACTCACTTCAATGATCACACGAAATTCACAGCCATATGCATGCTAGCCCACTCAAAAGGATCATCACCACCCCAAAACCACTTGCGACTCATAACCATCTATATCGAGGTGCAAACACCATCACAAACGAGTGTACCTTTGCATGCGTCTGTCAAAACAGAATCCATCAGATGGGAATGTCAACGTGCATGGACACAAGTGTCTGAGGGCGCCTCGAGACAGGGAGGGCTCAACAAGGCCAGATAGACGATGGTCCCACTATGGCAGCCCTGCATCACATAGCGTAGGGGAGGCGGATAGATCCCAAGAAGCCCTGTACATGGCAAACTCTGTATCAAATCACCTGCCCATGCATCCATTCATCATTCCCTCATCCCGGGATCAAAACGCCTGAATAATTACTCACATGACATTAGAAACATCCATTGAGTCTGTGCGTTATGCAGCCTGCAAAATCCACAGTGCCCCAGCCCGTAATTCCAGTGTTGTGAAGTAACATGTATTTGGGAACGGCCGGCCTCATCGCCCACGTAGCTAATGCGCATCCCAAACTATTCATATCAACCATTGCTCCCTCGCCATGGGCCCTGTCTCAAGGACATTGAACAATAGAACGTTATATTTGCAGTCAGACCTGTGGGCATCTCCTCGCCGCCAGCTGAAGACCGAAAGCGCCGCCCTTCGAATTCCTCATTTGCAACACCACGTCGGAAAGGCATCTGTGGCCGTTTGAAATCACTAATTATTCCATCGAGTGCGGCTGTGTGTGAAAATGGCAACTGCCTTCACCCACGAATGGGACGCCCCGCCCGTCGTTGCAACTCGGTACAGTGATGCATGAGGGCCCACCGTTACTCGAGTACTACGTTCCACTGACCCTTCACAAGTCTGTTCGCGACTGCACAGATAGAATGGGAAACAATGGGACCATAGCCGAATGAACATAACAACCAATCCAACACGGCCATCGGGTACAAATACATGATAGCAATAGCAAGATACCATTCCCCGAATTGCAGCGTTGTGCGCGTGACGTGCTCGGCCAAAGGGGAGGGCAGTTTGCACAGGTGGAATGAATCATCACAGGTGGAGGCCATACAGCCTGAAAACACATAAATTGCACAGCCAGTCTCCTCCCACAACCACACCGAAATGCTACCGGCAGGACTCGCGATGTTGGCCCTGGGGGACCTGATAGCACTGCAATTGCTCCAACTCCAAGAGGAAGACGAACACCAACTACAACCGGCCGCACGGAGGAGACGCAGGAGGAGGAGGAGGGCAAGGCAGGGCCAGCAAGGCCCACCAGCACAGCCACTACCACCACGCAGGCAGCCCGCAATCCCACGCCTCCGAGCACATCCGTTCAACCTCACTGATGAGCAGATCCACACCCTCTACCGTTTGGACCGGGACACCATAGCCGCCATTGTGGACATGACACAGGCTGACCTTGTCAGCATGATAGATAGCCCAACCGCCATCCCACCCCTACTGAAGGTGGTGTCTGTACTCCACTTCCTGGCCACAGGCACCTACCAGCACACAGTCGGACAGTTGCATGGCATTTCTCAGCCACTGTTCTCACGGACACTATTGCAAGTGCTCGATGCCCTCCTGCAGCACGCAGACGACTACATCTCCCTACCACGCTCGGAGCAGGAAATTACAAACACGAAAGTGGGATTCCATGCACTTGCCGGCATAGCGGGTTGCATTGGTGCCATCGACTGCACCCATGTGGAATTGGTCGTCCCACATGCCATGGAGGCCCAGTACCGCAACCGAAAACAATTCCATTCCCTGAATGTACAAATGGTGTGTGACTCCAACAGGATCATTACACATTGTTGCGCCCGATTCCCTGGATCAACCCATGATTCTATGGTCTTGAGGAACTCTACAATACCACGCTACATGGAGCGACACGCAGGGAACAGATCCTGGCTACTCGGTGAGTCTCATTACATGCATGATGATGTGGGGTATGTGAATTGGCAATGACCTGGCAGGAAGGGGGGGGGTGTGCGTATGTATCAATGGCATTCCACATCATACGTTTCTCGTCCACATACAGGTGATGCTGGATATCCACTGAAGAGATGGCTCCTCACACCAGTCCGGAACCCACGGGACCAGCATGAGGAGGACTACAACCATGCCCACTCACGTACCCGTGTAGTCATAGAACAGGCATTCGGCCTACTGAAGGGCCGTTTCCGCTGCCTCAGCAGGTCTGGCGGGGCACTCCTGTACCGCCATGAGAAGGTTGCAAAGATGGTGATGGCATGTGTCATGCTCCACAACATGTGCGTACGTAGAAATGTGCCCATGCCCCCTGACGCAGAACTGCAAGCACCTGAAGATGGTCATGATGAGGGTGGGGATGTGGCAGCACCTCATGGAGTCTGCGAGGCACCGGAGGCCCGTGACATTCGTCAGCATCTCATTGATGTATGCTTCTAGCACTCACGCCTGGTGGCTGATACATGGACACGGGACTCGTGGCACTGCGTGTGTCTGGGACATGCACAATATGGACTGTACCCCTATGATGGCCTAGTACACAAAGATCAATGTCCACACATCTCATTGGTTGATCGTGCACTTTTTATGGCATATGTGATGTCATGTTGAACACCCTATCGACCCGCCACCCAAGTGAGCCCAACACACCCCCTCCACCCCCCTACCTCCCCCCCGAACACCAGTGTCCAAAGATGCTCATTGTCAGTGGGATGTCGCTATTGCAAGCCCCCTCTGCGGGTATCAGGGGCACCCCTGCCTGTGGAGCGCAGGTTCCTTCCAGATCTACGTTGGGGGCTGCCCTGGACGGAGCTTGCAACGGATGATGTGTCTGCCTGCTCACGTCCATGCATGTCCCTAAGGGTTTGCGAGAGCTCAGTGAGCACACGGCGCACTGCGGCAAGTTCGGCACATACGTCCTTGGCCGTCGCATGCAGTTCCCCCCTGAGGCTCTCGGTGCTTCTCTCCATTTGGACTCTCAGGCTCTCGGTGCTTCTCTCCATTTGGACTCTCAGGCTCTCGGTGCTACTCTCGATTTGTGCCCTAAGTGTCTCAGTTGATGTTTCTATGTCTGCCTTAGTGCCCCCACATTCATCAGCATGGTCCTTGAGGAGCGTGGCCAGTTGCTGCTGTTGTTCGATCAACTGGTCGAGGGACTGTTGCCTCTGCTGGGCCAAGGCCATTTGCGGGGGTGTCACAGAGGGGCTGTTGTCCTCATGTTGCATTGCCACAGGGCTTGTGGGGGATGGCCAGTCGTCGTCTTGTGGGTGCCCCTGCGTGGTATCCTCATGTTGTACGGGATGGGACAGACAGGGGGATTGGGACAGGTCATGGATGGATCTGACTTCGGCATCCCCGTTTTCTGTGTCGGAGCATGCTGCCATCAATGGGGTGTCACCTATGGTGCTGCTGCCACCGGAGGCAGTGCCTTCTGTGGCATCCATTGGGGGGACCTGTGGTGGTGGTGTTGTGGGCATGCTGGCTGCTGGGGTGCCTGTTGATGTTCCCTCCTCTGTGCTGCCACCTGATTTGTGCTGCTGCCGTGTCTTGATGCGTGCAGCTGAGGTGGAGGGTCTCTGGCCGTTGGTCTTGGCCCTCTTTGCAGGTGTGCTGGTAGGGGTGTCCTGTAGCTCGTCGTTTGGATCGGACCCTGTGGTGGAGTAGAGGAGGGCGAGGGTTATTGGTGGGTCTGTGGGAATTGGAATGGCATTGTATCACATGCATTGGGGTGGTACCTGAGGGTGATTTGGGCCGGGGCCTTGGAGGTGCTTTGATTTGTGTGTGGAGTGAGGGTGCAGTTGTTTGGCAGCCTGCAGTTAGGGTGTGCCTGCTCCACGTGTAGTGCGTGTATTAGGGGTTTTTAATTATTTATGTATTTATTGTGGGTTTTAACGTGCGCTATCAGGCCGATGTGTGTGGACGTTCTCCTGGACATGTGTTTCTGTTGCACTATGTGGACGCATGGTACTTCACATGGATGGACTGTGTGGATTTGGCATTGTTTTTTCTGGCCCACCTACCTGTATCTTCGGATGTCTGCACTCCTTTCTCCATCCCTCCGACTCCCTCTATGCTCTCCATTCCGATGGTGGAGGCACAGATTTCTTCCCAGGGGGTCAACTTGTTGGGTGATTCAGGACCTCCCCCGGTGGCTGTGGCAATGTTGCGGTTGGCAGAGAGTATGCTGCGGACGCGTATCCGCAGGTCGTCCCATCGCTTGCGGCATTGCTGTGGGGTGCGGGGTGCGGTCCCCACCGCACTTACCCGCTGTGCCACCAGAGCCCATATGGCCTTCTTGTTTGCAAGTGCCGTCCTGGTCATTTGCGTGCAGAAGACGACGGCAGCATTCTCCTGGAGGGTCTCTGTTAGCACGGTGAGTTCCTCACGGGAGAAGTGGACCTGCCGCTTGCGGTCGCACGCTTTCTTCGCTGCTTTTCCCATTATTCTTGGTTTCGCTAGGGTGGTTGACGGGTTGGGGTGTGTTTCAGGGTAGTGATTTTAGTGGTTGTGTGGTTTTAGTGTATTTATAGGTGTACGCCGGGATGTTTCCCGTTCCGGGCCCATGTTTTAACTTCCGTTTCCGTATATTTCCGGGCACCGTACTTTCCGGTAGGCGCACACTGCGGTGACCGCTAAGAGGGGTGGCGGTATTGCACCTGGGGCGCCGTACGGCGGCGGTGTGGGCCGTTTTGGGGTCATTTCCGCCATCGCGGACTTTGCACTTCCGCCATGCCGTGGTGCTCGTGCCCGATGGGTCGGAATGGGCCGCACTTTGCTCCTTCGTGCAATGGCGGAAACGCTATTTACGCTGTGGCGCTCCGGTCAGTCGCTTTCCGCCAGGGTCGTAATGAGGGCCACTGACTACAACTAGGTTTTAGGGTAAACATTTCTTATATACTTTCAAAATCTGTTGTTCCTAGTTGTAGGGTCGACATGAGTACTTCACCATAGGGTCTATAAGGTATATTCGGTACTAGCAAAATTCAAAGGCGTTCCAAGTTTTATAAAACTACCTTTAAGATATTTATGCCCTAGCACAAGATCTTTGATGATTAGCTCCCACTCGATGTTCAATGGCACACTTAAACACCCCAATGGGTGACCACAAACTTGTATCAGCGCTATTCTCTGGAAGCTGGAGTAACCGTCCAAGGGTTGAGTTTCTAAAGATCATGTTTCTTGGAAGTTTATAATATCATGGTTCCTAACAAGGCTTTGTCACTCTTCATCATTAAGATACTTCTTTAGACATGATATGTTCCATAAACATAGTCTGAGTCCCACCCTGCTACTTCTCGACATACCAATGAGCCCTGTCCAACCCCAGTGTAAGTGGTAGATTTGACCATTCTTTCATTTGTACTTGATTCACTCCCTATGTCATCCACTTCAGAGGCAAAAACGCCCATCTCACTGGGTGTGTGCCCTGTCCTAACAATCAAGGGACCGTTCAATCCAGTATTTACATTGGGAAGATTGCAAGCAGCACACTCATGGTAATTACTAATGGTGTGCTGTACAATACTATCAGTGGTCTTATAGCGCCTCTCTCGGAGCATTGCCTGTCACTGAATGTTGGAGCACACCAATAATAATACTCTCTATTCTAGCAAATATTCATTCTGTTAAAAAAATGTCATTGAAGGCATGTTCACTATCTCCATGCATGCTATAATGGGTGCAATTTACTATGTCTTCCCTAATTACCTTTATATGACATATCCAATGTATGAATTCATATCTAAGAGCCTCCCCCACTTTTCTTACCCAACCCAAGTCTTGGTATATTTATCATATAAACTTAATTTTCTTCTGCACAGCATTGTCTATGAGGTAATCTTTTGTGGTTTTTGATTTGAGAATCCCTAACGTCACTACATTTCTGGACTACTCTTTAAAAACGGGACCCCTTTTCTAATATACTGCTAAGAAACCCTAAATGAGGATTACGCTGTCATCCAGGCTTGGATGGCTCACCATGGGCTATGCTTCAACGACGAGAAAACTGAGTTACTCATCCTAGGTTCTCAGTCCAAACTCTCCAAACTTGACCCCAAATATGTCGCCCTCAACATTGATGGTAATGTTATCAAGGTCACTAACATCACAAAAATGCTTGGAATTTACCTAGACTCAACCCTCTCTCTCAACCGACAAACTAACTCAGTTGTGTCAGCATCCTTGTGCACATGTAAACTCATCACTGCCTGTCGCCCCTTCCTGACATCGGATACCTGCCTGATCCTTGCCAGAACCCTTATCTTGTCGAAAATCGACTATTGCAATGCCCTTTACCTTGGGACGAGTCAAAAAAACCTTGATAAACTCCAGGTCACCCAAAATAAAGCCATCAGAGCGGCGCTCAACATACCCAGACGTGCCCACATTTCAGCTATCAGACGCAACCTACACTGGCTCACCCTTACACAGCGCATCGCCCTAAAAGCACTTGTCTTAACCTACAAAGCACAGAACAATGCTGTACCTGCATACTTGTCTGCACACTACACTCAACACATAGCATCCAGACCCTTGAGATCTTCACAAGCGCACACACTAACCATTCGCAGCTTCAAGCTTCAGACAGCTAAAGGTACAAGCTTCCCAGTTCTTGCAGTGAAGCTCTGGAACTCCTTACCCAATGAGCTCAGGAATACTCCATCCCTCCACTCTTTCAAAGACAGTACCAAACGGTTGCTTTACGAACAGGATGTTGCATCGGCCTCCTCACTGTAATTCTGGTTGTTCGTATTCTGCTAACTGACTAGACAAATGTATATATTGCAGCTGCCTGCCGCTCGGACACCTCGTGGAGGGTCCCTCATCGTGTTCCACATTCATTGTAAATTATATTTAAACAACCGTATCTTGTATTCTCTTATGTAATACTGTTCTTGTAACTACCTTTCCAAACATGCACCCTGATGCCCCTGGGCAGGTTGCGCAATATAAATAAACAAATACATATACAAATACAAATTATGAGCAATGTGTTTATGTATGGCGGAATGGATGGCTGTTTAATGATTTGTCCGTTTTTGAGAGTCTACATGGATAGCAGTATAAATCCTGGGAGCCAGTTCTTCTGCAGTGGCCTTAACACCATGTATTTCAGGTTGGCCCTCATTACTTATTTCAATTCCCCAGTAATAACAATTGAGAATTTATCAAAGGGTGAAGCCCCTTCCTGACCAGTATTTTTCATCATCTCAATCAATTGCTTTCTGATTCCTGTACGTGCTCCCTGAACTTCTTCTACCAAGTGACTGAACTCAACAAAATCTTTTTAGTGGCCCTTGAAGTAGTCTTATCCTGAGGTCTGTTTCCTTATTGGTCCATTGCAATTAATATTTCATGAAACCATAAACCTAAACGTCTTTCGCAATTCCATCCTCACTCTGGCATGTTTGTGTGAGGCATATGTAGAATTCATTATGGTGCCAGATGCAACTTCCCTCATAACAATCACTCTCTGTCTGTAATCAGTTAAAACCCCTTTGTTATGGTATCACTATGTAAACTTAGCACTGTGAACTTATTTTGCAGTGATTTCACTTTCGCTGAAAATAGATTCTCTGTGACAGCCTTGGATGGCGGGCCTTTTTTCACTCCCCACTACATTGTTTTACTATGCTCTGGGAATTTGTGACTTTATGCACCACTTAATCAATGACTGGAAATGTACTTCTTTGTTATAGGTGTCTATGGCTGCTGGGAGAGCAGTACAGACTAGGTTGTTTCTGAAGGTGTAGCTATGATCACTTCATTTAATGTAATTGGTTATATTTATAACACACTTAATACCTGAGTTTGGTTTCTAAGTGTGGATCCGGGATTCAAACCTCTGTTGGTCTGTGTGGTCTTGCTTCCAAGACCAGCACATTGCCCCTGTGCTCTCCTCCATTCAGCGTATTGAATTGCATGCGCACTGATAGGAATTTTCCAAATGTCAACCACCCTCTGCTCTGTGCCTCTAGTTGTCTCAAAGTTCAATAAGTAGACGTCCCTTGAATCTATTGATGTATTAATCAGGATATATGTAGGCAACTACATAAGCCCAACAGACAAGGAAAGTTCTCTTTGTTTTAAGGTACCCTAGAGGTAAAGGTCAGTGTAACTTGTATCATCTGACTTTTTCCTTTATGTCATCAAATCACAACATGTGCTGTTTCTGGCTTTTGAGTTAGATGTGTTATCTCTCTCAGTCTACTTATCATTAAGCAACACATTGATCTAGATGATTAAAATAGCCTCAATGTTTTGTGATGAATGTTTAGTCTGTAGTGCACTGTTGGAGAGAAGAGTCTGCTTTCCTTTTTTCCCATTATGACCATACTTCCACTAGTATTAAGAAGTCAATGTATAACTAACTTTCAACTATTTTGGTAAGGAAGGGACTAGATATTTGGCTTAGATTATTTCATCACCTTAATTGAAAAAAACATGACAGGCATAAAACCTCTAAGCAGGGGCCCCGGTTGACCAGATGGAAAACATTGGGTAACTTACGAGTAACTTTCACAATGGCACTAGTTGAGACCACAAACCACCTTTCCCACATACTCAGACCTTTGGGAAAGAGGTCCAAACATCAGGTGTTGTCACTGTTTAATAAAAGCAATGAGTCAGTCACAACCTTACGACCCAGGGTCAATTACATTTTTACAATATTACAATATTCTTTCCATAGGTAATGAACCTCAAGCCCTTGGTCTCAATTCCTTAATGACCCAAAGGAATTAACACTTCACAGAACTGCCACAAAGGTTTCCCGTGCTTCTTCTAACTGCTGATTAGGAGAGTTAGTACTCACCAGGATTTTCCACAGACCTTTTTGACATTGGGTTTATCATCTGTCACAGGGCGTGACAAGTGTGGTCACAAGACAATTTACTTTTAAGTGAGAAAATATCTATTTATATAAAACGCTTAGGTATGTTTCCGTACTCAGCTAATGCAATTTATCAGTGTTAGGTTGCCCTCTCCCATCAAAGTAGCAAAGTAATCCTCTGTGTCCCCTTCAATTTCAACAACAGCTATCATTTTAGCAAACAGAATGAGCACAGTTTTAGGTCGGGCACCTTCACCTTCCACTATTGCAAACATTCAAAATAATTTCAAGTTACGTCCTTCAAACCCCCCCTGCGCTGCCCATGAGTGGGGATAGGGCACATGGCGAGGAAGCCCGGACCCAGCTTGTGGACACATTTTTCACCTAAACTCCCAGCCCTGCGGAGTGCACACAGGCCTGGCACATACCAGGTGACAATCGACGATGACAAAGAGACAGTCAACTGTCACAACCTTACCACCCTGAGATTGTTGCCATGGAAGTGCCACATTGTGTGCATCCCTAGCTACTTAAACACAAGCAATCCTGTGTGACCAAAAGGCACACATGCAAGGTGTGAATCACACACACCTGCAAAACATGCCATGACTATCCCTGGTATGTCACTCAAACCCTCCCAAACCACAACATGACATGGCAAGCAATAGCCATACACCAACACAGTAACAATAAGGTACAGATTGCCATGTGAAAAATGTAAATTGGCATCAGACAATGATGCCTGACATGGAATCAGATGAAATGACTGACAAACAACCTCCCACCAAAAATAAGTCATACCCAAATGCATTCCAAAAGTCGTAGTTGTAACATAACAATGAATGCCTGTCTACATGCACATTGTGCATTGCAAAATCAACACTACAGCTTCTGTGTGCCGTGTCCACCTCCTGCAACACACTGCTCAGTGCACAGCACAGTTAACAGCCATTGCGTGTGATGCACACCCTGAGCATCACATCTAAGCGACAAACCACATCAAAAAGCAAATTAGGCATGTACAGGATCCACAATTGGTCATAGGACATGTGCTGCAGGGACACAGTGGGCACCAGAAGGAAAACAGAGTGTACATGTGGACATTGAAGGGTGGTTGTACATGTAGTGCTTTATAGTGCGAGTGTGTGGGTCAGTAGGGACATGCACTCAACATATGCATGTGCAATCAAGTGACCATCAGTGTCCTCTACACATCACATGTGAACATTCACCATGTGTACACCCCAGCATGTCAAACCACAACTATCCCCTCACACCTGAAAGGTAAACACAACACATGAACAAGCATTGATCAGCAGAACACATCATGTACATAGGATACCACAATTACAATGTCAGGGTGCCCATCACACTGCAGGTCAAGGCAACTATCACCAACAAAGCACCCCCCTCCCTCACAAATCACCATGACCCACTGAACAACTGCACCGGGGTTATGGAGCCTTCATCCTTGAATTTCACCTGGCCACAGGATCACCCTTCCCCTTTGTCACCATCTCCCACCTTGTGTGTAAAAGGTTGCCTGCACCCTCAGAGTCCACCTTGATTTGCAAAAACACTACATCCAAGAGAACTCAAAGCAGGCCAACACAGAAGCCAAGCAAAAAGCCTGCAGGTAGAAAAACTAACCAGAACAGCCTCCAGTAGATGATTTGAAGTAGCAGTACCTCACAAAGGCCAAGTACTACCACTATGACGTAACAACCAAGGTAGCACAGTAAAACAATGTCACAACAGGATGTGTACCATGTGTGGTACATAACATAGAATGATGCACCACAGACGGATGTGTACTGTCACTGCTCCCGTGTACAGGTGCAGGAGTGGCACAAACCAACCACCCCCACCGTGGTCTGGGTGGTTACAAGGTCAAACTCACACAGGCCTCTGAGACCCTGGTGGGGAAGGAGGGTCAGGTATATGCAGACGGGACAGGCGTTGGCATACTGGATAACCGGAATGAGGGGCAGGAGAGGGGAGTAGGATTGACAGGGGAAAGTAGGGAATGCCCAAAAATGTAGTACTCAAATTAACACATACACAATCATACCAAACTTGTTCATCATGCACATAGCAGCAATTCACTGAAATGGAAGTCAAAGAGAAACTTATCTCTGGGTGAGTGCTGGCCTCCTGCCTGCGCACACTCAGGTCCGGTAACAGGAGCACTTCAATGCTGCAAAGAGAGCCACAGTTAAAAATCTGTGCGTGCCCATAACACACAAACACACCACCAACTATGCCCCAAAGTAACAAACTACTCTACAAACAGACAATCCGGTGTGGATGCTTCGTACCCATACATAACATTACCCCTGTGATGGTTCATACACAGTCAATGCAGTAAGTCAGGTGCCGGTGGGTGCATGGCAAATGGAACACAAATGTGTCACGATTCACACAACATACAATGTTCCCTGGATAAGCAGACAGACGCATATAGCAAGGTATGACTTCAGAACAAGTCGTGTTCCACCATGACCGAAATAAAGTAGGCAGTGCATGTTTCAAATTCTACATGGAAATGAAATGCACTGCACCCGAGTCTGTCCCTTGCTGTCTGTCCCTGTGAGCTGCTTCTTTCCATGTCGCGGAACGCTACATGGGTGATACAAGTGCCTCAATGGACCAAGGTGGACCAGAGGGTATGTGCCACTGCCCCTGCAGGTGCCCCAGCCAACCTTACAATCAACTCGCCATGAGTCCACCAACACATCTGAGCTGTATTGTGCGCTTCAACACCAATATTCGTCCAAGCTCACCCTCAGTGCTGCTACTAAGCATGCATGTGCAACTGGCCTGGTGGAAGATTTGCTGTGTTGTGGCCCCCCTGTGCTGCTCACCTTGCCTGGAGTCCCTTGAAACACCTCAGCAGTTTTAGGATGTATGATTGCAATCCATGTGCCTCTGCTTGCGCACACATGTGCATGTGGGCACCACAAAACGTGTCCAGATTCCAGACGTCCAATGGCCCATGTCTGCTGGCAAAGGTGGTCTGGAGGCTCATCCCCCTGCAGAAAGGCATGAAATACATGATTAATGCATTAGATTCATCTGTGTGTGTCTTTTCAGGCATCACATCACTGGACCATGTCAGAGACGTACATCAGAAATCACACCATCAGTCCGTCTTTCACAGCCAAAGTGTTCAACACACTATCTACGGCATGAATTGCAACAAGCACATGTACAGTAAAGATAAGAAACATACTACACAATGCATAGCAATGAATGTACACATGAATCATGAAACACCCTATCTAGCAAAAGCAGAACAGTGGTCAATAACACCCCAATCATCCCCACTAGGGGTGTTGACACAAGTTCCACAGCAGCAGACATGCCACAGATATGACAGTCCAAAGCCCTTGTGTAATAGGCTGTTACACCGAACCATCCTTGCGAGCCCATGGATAAGGGAAGCTGGAGTGGCATATGTGAGTCAAGGACCCCAAGCAGCAAACACAAACACAAGACAAGCCTGAAGGGCCCAGCTGGAACAGACAGTGGATGCTTTCAAAAGCCACAAAGCACCACACTGTCACATGAAAGCACAATAGACAAGCAATTTTAAACTATATTAACTAATTACACTAACTATGAAAAACCTACATTACCTAATTAAACTAACTATCAAACAGAAACTTAACTAACTAAACTAAAAGAAAAATCAAAAATGGCCACATATGACCCAGGGGGGCACCCAGGAGGGGGGAGGTACAGGGTGCTGCTCAACACCCACATGCGATGATGCTGAGCCAAAAAAAAAACCTCCATGGGCTCAATGCCTGCACCGCCCGACCTATGTGGGAGATAGATGGTCGTCCGAGTCTGGCTCATCCTGGAAAGGATGACGTGGCACAGTAGCCTGGCCACGCCTAGCTGCAGCTTGCCCCTCATCGGCAGCAAGTCTGCCGGTCGGGTGAACCTGGTTCTGTGTGGCGATGACTTGTAGGTCTGCATGCAGAACTGCCCGTGATACACGTGCTTACTCTTGCACGGTAGCACGTGTAACACAGAGTTCCTCCTGCAAGGCCTGGCTGGACAACTGCTGCACTTCCCGGCAAGCCTGTAGCTCAGCCGAGATGGTACGCTCAAGCTGTGCAAACCTCTCCTCTGACCGCTCCCTCTGGGACATCAGAAGGACACCCAGAGTGGATTTGAGGGAAGCATACTCCTCCCTCAGGGCCTCCATGTGTGCCTCTGCGTGAGCAGCAATTGCTTGACGCAGAGACGACATTTCAGCCTGGCGTGCCCTGGCTGAGGCTGCCATTCCCAGCCTGTGCGAGCGGGCCGTGGACCGTGCCGCCTGCTGCAGGAGAAGCACCTGCCTAGCAGGGGTGAGCACGGATCGGGCCACACGCTCCATGCTCTCAGCGATGTTCTCCATTGCTACCCCCTGCCGTTCTGAATTTTCAGTCATGTCTTGCTCCCACTCAGTATACAGCGGTTGCGCCCGGCGACCGCGTTGCTAGGCTTGACCCCTGCGGGACCCAAGGACCGGATGTCCTCGTCGTGTTGGCACCGCCCGCGGCTGCACAACTACATGCCTCCATCGACGTGATATCCCAGGCACATCAGTGACTGGTGTGGAGGGTGACCCTGCATCCCGATCCACCACGGGCGGAGGTTCCAAGACTGTCTGACCCCTCAGTGCAGGTGTCGCGGACAGAGCTGTCCACATCAGAATCACTCACCCCTGACACATGGACCTGATGCTCATCCAACTCGACATGGACGTCAGAGTCGTCATCAGGGCTGGACTCATAGGCAGCCAGAGACAAGATGGCCTGTAGCACTTGGGGGTTTTCATGGCCTGCCACCCCACGACCCCCACTTGTGCCGGGTTGATGTAGTGATACCAACCCTGTGCCTGGCATGACAACACCATCCTCTGGCTCCATTGCGTCATCATCTGAAAAATAGAGAGAAAAAAGGTCACTACACATGTCAGAAGCAACACAACACACACACACACCGACAACATCAGGCAGACATGTGACACACAAAATAGAACCTGGCATGCATGCTGGGTCAACTTGGAATTGCTTCTGTGATCAGACCTGTTGAAAGGTGGCAGTTTGCATTGAAGTGGGTCTATGCAGTGCAGCCAATGTGTATGTTACTCCCTACCTACATGTACAAGTACTTCATGGTGTGTGTCAGAAAATGTGAAGGCAGTGCAAGGTCAACTTCAGGCATCACGTGCAATGAGCATTCAATGAGTAGCATATCTACATGCAAAGCACCCCTCCACCCAAGTGCAAAAGCATGGATGCCTAGCATGGTATTAAAAGGCTGACCAAACACCTGGGCATTGACAGGCAGTGTTGACTAGCATCAACAGCTTCATGTGAGTCAAGTGACAACACTGCAAATGATGATGGGTCAGTAAGCAGGACACATGATGAAACGTCTGGAGGCCACCCATGTGTGAAGAAGACAATACACCAATTGGACAGAGTCATTGGCCATTAAACAGGCTGAGGCCTGTGATCCACCCAGATTGTCAGACCCTAAACATGTGTGCAACACAGTACTGAGCCACAGTTGACATGGCAAGGCTGATGAAATTCCATGCAATGTATGTCACCCAGGACTTGTATTACAGTGATCATCCAGTCAAGGAAACATAGGGGCATGCATGCAATGCACATGGAGCATGAATGGGCACTCATGTCCCTGCGGGGCATCTGACCTCTGCACAGTACAAGTGAGATACCCTGCATCAAGTACTAAGGCTGTACCACACAGCATATGTCTGGCAGATTGGTTGCGGGAAGTTAGCATGTACACAGGACGCATTAACAGGGAAGTACCCAATGGCAATATTGAAGCAGACCAGTGCAAAGGTGGAATTGGGGTGCAGAGCTGGGGGTGGAGGGGCAAGGGAGCATGCCTACATGGAGTACCCGCATGCAGGCAGAGGACACATGCACGTCAGTCATGCTATGACATTGTGCCTGGGCTGAGAGGACGGTCACCCCACGCTACATGCAGAAGGGCCAGTGAGCTGGAACATGGACCGGAGGGGCATACTGATAACCAGCATGTGAGTAGGGTGCAATAGTGTTGATGCGGACAGTCCCAGTCTGCTCCACATGTCCACCATCCAGCAGAGCAGACATGCATCACGGAAGCATTGCATTACTTGCACATCCGAACCATGTACACGTCACATGTAGTGGCAATCATGCACAACACATCCCACAAGTAAAATACATATGTCCTCAAAAAACACGCATCAACACTAACTGGACTGGGCATCATAGTCTGGCATCTCTCCCACTCCTTCGACCGATTCAGATGGTATGAAATCCGCAATGAGTGACTCATGCAGAGTGAGGACTTCCTCCTCTGGTGCAGGCCCACCGCCAGTCACCAGAGTCAAGTTGTAATTTGAGGCACGCTTAGCCTTAGCACTGCGTTTGATGTCATTCCAACGCTTTTTGCACTCTTGCGCCGTGCGCACCTCATGGCCAAATGCACTGACATGTTCCGCAAAATGCTTCCAGTGGGTATCACGTTGGGCAGCCATAGTCTGACTATTGGCACCCACTAGCATGTCACGGCTGTGGCTCCGCACGTTGCCCACGAGGAAGTCCAGTTCCTGGTTGCAGAAAGGCTTCTTCCTCGACGTGCAGGAGGTCGTGGCTGTGTGTGAGGTCCCAGCATGTGCTGCAGATGCAACCTTCCTCCTCTTGGATTGTGGCTCAGACCCTGGCTGGCTAATGCCGCCCTGACCAGTATGGCCAGTGGGTTCGAGCCAAGGGAGTGGCAGGTGGAGGGACGACCAAAGGCCTGACTTCTGTCAGTGGCAGCTGGGTGCCCTCTAATGGACCCTGCACAGCAACATCCGCTGTGGCAGGGTCATTGACCGCAACTGTCCTGGTTGGCAGACTCACAACCGGGGTGTTGTTGGGTGCATCTGCCCCTGCACTTGCCAACACCCGGCTGTTTGGGGCAGCAGATGACATAACTGCCCCAGGGAAACGTGTCTTGGTCAGGGCAGCCCTGCGTGCCCCTACGGTTTCCCTCCTGGCCTGTTGGAAATCTTTCAAGGGCTCCTCAAGTGCCAACGCAGGCTGGGTGGCAGTGTCCACAGCTGCACCTGCAGCTACCACTACCCGTGGGCCCGTGGCAGTCGATGGAACGGACTGCCGGGTCACACGGGCCCCAGTGCCAGATGCAGAAGCTGCATCTCCCGGACCCACAGGGGGTGGTGGCATGACTGCACCGACACATGGCACGACATCGTGCTTAAGTGGCGCACCCCTGCCTCTTCCCCATCTGCGGCTGCCCTGGACACCCTGGAGTCCCCCTACACCCTGGTCACCCCGCCCACGTCCCTGACCACACCCACCACGAGGAGGACGCCCAGCTGAGGCGCCCCTCACCTTTGGTGTCCTCCCAACCATGGCACAGATGTAGTAGTGCCGGCACAGATGGAGTAGTGCCAATGGGAGGTGTACACCACAATTGACCTGGGCAATTGGGGTGAAGGGGGTGGGAAGCAAGATGTTAACATCCCCCCTGCACCTGCAAGGCTGTATGTGACCCCGGTGATGTAGTGACGGGTCACGCAACGCTCAGGCCCCCCAAAATTGCTGGAAAACCGTGCATGCAACCCTGCAGCCTACGTGCATGGAATCAACCTCCCGCAGTACGCAATGGCACCCAGTAACACGAAAAACGCGTACGCGTGTGACACGCAGGCTACTATGACATCAAAAACAGTGCGATACACAGGGGCACCTGCAGTGGGAAAAATAGCGTGCGCGACTCACCGTCTGACTAGCGCGATGCAGAAAAACACGCGTAGCCAATACCCCCGCCAAAAGAAGATATACGTCCTTGATAGCTGTGAAGTCGTGATGGCGCGCGAAACGACACAAAGGAGCAACACACGTCGGTCTCCATGAAAGGCACGTAAAGCGAACTGCTGGCCCCGCTAACCTTTAACCCATGCTGAGAGAAATGCTCACGCGTGTCACATCACTTACGCACGTAGGCACTTTCGTCAGATTACACGCATTCACACAGGGACGTGCATTTTGTTCACGCACGCGCTAATCCACTATGCCCACATCACAGGGGAAACGCCCGCGCACCACCGCGCGCGTCACATCACAGAAGCGCTTACGCGCGAAGGGCCTTTGGTCCAATGAAATCGCTGACGCGCTTACATGCTAAGGGCCTTTCCTCGAATTAAACGCTGAAGTGCAATTTTTTCACGTGCCAAATCACTCCGTATCAGGCTGGCCATGTGAAAACACACGGAAGACCACGCTCCTGCCCTGAAGGCCATTTTCCTACCCCCGAGCACGCTCCCACCTGCCATCTGCTGCTGCCTGACTGCCTGCTGCCCACGTGCCCTGCTATATGGTGCCTGCACATCAGCCATCTGTAGGGGTCCAGTTGCTGTGTCCACACCTGCTGGAACAGAAGACTCCCAACTGGGATCCCATCGCTCCACAGCCCAGTCCCAGGACCCAGTTGCCCACCCACACCTGCATTGGGGGTCGCCATGTCGGGGCAAACACCATCTGAGACCACTGGCGACCCCCAGCGAGAGGGGCAGACGGCCACCAGCTTCAGTCAGAAGGAAGTTGGTGTCCTGGTGGAGCATGTCCTGGGGCATTATGATGCCCTCTTTGGAACATCACGCCCAACAAGGAAGGACGGGATAGGATCTGGGACAACTTTGTGGTTGCCATCAACGCGGAGGGGGTGGCAACCCGCAACATCAAGCAAGTCAAGAAGCGATGGGAGGACTTGAGGTCCAGGACCCTCATAAAGGCCCGGCGCCTCATGGAGGGGGGCCGGGGCAGCATGAGTACCTTCCAGATGAGGGTCCTGGAACGCGTAGCCCCAGCGCTCCACACCCAGATCCTTCAGAGGCAGATCCGTCTGGAGTTGAGCAGTAATTGGCCAAGCATTGCTCTGTGAGACAGGGCATGTTGCAGGGTGCTGGTTGTCTGATACTTGCCTGTATGTCTGACATAGGCCAAGTACGTATGTGTGTGGGCAGGGACATCATGGTCATGCATGTGAGACCAGTAATGTATGAACCACATGGTAGTTGCATGTGTTACAATGCAACATGCGGTGCATCATGCGGAATGCACACATTAATGCATGCCTGTCTCTGTTATTGGACATGGATGGGGTGTGAGAGATGGGTGCTGCGGTCATGGACATGTATGGAGTCCATGTCTGTGTGTCTGACTTGCGTGTCTGTGACTTGTAAATGCGATGGATGCATGACATATGTCTGTGACAAAGTTCAGATTCACTGATGCAGCCTACTCATCCTTGTATCCACTTTGTCTGGGGTGTACGAGGCCAGATGGATGAAACTACGGTGAAGTGTGTGCATGTGATAGGCATGACCCATGATGCATGTGAGTTTCAAACCAGCATTGTATGTTTCAAGAGTCCCTTGGACATGTATGCTAATGTTCATTGCATGTGTTTTGCCTGCACTGACCCATGTGTTGTGGAGGGACATGATGTAAGTGATGTTTGACAGTGCCACTCATCTGCTATTGCTTCCTGTCTAGAGGACCATTGTACAGTACCCTGATGCTTGTGTTCTATGTCTCCCTCTACACAGCGGCAAGTGATGAAGAGGGCGGAGACGGCGCTGTGGAGCAAAGCGGCGGGGATGCCCCCACCGGCCGGCGACGCAAGGGCCAGTCACCCTCCCAGAATTTACCATCGTCCGGGAGTGAGGGGATTGGTGCTGCGTCTGCCACTACGGCTGCAACGGAAGGGGTGGGTGAGCCCCCACAGGGGCTTGCAACGGCGGAAGACGGTGTGCAGCCATCCAGGTTGGTGGTTTCCACAGAGGAGGAGGAGGCCGCTACTGAGCCGCACATGGGGCCTGGTGGGGGTGGTACCACTGGTGCAAGTGGTGCAGTCCAGGGGCAGAGGCAGGAGGCAGTACAGGTCGCCATGGAGGGGCCTGTGCATGTCACTGTCCCTGACACTGTGACTGCACCACCATGCACCAGCAGGGATGCCCCATCCCAGGCCCGTCCGCAGGTAGGGGGGATGTCCATGTCATCTGACACTCCTCTACCTGCGGACGAGGGGACCCCTGGCTGTATGGAGAAGGTCCTGATTGGCGTTGCGTTGCGCACACGTGACATTCGTGATGACGTGCGTGCTTCCCGGGGGGAACACGCACGTCATCACGAAGAGCAGCGTGTCAACGTGGCCCAGTTGGGAGTGTCCATGGTCGGGTGTTTTGTACATGTGTCGGCCACTCTGGCGGCCCTCTCCTCCTCTGTGGAGACTATGCGCCAGTCGTCTCCATGCCGTCTTCCGGCCCAGATGCCACCAGGGCCCCCTGTGCACCTGCCCTGACCAACGCAGCCAGCTCGGTGGGGATCCCATCCCTGCCACAGTCGGGAGTCGGAGGTCCAGCAGGGGTGGACACCACAGCAACTGGACCCCAGCAGATGGAGGATGTGCCAGCCTCATCGGGCAGCGCACGTGCACGACGGTGCCGGTGGATTCCATCAGCCTGGATACAGTCGTGCTGGCAGAGGCATTTGCGTCGGAGGCAGCGGCAGGCTCAACGTGGAAGGCATCATGGCTCGGGGCCATCTACATCAGAGGGGCAGGCATCGGCCGGAGGGCAGGATGACCCTGGAATGGGAGTGTCTTCCGTGTGGCAGCGGTTGGGCCAGCAGATAGGTGCGGAGCGGCGGCGGGCGGAGGAGGCACGGCTCACAATAGTCAGGGCGGAGAACTCCATGCGCAGGGCGCTGAGGCGGGCTGAGTGCCTCGAGGAAATTCGCAGGGAGTTGGAGGTGGACATGGCGTTATCCCTGCGAGACCTCGTGGCCAGAGAACAGGCCCGCCTCCAAGACATTGAACAGGAGTTTGATGATGCCCTGGCCCATGACATCAACAAGTGAGCCGTTGGACTTGCCCGCCGCCATTGTATATAGTTCATTATTGTTAAGTTTCATTTCTTTTTTCTTTCATTTGGGGTGCATGGACTATGCCCCACATTTTTGTATATAGTTAGTAATTAGGTAGGTTTCATTGTAGGTTTCATTTATGTTGTTGGGCTCATGGACCCTGGATTTGCTATTTGTACATAGTTTTACAGTGGATTTTTCTCCTTCATCTTTTTTTTTCTTCACCATGGAGCAATGGATATTACGCTTATCTTTCCCTTTGGATTTCCTTTGTTGGACGGTGACTTTGGACACATTTTCAGTTGGATTAATTTGGATTCTCATTTTTTGTTTCTTACTTCAATGAGTGGTCTTCTCTCATAGGTTTCATGCATGTCACAATGTGGGTTTTCTCAGTCATGTTTTGCCATTGTGTGGGTCTGACAGACTTGTACTCATGCGTATACTGCTTATTTGTGATCTATCATGTAATGGGGATTTCAATTTGGAGTGGATGTAAAGCTTGGTTGGGTGTTTGGACTGGGGTGGCGTGGGGTGGGATTTGGGTGGCCATAAGAGCCAGGGATCTAGATTGTGATGACGTGTTGGCTGGGGGACATGTGTCAGGGCCTGCTGGCAGGTGTCCCTCACTGCTGGGGGGTTGGGGGGGCTGGGGAACATGTGCTGGGGCCTGCTGGCAGGTGCCTGTCAATTCTGGGGGTGGTGGGGGGCTGGGGGACATGTGTCAGGGCCTGCTTGCAGGTGTCTGTCAATGCTGGGGGGTGGGGGTGCAGGCGGACATGTGTCGGGGCCTGCTTGCAGGTGCCCCTCACTGCTGGGGGGTGGGGGTGCTCTGGGACATGTGTCCGGGCCTGCTGGCAGGTGCCTGTCAATGCTGGGGGGTGGGGGTGCAGGGGGACATGGGTGGAGGCCTGCTGGCAGGTGCCCCTCACTGCTGGGGGGTTGGGGGTGGTGGGGGACATGACCAGGTGTTCAGGGTAGTCCCCTGTGGTGTGGGCTGCCTGCAGGGGCCGTGGAGGTGGTAGAGGAGACACCTGGGAGGACCCACACTGCCAATTCACGTGTAGGACTCCCCGCGCACCCCCGAAATATGCGTTCCCCGCTCTGACAGCAAAATTGCATGTAAAACTTCCGGCGCACCCCTAAAATACACATACCCAGACCAATCGCGTGTAAAACTTCCCGTGCACCCATGAAATACACGTACCCTGCTGAAATCGCATGTGAAACTTCCTGCGCACCCCTGAAATACACGTACCCAGGCCAATTGCATGTAAAACGTCCCTCACACCCCTGAAATACACATACCCTGCTGAAATTGCATGTAAAACTTCCCACGCACCTCTGAAATACACGTACCATGCTTAAATCGCGTGTGAAACTTCCCGCGCACTCCTGAAATACACGTACCCAGGCCAATCGCATGTAAAACTTCCCGCGCACCCCTGAAATACACGAACCCTGCTGAAATCGCATGTAAAACTTCCCGCACACCCCTGAAATACACGTACCCAGGCCAATCACGTGTAAAACTTCCCGCGCACCCCTGAAATACACGTACCCTGCTGAAATCGCATGTAAAACTTTCCACGGACCCCTGAAATACACGTACCCTCCTGAAATCGCGTGTGAAACTTCCCGCGCACCCCTGAAATACACGTACCCAGGCCAATCCCGTGTAAAGCTTCCCGTGCACCCCTGAAATACACATACCCAAGCCAATCACGTGTAAAACTTCCCGCGCACCCCTGAAATACACGTACCCAGGCAAATCATGTGTAAAACTTCCCACGCACCCCTGAAATACACGTACGCTGCTGAAATCACGTGCAAAACTTCCTGCGCACACTTGAAATACACGTACCCTGCTGAAATTGCATGTGAAACTTCCCGCACACCCCTGAAATACATGTACCCAGGCCAATCATGTGTAAAACTTCCCGTGCACCCCTGAAATACACGTACCCAGGCCAAACGCGTGTAAAACTTCCCGCGCACCCCTGAAATACACGTACCCTGCTGAAATCGCGTGTGAAACTTCACACGAACCCCAGTAATACACGTACCCCGCTCGCACAGGGCCAATCGCGTGTGAAACTTCCCGCGAACCCCAGTAATACACGTACCCTGTTTGCCGTGCTGGTACAGGGTTTAGCGCAGCCCTTTGCGCTGTATTGGGGATTTTGATGGCTTTGCCCTGCGTGAGGGGCGTTCTTGGGGGCGTAACTGGCGCTGCTGCAGGGTTGATGCGCCACTGTGCACCACGGCTGTTTTTGGTAGCTAAAATCCATGAATACGCTGTGCGTGGAAATGGATTTTAGCGCACACAGCTGGCGCAGAGATTCGCACGCGCACACTGTGCGCCAGCCGCGTGTGCCACTTGTGCGCTAAATTCTATGAATTACCCCCTAAGTCTCTAAAGAGTGAAACGCTGTAGCACAAATGCCTCCCCTCGATCTAAAACTGAAAATAGGTGCTGTAATTATGCTACTATGCAATCTTTTGCCAGCATAGAGACTGGAACAAGGTTGACAATTTTGCATTTACAAAGACACATCATAGCGGCCCGTGCAATCGTTGAAGTAAACTTAGATACTGTTCTCATACCGTGCATACCTCTCATTCCATCTAATACAAATATGCCTTTCAAATTCAAAAGAAGACAGTTTCCTATACATATAGCCTTTTCAATGACCATTAATAATTCACAGGAGCTGGTGTTCATGGAAGCAATTGTTGAGAATTCAGATACTTAATAAGGGGGACAGAAGTGACCCTATGAATTGCCAACCGATATTGTCCTTTAAGATATGCTAGAACTGCGTGTGTTACGCCGGGAACAGCTAGTATCAATAATTTGATTTTGCTTTATTTTGCTGACTAGATTAAAAAAAATGAAATTTACATGACAATTTAAAATACATGCATAAAAAACGATCATAATATCCAAGTACATCGAGAACAAAATAATCAATGAACATACAAAAGTACAATTAAAAGCTACCATACATTGGGCCTCATTACAAGTACAGTGTTGCAGTAAAGAATGCCGTACTACAATTTTGGCAGTGATGTGGACAATTTACGGCCAACAAAATTACCACTGGCGCAATTACTGCAGCTGGTAATTCCACTGAAATCCCCATGGAGTTGAATGGACTCCAATCCTAGAGAACTAACACTGCCTACCACCACTTGTAATCCAGCTGTAAAACCACCAGACCAACTGGCGGTAACAGTAAATCCACCAAAATACCACTAAACTTGTAATGAGGACCATATTCTTCATACCTTACAAATACAAATATGCTACTTTAAAATGAAAAAGCATACATGAAAATAAAGTCAAATAAAAATATAACTAAATGCCCACATATTGATGACAAATAACATCATTATGTGTTCATTTACTTCATATATCGATTTCTCTTTGGTTAATGCCCTTTTAATTTTACTACCACTGGTTTGCTATCCCAGGATCTCAGGGGTGGGGGTGGGGGGGTTGTGCAGCCTGCTGTAGCATCTTCCTCATCCAGAGACCTGGTGCCAAAGGTGTTCCATTCCTGATCACTTATTTTGTACAGTCTCTGACCCTGGTCGTATTACACCATCTTGTACCACCTCCCACCTCTCCTAAAATCTGCTGTGGACTAACCTGTCTGCCTGAACATTGCTGGTCTGTCCATCTAGTAGGGATGCCTGTTCTCCTTCCTCACCCCCAGGTATGGCAGCTGTACCTCCCTCTCTAGTCTTATGCCATCCTTCTTCACACATGACAGTGGATCTATACTCTCTCAGCCTTCTCACCTCATTTACGTCTTCTAACCCTTCTCCACTAAAATCCTCAACAACTCTCTTTATGAATGGTACCTAACCACCCTATTAATGACCTTTCAATGCTTTCTGCCCAGATGATAACTGTTCTCTCCTCCTCCAACCTCTCCAAAACATTTACTCCTGTTGACTCCTTTTCTATAATGTTGACAATCTCTCTTGCCATATGGTACCAACTCTTTGATCAACCTCCTCAATATTTTCCCTCCAACATCCAACTTTCTCCTCTACCTCTACTCGATTAGAGCTCTAGCTCACCAACCTCATCCAGGCCCATCCTTCCAGCTCCTACCCAAACGATACACAATGTCAGACTAATCCTGCTGTTTTTCATAATGTGTTCCCCCACAGGGACATAGATTGCACCTGTGTAGTGTGGGTTGTACTGTTCTGTGACAGGACCACCTGCTTTTTGTGATGTGAGTTTAAATGGAGTTGTCCTAAGCTTAAGTAAATGCCTGCCACCATCTTGGATTCATGAACTGTCTTTGACACATGTGAGGTCTCCTTTAATCCACCCTGACCCTCTGTGTCCCTTGCCGGACTTAACCTGGGTCTCTCTGATTTCTATGCATGTAAATGTGAAGTCAGGAAATGCTCTGGTAAGCATATGATGTGGTCCTGTGTAATTGTTATGAACTGCAGAGGCCAAAACATCAACCTTCACAGCCTAATTACCTTTCATGTATGTGAATAATAGAAATGAAAACAACTGAGATTGAGTCTTTAATACCCTCACTAACAAGCACATTATATGTCACAGTTTTTATTAATTAAAATAGGGCGTCAAAAGGGTTCGCGTAAATGGTTTTCAATGGATTTTTTATGATTTGCCAGTTGAAATTAGTCTCTTGTTTTGCACTTGTACTTTATGTGGTAGGCATAATTTCAAGTGAACTGCTTTGTATTTATGCATCTTTTTATCTATGTTTAAGAAATATGTTCTTAACTTTCTATTAGTATCCAGGGCAGGTGTTGTAAACAATCAGCACGCTCAGATCGCCGGCTGAAAATCACCATGCAAGCCCGCTTTACAAGCAAGCTGCAAGTTGCAACTGACCTGCAATCTTCCCCCACCTCACCTTCCCTTTGGTCCTAGCTCTTTAACCCCATCCAACTTACCTGATTCCTCGGGCAGTGGCGCTGCCGCGGATCCAGCATCCCGGTTCACAATGGAAATGGAAGAAAGGTTCTGCATGGAGACCAGCCTTTCATTTCCAAGGCAGGTGAGCTCAGTCTTAGGTGAGCTTCTTTTTAATGAAAGTGAAGCGACAAGCGCCGATCCATGTTATTTACATAGTTTGAATAGCATTTAATATAACATTCAGCCAAATTAGGGCAGGCAGTTAAGATGTGGTGTGATGTTTCAATTTCTCGATGACATAGTCTACAGCGGTTGTCGTAATCGATGGAGATTTTTTTTGCCTGCCACGTTCGCACATATTCTTGAACGGGAAGGAGTTTCAGTCTTAAATACAACATGAATCGTTTAAGCCGGAGCAATTCTTAGTCAGATAGCTTCACGGTCTGTAATAAGGGAAGCTCTGATAAAGAGTATTCCTTATATAGTTTCTTTATATGAAGTTTATCTATATTCAAGGCCCTATCCCACAATTTAGTTTGTGTTTTTAGTATCGCTTCAAAGTTTGACAAAGATAAAAAAAAATGTTCGGCTCGATATCCAATGTTGCAAGATGGAATTTTGCAGTTATTTTTAGATCCTCGATAAAGACATCTTTTCTGTCATTGTCCATACCATCACCCAGTAATTTTAGTAGGACATTTGATTTCCACTCTGTACTCAGCAGTTTAGCATACAACAACGTTTGTTGTATGTACCACACTGATTTTAAGGAGCACAGCCCGCTCTACTCTTAATAACTCGACCGATACTGATTTTGGCAGGTTAATAATTGAACGAAGCAATTTGCCCTACATTTTTTCTAACCATTGTACATATGTATTGGGGAGTGCATCAAGCGAATATAGAATAATAGGGACAATACTTAGACGGTAAACTTCCAGAAAGCCTTGAATATTTTGTCCACCTCGACACTCTCTAAAATGCTTTAGGACACGCAATTTTTCCCATATTTTTCCCCTGACCACTGCTTCATATTAAGAGGGAGGTGGCCTGATGTTTACGGGGGAAACCCAAATATGTAAACTCTCTTATCTTTTCCAGTTCTGTTTCATCGAGGTAACAGACAAAAGGATCTTTTTCTAGACAGCCCTTACTTAGACGCATTGGGGCTCTTTGCACGTCCGGTGGTAACCCTGCCGGTACTACTGGCAGGTTGCCGCCAGACCTGTACAGATTTATCGGCACCTGACTTGCCGCTAACACCAGGGGATTACAACCCCGGCGGTCCGGAAAGTCAGACGCCGGTAAATTGTAAATCCCCTTTCCCATAGCGTCCCATAGGACTCTCAGGGAATAGTGAACACGGAAGCACCAGCATCGTTAATAATAGTGCCGGGGCTTCTGTGACGGTCCGACCTGTTGGGCACATCGGCTCTGGCAGGCAGACCTGTAATATGCCGGTCTGGAAAAACAATGGTGCCTGTAAGCTTACCGGCACTGCTGTTTCCGGACCAGCATAGTCATAATGAGCCTCATTGTCTTTGTTTCGTCTTTGTTCATTATCATGTAGTTCTCTTTTGCATATGTTTCTAGCGCAGTGATCGTGTGCTGAAGGCTGATTGGAGTGGAATCAAACAGTATTAGATCATCGTCGTAAAATAAGCATGTTATGTGGGTACCATTTACATACGGTGGAAAATTACTGGCATGTTGTAATTTACTTTTAATATCAGCAGTATAGAAATTGTACAGTACTGGACCCAGTACACAACCTTGTTTTAGGCCTGATTTGTGTGGTAGTAATTTGAGTGTGTGCCTTCCAAATTTAAGTGTATTGTAATGCATGTATGTGTGTACAGCTGTTTTATGTGATTTAATAAAGTTGGATCCCCCGTTTGTCAATTTTTCCCATAATCTTGGACTTGAGAGGAGATTGAAGGCCTTTGTAAAATTCACATAGCAGCAGTAAAAGTTAGATAAATTAATGACCTCCGCTATTAAGAACTGCAATGTACAGCTACTAGTTAGGGTATTGTAGATTTCCTAAAACCCGTTTGATTGGGGCTGAGTAGTTGGCTTTTTACCAGCCAGGTAGTAAGTTCACCTAACATTATGCCTAAATTATTTCAAGTTGACTTGAAATGCAAGATTCAACCCTTTTCAGAGAAGAAGTGTAGAATTCACCAATGCAGGCATCCTCAAGAGACTGCACGGAATGGAGGTAGATGAGTTCTAGCAACGGTCACTGATTGCAAGTGACAATAGCTGCCCTTCCAGTCGAGGTCACAGTAGCTGCTCTAGGACAGATCCCCTTGAATGTGAAAAGCTTGTGGCACAAGCTGGCGACCAACATAGTTCTGGACATTCATTTGTAATGGTGAAAATTCGGGCAAGGAAGGCGTCGAGAGAGCTGGTCAGTCTACTGGGCAGTCCAGGGACACTTCCAAAGACCCTTAAGGTCTAGATCCTTGAGAAGGTGTTGATATATTTGGTACCACTAGTCCAAGGGCTGACCCACTGCTCAGGGTCTTTGGGAGATAAGGCAGAGGAGCATGGCTTCACTGGGATGGCTACTGGAATGCAATGAACAGGAAATAGTAGATGTGTTAGGATGTACTGTAATGCAATGAACAGGACATGGTAGATGTGTTAGGACGAATGTCCAACACTGAATTGTCTACATTTTTTAATTGGAACCTTATAGGCCCACGGTCTCTACCTCTAAAGCAACGTCCTTTCTGTGACAATCACTGAGCCTATCCATCCTATCCCTATGTCACCCGTGTACTTCGGTATCTTCGATTGAGGCTACGCACCAATTCTGCTCCCAGCGGTCTACACCCTGTCTCTGGGGCGACAAAACGGGGAGTTGGTGTGGCTGGATTGTTATGCTATGGTAAGCTACAATATGCCGTCTCATACATTTAGGCTTCACATCCTCCATTTTGCCTTTGCCTCCGGCTTCCCTCTGCACTCAGCTCCTCTGACATGCCCAAACCTCACCTGGTGCAAATTAGACCAAGATCATGTAACAAGGCAAAGGGACACATTAGATAGACGTTTTGTTCCGTTTGATCTCCACAAGTATAACATTTGCACCATTGATGTTAGATAACAGTAGTGTTTCTGCAAATGCTGCTTATCCATATTACAACACAATGGGCCTCATTAGGAGTTTCAGAATGTATCCGGCACCTACAAATGGGCAATTACCAGGGTATTCCGGCCCCACCGGACCCGGTAATTGCCCTTTTGTGTGTGCCGGAACCGGTAGATCCCCATTCCCATTTGAGGCCCATAGGGCTCAATGAGAATGGGGATGCCTGTAGCACCGGCATGGTTTATTACCGCGCTGGTGCTACAGGCTTGCTGTGCTTGTGGGTGCCTTTCATTCCACCAGGTCAGACCTGGCGGAATGAAAGGCACCCACGAGCACAACTCAGGGTTTGCTGGTCTGGACACAACGGTACTGGCAAGATTACCGGTACTGTTGTATCCGAACCGGCAAACTCGTAATGAGGCCCATGTACCCAGCCTATGTAACCACAAGGCTTCATAACAAGATCACAAGTCAGATGTTGACAGTTATTGCAAATGTCTGAAATGCCATTGTGAAAATGCTATAATATATAGTGATTTGCATATGACATGCTATGAATGTGATTGGCTATTTATAATGCGCTTAGCGCATCAAACTTGGAAATCAAACTTGTGGTGATCCGTGTTGTTTTGTTTCCAAGGCGAGCATGTTGTCCCTGAGCTATCCTCGCAAGCCTATGTAACCTGTGCTCTAAGGGTGTTCCCTTCAGAGCTCTGAGTGACAGCTGTCCATCACTTGTCATCCTGTATTTTCCTGATTATCAGCTGATAACTTCTCTGTATGCTGTTTATTTTCTATCTTTTTCCTTTTTACTTTTAATAATTTTTTACCGTGCAAATCAATCCAGGCCAGAGGCATATGGACCTAGACGATGACACCTAGAGGAAGAAAAAAAGAACACACAAACAATGGTCATCACAAATAACTGGCCATCATACCAGACAGAGATTGCACAGATTACTTAAAAGGGGAGGTCTACAGTTTTTCTTTAAACTAGACCAGGGACCTGCTCCATTTTGAGCTCTGGCAAAGATTACTTAAAGGGGTAGATTTGTTCTCATATTTGTCCAGTGACTTTTCCATTCTAAGCTCCGGCAGAATAGAGTTCCATAGTTTGGGCACTGCAGTGTAGAACACACTCTTATCGGTTAGAGCCAATTTAGCTCTTGGTACCACCAGGACATTGGAGTTGTCTGATCTCCGGTTTTGTACAATTGGCTTCTTTATGATGCTTTCTACTAGATATTGAGGGTTCAAGCCTTATATGCATTTGTAGACTATAGAGAGCGTACTAAAGTAAATCCTGGCTTCCAGTGGTAGCCAATGCAGCCCCTTCCTAACTTCAGAGACATGATCATGTTGTTTGAGACCAACAATCACCCTAACAGCCCCATTCTGGATCACCTGAAGTCTAGCAACTTTACATTTATTGACTCCCATCAACAGGCTACTGCAGTAATCAATCTTACAGCCCATTATTTCTCCAGCAATAGTCTAAGTGCTCTTGGTGGAGAGATATGGGCGTATATGAGACAGGAGTCTTATATAATAAAATGAGGTTTATTCACGTGCATTCTCATATTAAGGTTTTGATCCGGTAACCTCCCAGTGTTTTTATCTTCTTTTTAGAAGGAATTTTCCAATCTGCTATGCAGAACTCCAAGTATTTATTGCCTAGTCTGGCAATTCCCAATAACCATAAATTCTGTTTTGACATTATTGAATGCAAGTCCATGTTCAGCCATTCACCGTTGGATAAGATCAAATGTCTCGTTAATGACACACATGTCTTCATCGTAGTTGCCTGATAGGTGGATTATACATTGCGTGTCATCAGCACAGCTGGAAAAGCAAATGCCCTTTTTAATAACAATTGACATAAGGGAGCTGTAAAATTATTGTGCAGCAATGGGGACCAGCATGAACCCTGTGGTACACCATATGTAGTGGGACTGGACCTACTTCTGCATCCTGACTGAAGACCCCAACCGATCTGCCCTCGAAGAAAGAACAAATCCAAGCCACTGCATCTTCACTAAAATTAGCGACTTCCTTCAGCCTATGTAATAGGAGGGAATGTTCCACCAAATCGAATGCGGCAGATACTTCCAATACCATCAGCAGCGTGGTACGGCAACATATTTGTCTTTAAATCCAGGAGTGCCAATTCAGTGCTAAAACCTGGTCTAAAGCCCGACTTCCATTTATTGAGGACCTTTTGTTTTGTCAGGTGTTTCAGGATTTGCTGCTAGACCACCCTATCCAACATCTTCTTTAAAATTGGGGAATTTGTGATGGGTCTATCATTTCCTGGTATTTCTGGACCTAAGCCAGGTTTTTTATGAGCGGTGTTATACATTCGCTTTTTAAATCCCTAGGGACATGACATTCCTTCAAAGAAGTAATAACAATTTTGGTCAGAAGACCCAGAAGAAAATCTGAGCAGGCTTTCACCAGAACTGCCGGGCAAATAAGTCCCCTATAATTTGTTGGTTTGAGCTTGCTCAGGATTATACTAAGTCCTTCTTCCGCTATTGCTCTAAAATTAAGTAGCCATACGAGGTAAAAGTGAATGTGCACACCAAAAATAATGCAAAAATGTAAACATTGTAACTGATGCCACCCACTTGCCTTTAGGCACATATAAAAGTAACCAAAAAATCCCATGTGCAAAAAGTTAGAATGATACCAAAGTGTTCCCGTTGCACTGCATTGTAAAATGCTGTGTGCAATATAGAAATTCAAGATTTCAAAAGGGAAATATTGTTTCCCAATACTGATAGTCTGAAGGACTGATCAGTTTCCACTTAATTCATGAGCACAAATGCAAGAGAAGGTGAGCTGAAGGTTTCAGTTCCCTTCAGTAACTGATGAACCCATATGCATGCATACTGCAGGCCGAACCCCGACGTCTCACAACATTTTGTCAAGTGTTGGCAATAAAAGGCCGTAGGATTTTATTGTACAGATATGGTTATGCAGATACACAAATAATCACATATCATAATAATATCATACTTTTGGGCACCGGGTCCCGAGGTTACCCTCTCTGGCCCGTGCCACCTTCTCATGTCCCACGACTCGTTGTGGACATCGTACAGTGCCCTGTACTTCTTTTCCTTTGTTCGTCTCCCTTATTTGTAGGGTGGGAGGGTTTTGTGGTAAAGAAGCAAAGTGTAGAAGACGCTGAGTGAACAGCGAACCTCCTGTCAGTTTGGGTCCCCGTTCAGGGTCCACAAACAGATTGTGTCTTCTTAGAGCATTCGCTCTTATTTATAAGACCCAGGGAAGCCCTGGGTCTTTGATGTGTATAGTAGTGGGGGCTGTGCACCAGCCCCTGCCGGATAGCCGACATGTCTGGCCCCCTGAGGAGGGGGCAGGTCTTTGAACATGGGCCCTGAGTCCCTGTTGGTTTTCGGTCGGTGCTTAGCACCTTGTTGTTTGGAGGAAGGGCGAGGCGCATGTTCGCACCTCACCCTTCCTCGGTATTTTGTGACAGAGACAGCGTGTCTCTGCGCTTGTGGGGGAGAGGAGAAGGCGTGGGGGAGGGAGCTGCCCCTCTCCCAGCCTGCCGAATGGTAACATCATTTACTCTCCCTCGACTTGGGCGGCCCTGCGTCATTGCCCAAAAGTCGAGACAGGATATAAAAAGGAGCACAAAGAATGGGGTTCCTTAGGAATCTATGGTGGGGACGCAAGAGAAGTAAAGCTGAAGGCTTCACTTCCCTTAAAAAGTCAGGACAGGATAAAAACATAGCAAAAAGGAGGGGGTTACACAGAAAAGGAAGTGGAGGGAAAGTTGCAAAAAGAATATCTTTCCTAACACCTACCCAAACCATCTCTGACAGCTTCTGGATTAAATAGGAGCCACAGGAAGCACAGCACAAAGACAGCATAGCAACCTGCCTCTAGCTCCCTTACTACTTCTTCGCACTGTCATGTATCCTCATGTTTCTCGATCATGCTGCAGCCTTTAATATGACTTATAGTCCTTGCAGCGGTCATTACCCTGGGATAAGGACCCAATCCCAAGTTACAGCCAATGTAAAACCGAGGGCCATACGTTTGTGAAGGGTCCTTTTCCCAAGCAATATTGACACATGCCAAGTCCTAGAATATAGTGCTATTAGCAATACATATATTGGAATTGTGGTGGTGAGTTAATATTTAAACTAGTTTGTCTTCATAAGGCAAGCACTTCAATTGTAAACTTGATTGCACTGGAACAGTTTTAGCATGAGCTTACTTTAAGTGAAATATTTATGTTAACATGTTTTCTTTACAAAAGTGAAAATATTGTCATTGGCTTTAGCTGTCAGTGTGTTTGATTAAATTAGGTTGCATTGTCTTGTTGAAAGGAATCTTGCTGGGAAAATGCATTGCTTTTTCTTGAATACATACGCAAGATTTTGTTGTTTCCCTTGCTGCTTCTTAAATCAGAATTTCTGCAATGCAGTTAATACATGAAGTTATGGACTGTATTCACAAGACTCAGAGTAGGTCAATAATAAATTCCATGTGCAAATACAGTTAATAATCCCACCCCCCTTCAGATTCTCAAGCATCTTAAATGTTAGGTACTCTCACTTTGGTGGCCTTTGACCTGGCTGATAACTCCTTTTTCATTACCTGGAAAACGTGGACCTTCCCACCACACACCCACACCCTCTTGGTAGGAATAGGATATATTTCTCACATTCTAAATAGCCCCTCTCAGTAATGTCATCTGCTTTTGCTCATCATATCGTCTGTTTGATAATGATAGGCAGAGCTTCTTCTCCTTACCCCCTTGCCCTCAGCAGTTGGCCGTGCGTTGCCTGATGCTTACCTGAAACTGAAGTGATCTTTCTTTCTCTCAGCCATCATTTGCATTCCCTCACATATATCCTTTCTGCTTGACCTCCTTATACCGTCCCTCAAGTCTTGCAGTGTGGGGTGCATCTTAGATGTTAACTTGTAACTTAATTCACCACTTCATCGTTACCCCTGCAATGGCATCCAGCCTTAACCTCCCGAACCCACTCTGAAATTCATCCCAATTTCAGCTTTTACTTTCCCAAAACATGAATCAGCACTATGGTCAGCAGCAGGCTGGAGTACTCCTTCACATCCCTGTTCTCTCATTTTATCCTCTCAACAAGGAATTCATCTTTACTACTCATACCCTTGACAGCCTCATCCACCTCTATCCACCTCCATGTACCACATTGGGGGGCTGTCTATGCAAATTTACTCACAGTTCAAGTTCCTTCTTCTTTTGTTTAAATCCATCTATGCCTTGTCTCCACCTAGGTATGATATGATAGGTTATTTATAATGTGCTTAATACCCAGTGGTGTCTAAGCGCGGACTCTGGGATCGAACCTGTGTTGCTTTGTGTCATCTTGCTTCCAAGGCGAGCACATTGCCCCATCGCCCATTAATGCCCCACCCGCTATTCTCCCAAGTTCTCTACAAACAAACCAAACCATACCCCATTACCGCAGTGGTGGCTTCTGACTTTTCTCCTTCACCCCTTGACTCCCCACTACTAGAACTCTCAACACTAAGAAATTAAGGACCTTCCAACAGTGATTGGGTTCAAGAACCCCCTTTTATGTAAGCAGGGATACACAGAAACTTAGAGACCTACTACCCCATGCCATTGAACCCCAATAATTATCACCATTGGTTTAAAATCAGTATATACCTCTAAATACAGAAGATGTTCTGAAGTATGTCTTGTGCTACCCCCTTTTACTGTTTCGATCACCATCCCACCGCCAGCAGGATTATTATACTAAGCACATTTGCATGGCTCTGTAAAGGTTTCTATTGCCCCCACCGCTAGGACTGCTCCTGCCATCAGTGTGCCTCTGGGACTCTGTGGGCCTCATTCCACGTCTGGCGGTAACCAAGATGGAAAAACCGGCAGGTTGCGGCTGGACTTGGAATGAATTACCACCTTCGTGATTGCCGGAATCACCAGGGCATTACAACCCCAGTGACCTAGTAATTCTGGAGGCGGAATTCTGTAAATCCCCATTCCCATGGAGTCATAGGACTCCATGGGGACAATGGAAACACTGCTTCCGTCTATGACGGAGACGGTGTTTCCATTTCCATCTGCAGGCGGGTGGCGTTACTCCTGCGAGGTCAGGCCTGGCGGGAGTGACACCTCCCGGTCTCATAACTCGTAATCTGCCGGTCCGGAAACAACGGTGGCGGCGGGTTTACCACCACCGTTGTATCCAGACCGGCAGACTCTAAATGAGGCACTGTGTCTTGGTGGACCACTTTTTATTTTCAGTAAATATGTGAAAACAAATCAGGACTGTGCTAACCAGCTGTAAGAAATGAATCACAGTTACTTAAAAACATACAATCAAACATCATGATGATGGCATAGACAACAAGCCCATATTTAATAGAACACTGTCTCGGAGTGCATCCTGTTTCTACTCCCCACTTATGCACACCATGGGCAGCTAAACAATGCACAATTGGCTCCTACGCTGACTGATGATATGTAACTGTGTCTGCCTCTTAAACGTTGTATTTAATTTCATATATACAAAATGTGAGTCACGTCTAATCCAGCATTATTTCCAGACATTCCAAGAAAAATGTAAACATTAACCAATACCGATACACTTCATAAAGAAAGCCTAAAATGCGAGTAGGCTGTCAAAGCGGGTTACAACAATGGAGCCTACTTTTCTGAGTCAGACCAGCCCAAGCCATCTTTTGTTGTGTAGTGGTCACATTGAGAACTGTGTTTAGTCTGGAAGGAGGGCATCAGGCACACAGTGGGAGTAGCAGTCGGTAATAGGGGCTCTCAGTTACATTAACATATGAGCTAGGTTCAACCCAGGTCACCTCTTTAACACTTTTAGTAAACTGACCTGAACCCTTCATCTGGCAATAGCACTCCCTATGCGGGGGAGTTGCCTAATGTTTCACAAGAGAGCATTTCTGCTTCCACAGCTTGACAGAAGGGACTGCATATGCATTATTTAAGAGGGTGCCTTTATATAATAATCAAAACACAGTTATTACAAATGTAAATAAATATGTAGATGTGTATATACATTACAGAATATAAGAATCTCTCTCTCGATATATACAGATTATATATATATAATATATAACAAAAACGCTTTCCATTGAGTTTTATCAAAATTCTATTGCTAATAACACCAAACTGGAATTTGGGGGAACATTTGTTAAATAGTTGTTATGCAAAGAATACACATCAATTTTCTGGCTCACTAATCCTAATTTTCCCAGTTCTATGTCATTTCATCGACAGATTTTTTAAAATGTTTTTTAACAAATATTCTTCAATGAAAAAACGGATCGAATTTGTATTTTTTATTTTGGGAGATTCACCCACAAGCCCTCCATCCCCTATTGATTTTTCTCTATTCCTGAACCCCCAAACCCTTATTATATACACTTTCACACCCCCTATATTTTTGGATGATTTTTTTCGTTGAAGAATTTTCATTAAAAAAACAATCCAAAAAAAGTCTGTCAATGAAAGGACGTTGTACCATGTTCCCATAGAGAAAAGGTTGCTTCCATAGAACATTAAACCAAACAAGAAACTATTTGCAAATTTCACCTTTGTTTTCCTTGCTCTAAATCCGTCCAGTCGCTTTTTAATTTTGTTTTATAAAACAGGACAGAGAAGGGGTGTCCTCCGACACAAAATAAACTTTAATATTTCTTCCATGGTGCATTTCTGCACTGAGGCTTTTCAGAAAGGAAAACCTGGCATTATATTTTTTAGCTCAATGCAAGCGATTCCTGTGGCAATCCCTAGGAAAGCCGAAAAAACAAAATAACTCTAAATGACATTTGAAACAGAGGACATAGTGGTTTAACATCAGGGCAGGGAAGCGGAGTGGGAAAGAGGACAACACAGGAGAACCTGAGGCAGAAGGGTTTGAGGCAGGATGTTTTCGGCTTATTGCGGGGACCCGATTAATGTAGGACCATCACAAGACGCAAATGGAACGAAAGAGTGTCATGGGCAACAGCGGGGCAAGGGGATGATGGGGAATGGTCAGGATGGGTTTACACAGTGGGGGAGGTGTAGGGATCTCAAAAGAAGGAGTGGTGCACCTGGAGAGGGGCAATGAGGATGGGGCAACGAGGATGGGGAAGATTTAACTTTTTGAGTGTTTGCCAATTACCGAGTTAATCAGTAAACACTGCATTGCCGCAGAAATGGTTACTGCTGCTATACAAGGAGGTTGCCAGGGATCGCTCAGAATTCCGACAGTGGCCATTACCAAAGGCTTTAACCACTGGACATGGTCAAAGAAAATGTCCTTTGAGATTGGGCCTCATTCCGAGTACGGCGCTAACCAATGACGCTATTAACGCCTTGGTTGACGTCGTACCCGGACCGGCAGCGCCTTGGTGGATGGCGGAATTACCGCCCCATTCCAAGGTTGGCGGGGCGGTAATTCCCCAATCCCCATTTACCCTTCCCCATTCCCATTCTTGCCCCATAGGGCATAATGGGAGTGGGGAAGGCGTTAATTACGCCACCGTAAATTACGGTGGCGTAATTAACCTCAAGGTCCCTTAGCGCCATGGATTTTAACACCTGCTAAAAGCAGGTGTTAAAACCTCCATGGCGCAAAGGGAACTCAGAGTATGGCGGTAAGGGATTACCGCCACTGCTCTCGTTAGCGGTGGCCGCTATCCCTTACCGCCATACTCGGAATGAGGCCCATTGGGTTGTTCACTAGTGAGGGGGATGTGGCCCAGGGCCATGGCTAGTGGAATCGACTTTATTATTGTAACTCAGAGAGGCCTCACGGGCGAAGTCATTGGACGCTGGCCATGGCTGAAGGCAATGGCCTGTGTGATCAGGTTATTTGCTTGAGAGGTGAACAGCATTTTTATAATTTTTGGGATGGATAGAAACATGCATATTGAATACAAATGTGTTTATGTTAATTAAATAGTAAACAATGCACTTGCGTGTTGCGCCGGCCACCTTAAAGATAGTCAAAGCCTTTGGTTGGTCTTAAATTAATGTATTAATACTTATGCCCGTCTATGTTGACACGTGTTTCGGCACCACAGTCTTTCTCAGAACAGGGCCGCTATTACCTTTTCAAACCATGTGTTCCTTGTTATTAGTCGTACTCCATTCATTTTGTCAGGGATAGTTCCCTTATTCCTTCTAAATAAGGAAAAGACTTGTGTCAGCGTTCCACGTCCAGACTTCCTGTGGCCGAAAAACGTGTCAACATAAACAGGCATAAGAATGGAATAAATTAACATACGACTAACCAAAGGCTGTGACTATCTTTAAGGTGTCCGACGCAACACAACAGAGTATTATTTGGTATTTAGTATTTAATCCACATTAAGGAGGGGGTATATCCTTTTACCACTCTGAGAGTGCGACTAGCAGGTTTTTGGAAGAGTAAGATCTGTGTCGCAGGATGATAGACCGCATACCCAGGGATGTTTCTGGTGTTGATGTTAACATTGTTTTTGTCTAAATGTCCATCAGGACTATTTAACGTCAACAAATGCGGCCTTAGCCTTTTCCACTAAATTACTTAATAGTTTATTTTTCCACTAAATGCGCGTTAGAAGTGAAACACGTCTGAAAATGGGCTTCTGCATATTTTCATTCCCATAATTTTTCTGAACTTCAGAGTGAATAGTGAACATGAATAGTGCAAGAAGAAAACATTCCTATCTATGTGACTGGAATAATCTGTTAAATTTCGCAATTTCTCCAAGTTGCGAAGTTGAGATCATCTCACAATTGGGTCGGAGAAAAGATGAGATTTGCGTGATGGACTTGGTTTGTAACAGATCATTTGGACCGATTGTCTGCATCTTAACATTGTCCTTTGAAACGTGTTGTCTTTACATTTGTTTCAAATGAAGCAGTTGTTTGCAATTTAGCATGGGATTTTCAAAGTTTGCAGACTGCATATTTTTTAGGGACTCATCATCTTAACTTTTATAAAAAAATACGTGTGATATAGTAAATATATATGTGTATACAAGCAAGCACAATAGGACATCAATTATGCATGACCAATACTGATAACACGCACTGTTAGACTGCGTGTTTGTAGCTTAACTCTGGCATTCCCAAGAGTTGTAGACATCAATTTGATTAAAGGTCACCGTAATTCTTCTTTAAAAGTTTTAAAAAAGGTCTCCTCATACACCTTGAGAGAAGAACCCACAACATTAACTGATTGAACATTTTCAATCTCTGGTTTTCAGTTAATGAATTGTGCTGATTGCCGTATTCAAGTTTGATGAAAGTGTATGCATTTCCCACAGTTATGTGTTGTAGCAAGTGATAAAGTGAATCTTTCTTTTTACGTGTGTTTCTTTCTAAGTGCGTATGGTTGGTTTATAGCATGGGTCTGCAACCTGTGGATCTATAGATGTTTTGGACTACACCTCCCATGATCCCTTCCCATTGACTGTGCTGGCTTGGGCCGAAGGGAGTTGTAGTCAGTCCAAAACATCTGAAGAGTCAAAGGTTGCAGGCCCCTGGTTTATAGAGATGTTCATGTGTTTTTCCTGCTGTGAGTGTGATTGCATCTGCTGCTGCAAGGGTGACTTTGCTCATTCCTTGTATAGAACCTCTTGTTGTTGGAGTCGTTATGTATGTTTATTATAGGTAGGTGCTTCTGCACATCTGGCTGTTGAACCTATAGCATTTTTCAGACCTTCTGTTTTTCACATTCTCGTGACAATTGGCTATGTATTTTGTTCAAATTCTGTCTTAATGTATACAACGCATGTATACTACATGTCCCCTTGGTGTATTTACAATGTATTGCGTTGGATTTCTCAGCAATTTTAGACTGTATCAAATGTTAAGACTCATGTGTGACCAAGATTTAGCAAAATATTAATTCAATCTTTTTCTTTCAATGCACACCTATATAATATCAGTGTTTATCTGTTACCCCTATCTCTCCATGTGCTTTGTATACACATTTCTTAAGTTGAAGGTCCCAGACATTTTTGCCAGCAGACAATTATGACATCTCCTGATGAAGCACCAAGTTATGAAAACATTTTTGATAATAGTTTTATTTTCATCAAAGGACACCAGAGGGTTTCTTTTCTGTATGTTCTATGGTACTGAAAGTACAGAGTCTGTCCTCATTCTCCTTGATGTATCCTCTGCTTTTAATACCGTCAACCATGCCATCCTGCTCAATCGCCTTAGTGATAACCTGGGTATCACTGATCATGCTCTGGCTTGGTTGACCTCCTTTCTCACTGAACGACCCTCTCAGGTCCAACTGGGGTCTTTCTTCTCTTCTATCTCTCTCTCTCCCTGGCTTTTCATCCACTACTTGGCACCTTTCGCCCACCACATCACTACTTTCTGCTCCAGTTTTCAGTGTTATGTGGATGACACCCAGCTCTCTTTCAGGCTCCCCTCAGCCACCTCTGCTCCTTCTCTCATACAAGACTGTCTGGCCGCAATTCCGGAATGGTGTGTCACCAATGATCTCTGCCTTAATGCCAGTAAGACGGAGATCCTCCTTATCGGTACACCTGCTCCCTCCTTTCTTCTCTCTCTCTGGCTGCCCACTCTGGGCCCTCTTCCTGCTCCCTCCTGTGAGGCTAAGAACCTTGCTGTCATCTTCGACTCCACCCTCTCCTTCTCTCGTCAAATCTCCAAGGTCTCTAAGAAGTCAAACTACCAGCTGCACCTTCTCAGAGGTATTCTTCCTTTACTCACTTTTCCCCAGAAGCTCACTATCTCCAGAACTCTGGTCCTCTCTAGGCTGGACTACAGCAACACCCAACTTCTAAATCTGCCTACCTCTACTCTCTGACTTTTACAACTTATCCAGAACAAGACTGCAACACTTGTCCTTGGCCTCAGGCCCAGGGATCGTATCTCTCCAGCTCTGAAATCTCTCCACTGGCTTCCAGAGGCTGCAAGGATCACATTGAAGACCCTTTGGATCGTCCACAAGGCTTTCTGGGGCCTGGGACCGCACTACCCCCAACTTTCTCTTCCTGAACATCTTCCTTCGCAGGCTCTCCACTCATCCACCTCCACTCTCTGAGTCAGACGCTTCTCCAAGCAGAGAGTGGGGGACAGATCTCTCTCCTCAGCTGCGGCCATTCCTCTGGAATAGCCTCCCTGCCTCTCCCAAACTTGAGCAACACCACCTCCGGTTCCAGAAGCATCTCCATACCGTCATTTTTGCCTCCGCTTCTCTGTTCCTCTCTCCTGCTCATGTCGCTGACTACTCCACACACTGGTCACCTGGCTACCTTCTGAACTTGTGCCCAGGTTCCTGAATGTTCAGTTGCCCTTGCACTGCCTCCGGACTTACCCTGCTCTTACGGGTCTGCACCTGCTACCCAACAGTCCCTTTTCACTGCGCTTATGAGCCATCCGCTTGTATCACTTATTGAGTTTCTTGAACTTCTCCCATCCCCTCCCCTGCCACTTCTTCCCTCCCACTTTCCTGCACTCCGCGGTCTGAATGACATAAGGCCTAGTAATATCGTTGTTTTTGTCCTCCCTGTGTTTCCTCTCCTTGTCTTCTCGCGACTAGAAACACTAGTGTACAGGCACGTTAAAATCTCATATCATATCATGGCAGAGCATCATGTCAGACTGATTTGAAAGAGACTGGTTTGACCCCATATCGGGCTGATTTGGGGAATGCACTTTTGCTGTTGTGCAGACCCGAAACTCACTTCATACTTTGTACAATCACATCATCTTTTGTGTTTATAATTGTAAGATGTTACAGCTTTTGTATAAATGGTAAGTTAATAAATGGTTCAGGATACATTGTTGGCTATGGAAATTGGGCCACATATGTACCATTTGGAGCACCGCTCCATATGAATTTAAGGTATATTTCTGAGAGGTAATTTTAGTGCTCTTCTTAATCTTAATCTTTCCATTATGAATACATGAAAATGTTAGGTGCATTTTAGCAATTACATTTCTATGTTTGCAGCGTCTTCCTTGAAACCGGCAATGCAGCTAATATGTCAACTTTTTTAAACAAGGTCAATTTCATATTTCATTAACTGTGAATGGCTTCCATAAGAAGCCATCAGCAACTATTTCAACATCCAAATGCTGTATTTTTCTGCTGTGACATCATCATAAAGGATTATGAAAATCATAATTAACTGCTATGATATCACAGGGGGAATTATTTACTCTTCCTTTTTAAGGAGCTATGGGCGAGGGGAGAGAGATCTTGGGACCTCATAACAGGCATCTACTACTAGCAATCACAGTAAATTGACCTGATTATGGGAGGCAAATGGCTGCGTTGTTCCTCAATCCTGGAGTCTATTTGACTCTATTTACAATGTGGATGATTTACAGCTGCCAGTAATTCTGCATCTGGTAAGTCATGCATTTTTGTAGGTAAAGCAGAGGGAAGAAATCACACAAGTGCTGGAGTAATTTCCTCCATTTTACGCCCCAGACTTCTAATTTGATGGTGCAGGAAATTGGCAGAAGTGGCAGTAATTTAATTACCACCAATTTACCACTATTTATCGTGCACAGCCAGACTCAAAATTCTTCTGAGCTATGTAGTCTATCTTGACTCTACACCTCTGCAATGCTGGTCGATAGGGAAAGCAGAGTTTTTGGAAAAGAGACATGGGCACATAGAAATCATAGAATTATGGCTGGGCAGTTTCACTGTGGCCTTTAATTCAGACCCGAGGCGATAACACCCGATGCGGCCTGCCAGATCAGGTGTTAACACTTAATTGCTCTTTCTTTCTTTCTTTCTTTCTTTCTTTCTTTCTTTCTTTCTTTCTTTCTTTCTTTCTTTCTTTCTTTCTTTCTTTCTTTCTTTCTTTCTTTCTTTCTTTCTTTCTTTCTTTCTCTCTTTCTCTCTTTCTTTCTTCACGTTTTAGTACATTTTAATGTGCCTTAATTGAAAAGGGTCCTATGCTTTTTTGAGTTGGTTGCAGGCAATTGTTTTCAGAGCAAATTGAATATTCCAACTTAGTTTCTGTGAATGAAGGTGCTTCTGTTGTTGCGAGAACCCCACCACACACGTGATGTCCATCCATGCAGGTGTCCCGATCAGCACGAGGCTTTTACTGCACTGTCTTGTGGTCAAGCTGAAATCTAACAGTCAAGAGAAGACATTGCTATTAGTCTGACCATCCCCTGAACCTGATGTAGTGAACAGATCCTATTACACTTCTGAAAGACATGCTTGCTAAAGAGAGTGAGCAGCCATTTAGCGGGGAACTGCTCTCAAGGAAAGTCTGATACCATCCATATAATGACACCCGACTGGGAGCCATTCATAAGGCCACATTGACACTGCTGAACATCTACACTAAGGGCCTGGTTCATGGATTTTTTTTGCATGGTTCAAAGTGAGTTTGCATTGCCGGCGCAAACCCTGATTCATGGAACTGGGCAAAGTGTATTTTTGCAGTGCAAAGTCTGTGCAAAGTCATTTTGTTCTACAAAAACGACTATGCAGTGGCTGTTTACGTGGTAAGCAGAGAAAGCTGTATAGCAAGTGAGTGCTGGAAGCAGGTAAAGAGGCAGATCGATACCAGGCAGCAGGCAGATGTCAGGAAAAGAGCTGGTTGTGGAGGCTGGCTCGTAGGCAGGCTCAGGGACACTCCATGATGGAATGCAGAGTGTGCAATGTGCGGGTGGGGGACTGTTGGAGAGAGTGAAGATGGCGTGCTGTAGCCTGTGGGGTTTCTAATCCAAATAAAGAAACTCACTGGCTGTGCGTCTCTGCGTCCGTCACTTTACTGGTCAGTGGAGGCAAGCAATGTTGGCAATCAAAATCAATCCAGAAAATAACACTCACCAAGATCAGGAATGATTGAGAATCAAAGTGCTTCCACTGCTCTGAATACATGGCGATGCACATGCGTTCATGGACAGCCGCCTCACTTTGAGTCATGCAACATCATACGACCATGGAATGCTGGGGCTAGTAGTCTCCCAGAACTCACTTGAGTAAGAATTGCAACATTGTATGAGCTTCATAGCCATTGGATTATGACACTTTGAAGGACTGAGTGAGCAGAGCAGTGGGAACCACTAAATTGGCAAGTCGCTTGGATGCTAGGTGAACTTAGTACTGCATTCTTATTTTGACAACAAACCACTCTGAAAAAACAGAGAAGAGCAGAACAAAGCAGAACAGCCAATGCATTACTAAGACCCATCAGCAGAGCACAAACAAGGATGCAAAACCTTTCCTGGGTTGTCCATGTTCACTCTCCGAATTGGTAGTTGCTGATTTTTTGATTTTCTGATTTTTTGATTGTTTAATGAGCATAGCTAGAGAGCAGTATATCGATGTACAGTGTGTGGTGCCATCTTTTAACAGTAGTGCAGTACTGGAGATAGTCTATTTGTCGGTCTCTACAGCCATTTGGATAGGTACTTGGTCAGGTGTTGTTGGAAACGCCATGTTTTGAGATGCTTGTGAAATTGGTGAATTCTGTGGGAATGCCAAACGGATACCAGGATTGAGTACCAAAGGGTGGGGCATGACAAAAAAGACATTGGGCCTCATTACGACCCTGGCGGTAAGGGGTTAACGCCAGCGTTAGCTGCGCCGACCCCTTACCGCCAATTACGAGGTCCCTTAGCGCCATGGCGCTTTTAACACCTGCTTTTAGCAGGTGTTAAAATCCATGGCGCTAAGGGACCATGGAGTTAATTACGCCACCGTAATTTACGGTGGCGTAATTAACGCCTTCCCCACTCCCATTATGCCCTATGGGGCAAAAATGGGAATGGGGAAGGGTAAATGGGGATTGGGGACTTACCGCCCCGCCGACCTCGGAATGGGGCGGTAAGTCCGCCAACCACCATGGCGTAAACGTAGTTTACGCCATGGTGGTAAAGTCACGGCCCAGGCGGTAACTTACCGCCTGGGTCGTAATGAGCCCCATTGAATCATTGACAACAAATGCCACGTGTGACTGATAATTCCATTCCACAGCAGATCATAATAATCTAAACAAACACAGAAAACTGAACTTTAAAGAGATTTATTGGTGAACTATGACAGTGCAGTGGTGCAATAATAAAAGGGGATTGGATAAACTGCAACTGAACATATGTGAGGATAGGTTGGTGATTTTTAACTATAATTCATGGAAAACTCAAAGTTCCCAATGTCTCTCAGTCTCAGGCAGTACTTTGATTCTGCTCCCAGCAATAGGAAATGGTAGACAGAGAAAAAGTTCTTTCACTAAAAGGAAAGTCTCTAGTTATCGAGGCAACTAGGACTTGCTTACCATTGTGTTCCATGAGGGATAAAGTCATTACTGGTTTCATGGGTCTAGCACCCTTTCTTTCTCCTTCTCATTCATCCCTTGTCCTTTTGGGTCCACTGAAGAGAGGTTCCCTGGAGTGGCCCTCATGTCCCCTATACGCATGACAGCCCAAAGAATGAGAAACAAGAGATGCCAGTCGTTGTTCGGCTAGCCCCCATGACGGCCTGTACATCCTATGTATGTGAGTAGATATTCTCTCAGACAACTGTCCAAACCGTATTCAGCTGATGTCTTTGTGCATACAGGTGCCCCATCAATGGATCAGGTGGACTAATGACAAATATCCAGCCGTGCTGACGTCATCAGTGACACCAGGACATAGTAGCGTTAGTTACAAAGTAAACTCGCATCCCTGCATGAAGCTACACAGACACACACGTGCACACAGGAAGAACATGCATATACAGATCTGTAGATAGAGGACAAATACATTTACATGCTGTCAGAAGCCTTTTTTCATTTTCACTAGCCAAACGCAGAAATGCAAGAAAGCAAAAAGTCACACGGAGCGTGCTTGCAACTAACCATATGGAGCTACAGGGACGTATAGGGATCCCGGAAGAGACAAAATTGCATGAAGCCAAAGGCCAAAGGCCTCAAAATAATAGGCGATGAGATGCAGATTCTGCAGCACGAAGCACAGGGCATGTGCTCCCAGCCAAGGACAGAGGTGGGTGTAACATTCCTGACTCCAGTCGCTAGAAGCCACCTGCAGACTAACAGAACAAATCCTCACTAATTGCAGACTGAAAAGCTCAGTTTTGTGGTCCTCACCAACGTGACTCGGCTGAGCCGAACAATAGCCATTTACCCATGGTGGGAAGAGAAGCGGTTACCAGCAAAGACGGACAGAGTTGTTACATGTGTTTTCTAACGAACATTGCAACCTTCAGGCACTCTCCCAGGCTAGGTGGCTGTACCAGTGGCAACAATAGGGACACACAGACTTTCTTAATACCTTGAAAAGGTACGCAGAGCGCTGTGAACAGAGCATGGTGCCAGGCCTGGGGAGGCCCGCTCCAGTCAATCAGGGAGCACAAATCCTTGGGTGGTTTGTAATAGGGCAAGGGCCAATAGCCTTCCTGCAACCATGCAATATATGTAACAGATCGTTTTTGGGGAAGTCTCTGGCAAATTCATCTGACATGGAAGGACCAGTTGGACCACTAATATAGGGGATACCCGTAGGTGATAGTACCCAAGCCACCCAATAGAATGGGCTCTTAGGTTTTTTGGGAAACGGTCAGAGGTTGTGATTTCATAATACAATAAAAGCTTGTGGCATGGGCTCAGGAGCTGTGATTGCTGCAGAATTTTGTTTTTCCTGTATGTTCCCTATCTGTTTGGAAATAAGGACAGTTATAACTTGCCCTTGGCTGAGTTCTCCATCATTACCGGGGGAGGGTTCGTTGGGCCCGTGGTACTCTTCTAAGCAGTGATTTTGTAGCATGAAGCCCGGTCCTCTGGTATACCTTTACACCACTGTGGGTGAGGCATGACAGTGAATTTCTTGGTGTGACCTTTTGCAGCATTCTTCCTTTGGGAAGTGTACACTTTCCCATGAAAGTAGGGTTCTGGGCATTAAGGTGGCACTTTCCAGAGTCTGGGATGTAAGTCAAGGGAGCTTAGTAGGATGATGGGGTGGTCAACTACTTTTCTTAGGATCACAGCCCCTGGTCCCATTAGGTGTGTTCATACTGAATCATGAGAGCAATGTTTTCCTATTCCTCCCCAACTCTTATCCCACTGTTAAAACTGTCAGTCTCTGTGATGAGGGTTTCTACAAACTCCTGATCTCTCCCTTTCAGAAGTATCTTCTTTTGTAGGCACTTCCTCATCATCTTCTTTCCCACTCCTGGATGCATCTGTCTCTCACTCAGATCATTGACCTTTTTTCTGTCCTTCTCCTTCCTTTGAGTGACTGGGTACATGGATGCTCATTACAGGGTTCCCGGTATTCTGCCGGTAATTCTGGCGTTAATGGAAAGGGAGAAGGGACAACATGTAGTTTACTTTTCCCTCTTCCATGGTTGCCAGCTTGGACTGTAGATTTTCTTTTCAAGTTCAGAAATGATGTGGGGGTAAATTACCAGTGGGGTAATGCCCCAGGGCCTCATTAATAGGCCCAAGCAAGCAGAGCTTCCCTCAGGCCTGTAAAATAAGCCGTGGGGCATTACCTGACCGGTGAGTCCTCCCTGCAAGGTGTTTATTGCTGAATTACAAGATGGTTGATATAATGTTAGCAGGGACCAAAGATAAGGAGGAGATAAAGCGTGCATAAATCTGAAGACATGGCTAGGAACTGATATTCAAATCGATACTGAATTGGTAACCAACATAAACGAGCCAGATAATATGAGCAGACATATGAAGACAAAAAAGAGTTTTTAATTGTAAGTGCATAGGAAAAAGAGCACATTTAGGAAGTCCAATGTAAAGAGAGCAACAGTAATTTAAAAGGAGAAAGAAACATAGTAGAATGTTGGTATCCGGCAAAGTAGATGGCAGCTTTTCTGAATGTTATATATGACAGGATTTGACCACCATAGTGATCTGAGTCTGTAAAGAAAAACAAGAGTCCAAAATAATTCCAAAATTACGAGCCTGACTTAAAAAGGCGAGTTGTAGTGAGTGAATGTACACAGAGGTAAAGACTTTTTTGGAGCAGTAGGAAAGAAATGGATTTCCATTTATTTAGACTAAGAAATTGAGAGTACATCCACGATTTTATTTATTTACTTATTTGCATTTTTAAAGCACTCACACAGCCCGTGTGCATCGAGACGTTGTTACAGGAAATTGCCTCTTAGTTGCGTATTTATACCACACTTAATACCCAGAGGTTTTGAAGCGTGGACCTGGGGATCAAACCCGTGGTGCTTCTTGTCTTCTTGTTTCCAATGCAAGCACGTTGCCGCTGAGCTATCCTCCCGGGACATGCAAGTTAGGCAGGCAGACAGACGTCGATGGATAGTGAATGATGGAAATTATACAAGAATCTGGGTGTCATCTGCATAGAGGTGGACTTGAAATCCATAACCAGAGATTAAAGAAGGTAAGGAGGAGATATTGAGAGTGAAAAACCTTTCCAAGCGATGGTGAAAGAAAGATTAGAAATGTAGGAGTAAAACAAGTAAGAACAGTCTGTATCTATTTATTTATATAAGGAACAGCAATGCTCTTTTGATCATAAAAGAATGGACAATAGATAAGAAATCAGATTGGACAGGAATCAGTATATTTCTTACAATGGAGTGAGTTTGAGGAACATTCTGACCAGGTTGTGGAGGGGAGTACATGGAACACTCACTGGCTTACATTGGTACCAGTTTAGATGTGTTTTCTTATTGTGACATGTCACTTTTATTGGACAAGCCAACAGGAGTATGTTTCAGATTTGTGCCTAGTGCCAGTAATGATACCATAAAAAACATTTAAAAGCGAACATGAGTATGTTCTCATATGGGAATACTAGCGTATGTTGATGGAGCCAGCATGGAAATATATGGGCACTGCTGGCATGAAAATGTTTTTTTATACTTGCATATATTGCAGGGACCAGCATGACAATGCTTTGGGAAATGGGCCTGGGCCCTTTTGGTGACTTGCATCTATTGTACGTTTTCTCACGAGTTACCCTACACTCTGCAAACCTGATTGCAAATTGTCTGGCCGTTTACCCAAATGTTCACAGAAAGTGTGCTGTGTAATGCACCATTTTAACCCATTATTCAAAACATTTTCTTAGGGGAAGCCCCCGAGTCCCCAACCGTTTTTTATTTAGTTTGGTCTCCCTCGCTACACTCAGTGGCAATTGCATACACATATGTACAACCTCCAATAAAACAATGGTATATTTGGGGATGACTCACCACCCCCCTACTTTCTATGCTAGGTGAAACATTTGAGCTTTGATACAAAAAAAACAACATATTTAGTCTTTTCACTTGGAGTAGTGCATGCCCCTGAAGTGGCATTATCATAAAGAACATTGCGCACCCGTGTTGGTTCGGGTCTGCCCTAGGGTTTTTCGTTCCATTTACTTGGTTAAGGAGCTTGGGGGGAGGGACCTCAGCATGGCTCGAAGGGGGTCCTCCAAATGTTGTGCTGTGCCACATGGGGGGATCAGGGAGAATGGCAAAAGCAAATGATCACAGGGTAAGAGGCAAAGAGGCTGGTCAATAGGTGGTCTCCACCCTTCACTGTTCCTCCCTTAAATGGGAGGCCCCTGGCTGGATGCCCCAGGGTGATCAAATGTATCAACAGCAGCACTCAAGTCTAAAAGAATGAGGATAGAAGACTGACTGCTTAAGATGGTGAACACGGAGAATGGAATTGGAGAAAGATAAAAGAGCAGTTTCAATTGAGAAGCCTAACCGAAATAGAGATTGTTATAGAGGAAGAAGGTTTTAGGAGTTAAGTAAAAGTTGAGCAAGAACAAGATTTAAAGAAGTTTACACAAAAAAGGTAAAAGAGAAATAGGACAAAAATGAACCATGTTAAAAGAATCGGTAGAAGGTTTTTTTAGTAAAGGAATAACACTAGCCGTTTGAATGTAGAAGCACAAATCCTGGATGGCAAAGACAGATTGAAGAAAATAGTTAACATGGAAGCTAATGATGGAAAAACAGATTTAACCAAAGAAGTGGGTAGGGTATCAGAAAGACCAGCAGTAGGATGTGTGTCAGAAACCAAAGAAATACCCTCCCCTCAGAGATTGGGGCAAAGAAAAGCAAGCAGAGGAAGTTGGAGCACCCACTGTTAAACAGTCTGGAAGTGGATGAGTCACTAGAAAAGTATTACTTTTCCCTTTCATTTTTGCCCTCACTTCACCAACAGAGCTCAAACACCTCCCCTTATTGGCCAAACCAAATGGCAGGCAAAAACATTACCATGCCAGGACAATGTGGGCTGTGTGTGGGAGGTAGAGTTTGGCGCTACCTGTGACTACTTATGTGCCTGGCTTCACCCCTTTGCAATGGCAGGCACAGGGTGAAGCTCCTCGTCTACCAGATCATCATTCACCTCCTCTGCTTCCTCCTCCTCCTCATCCCCCTCCTCCTCATATCCCCTGAGAGTGCAGCTTCCACAGAGGCTCCTCTTAATTGACCTGCCCCCCCTTGGCACCTTCGCCTTGCCTTATGAAGACACTTTCTCCTCAATGTGCCCAACCAGACTAGCCATAGTTCCATATTCTACCTTCAGGGTGCTTGCTGTGGCTGCAGCGCCTCCAACTTGAAGAATGTGCTCTCCTGTTCCTTCACTGGCCTTTACTCTCTGGTGGGGTTCTAAAAGAGGCCCTTGCTCCCCTACCTCCATGGGTGAGTCCACAAGAGATGCAGTCTCCCGTGCAGGCGTGAGATCCTCCTCCAGTGTTCGTGCTACCTCTCCTATTCCTTCTCCTAATCCCCACCACCCAATGCTGTTGGCTCCCTTGCTGAAGCAAACTATCTGTTATGCTGCTTATCCAGCATTAGTGAATTAGTATGAATAAATAGCACATGGACCCCACCTCCTCAGGTATCACGTGGAAACATCCGGTCGATAAGGCAAAGCACAGCTCCTCTTCCTGATCCTCCTACCTTCCCACCTTCTCCCCCTTTGCATCACAGCATCACAGGCACGCCATGAGAGGAACCCAAATGCGTCAACGCACCCTAATAATCTACAATTGTGAATGCAGCAAACCAAGATGAACAACCCATAAAACAAGTCAAATAAAGTAAATCTAACCACGTTAGGCAAAGTAAAGTAAACTATACAACTTTATTTATTATAAGACAAGCAACACAACAGCAAGTAGGGAGACAAAACACAGGATGGGAAAATGACAACAAGGGAAACTTGAAATTGGAAACTATTTTGGGGAAGGGGTTGGGATAGAATTAGGTTTGGGAAACATTATTTGGCTTCTTTAAAATGTACTCAGGGAAACAAAAGGAAAGGGAGTCAAAGGGAATGGGCACAATTCATTTTTTATGTACACACATTTTCCAGCAAAACCTCCTACATACCAACAAACTAAACAAAGAACCAACACCTAACAACTACAACACCTAATAACTATAACTTCATAAAACTTCTCACAACCCTTACAAATGCCCTGCAAGTTGGAGACTTCCCTCTGTTCTCCTTCCCTGACAACCAAGAAAACCCCTCAAAGGATTAAGCATTGTGTGGGGCCTTTTTTAGTAGGTTAACCTTCCTTAAGTAAATTCAAGGGCACTGGTTGCCTGAACAAACTCCATGAATCTGCCTGAGAGGGATCTGATAAGATGGGAGAACTTGATGAACAAACTGATGATTCAAAACGGGACCCGACATCCAAGACTCCCAATGGATGACAAATCATTGCGAGAGACAAGGATGTCTTCATGAGTTCAACCCAGGATTCAACCATGCCAAAATCCTGTCCTATACTTGCAGTGTTGGTTGACCCTCACCAAGGGCTTTTATTTATGAAGTTCATCCAGACTTCCTGGCCAGCAGCAACTGAATGAAGACCATGCTGGTCAATGTAAAGATATAGAGATAACATTTCATTCTCCAAGGCAAAACGACAGTAAATAGTTTGATGACAGAACAATAGAAATGCAAGCCAATGCTCTGCCAAAAAGCCTTACACTACAATGGGCCTCATTAGGAGTATGGCAGTAAGGCAACAACAGCAAGAGTATCGCTACTGGCACCGTTGCTACCGTACCGCCATGATAGGAGTTCTTCTCGCGGGAGCCCTTGCAGCCACCTGGTCTGACCAGGTGGCCGTAACGGCACCTGCGAGCAGAACAGGATGGTAGCAACGGAACCGTTATGAACGGTACCGCTGCTACCATCCTCCCCAATGCCATTGAGCCCTATCGGGGCTTGAATGGGGACGTACCGGCTCTGGCACCCGCACAAGGAAAATTACCGGATCCGCTGAGGTCGGAATGGCCCAGTGATTCCCCTTTCGCAGGTGCCAGAGCTGGATGCGAGTTTGGCCTTGTAATGAGGCCAAATGTCTATTTTTTCTTTTTTTAAAGTTGGCCGGTGTATAATTAACAAGCCATTATTAATGAATAATGCCATGTTTTTCACACTGGCCAACTACAAGAGCTAAGAGCTGGAGTTTATCCTGCCACCCTACCAGCAAAAATCACTGATATCACAGGCAGTGGTAAGACCGGCACCTGTAATACTAGCAAAGAATGGCGACTAACACTGCATACTGTAACTCTTAATCCGGTGGTAATAACACCGGACCGAGTGCCGGTAACGGAAATTCCACTTGCTGGTATCCTGGCGGTAAGCCTGATCAACTCCTAAACATTGACACTTGATGTATATGCACAAAAGAGGAGACATCACAATTCATGATGTTGATGGTATGTGTTTAAAAGAGAGAAACACAATCTCACACATGTATATGTGATTTTTTTTTGTCTTTATTGGGTATTTGGCTAGATAAATAACCATGAGCACAGTTAAGAGCATTAAAATGACACCATCAAAATTGTCAACAGCTAAAATTGACAATATTAAGAACATGTTTACATGTATGTGTGTGTGTATATGTGATTTCTTTGGGTGCATTAGCAGAGAAACCCCACACATGTATGCATTATTAATTTTGGGCATAGAGGAGGAGAAACCAATTCAAACACATCGACATTTTTTTCGTCCTAGCAGGGGAGGAGAATTCAAACACATGTTCCAGATATGTGTTTTGTGAACAGAGAAATACACCAAGTCTAATGCATGTTTATACATGATTTCATATATGCCAACCCGCACAATGTAGGCTTGAGACTCTCAATTTTTCAATTAAAAGTATTGAAATGATTGACCCTATACCACCTAAAATAATTAAACCCCAATGAAATTGTTTAGGCAAATTCATGTATCCAGTTTTTTGTGGCAAACATCTCCCTCGCAGGTGATCCAGAATGTTGGCATGTATTGACACACATTGATTCGTGAGTTGTTTGGTCCTGGGTAGGTAACTCACAAACATTGTCACATTTGTATTTTAGGTGCAGAATAGGAGACATCACACATATTCCACACATATTCACATGTGATATTTTGGGCACAGGAGAGGGGAAATTACACACATTGGCACATTGTTTCCTTGGGCACATGAGACAAGAGATCACAGGTAATGACGTTTTTTTAGGTTGCATGCCTGAAGAAATCACATATATTTACAGATTATTTCTATGGCCACACGGAAGGAGAAATCAAACACATTAACGCTATTTTCTATTTAGGTACAGCAGAGTGGAAAACAATCACACACATTAGATTTGATTTATTTGAGATCAGAAGAGGTGAACAAGAGAAATCATACACATTTACAAGTTTCTTTTTGGGTGAATGTAAAACCAAAGATTGACTGGTGATTGTGCTCAACAACAACCAAATCACACACATTGACACGTGATCATTTAAGGTGCAGGATGGGAGGAACCAATTTGCAATTGCACACATTTGCACATGATCATTTAAGGCATGATCATTTAAGGTGCAGGGGAGGAACAATTTGCAATTACACACATTGGCCCATGATCATTCAAGGTGCAGGAGGGGAGGAACCCATTTGCAATTACACACATTGGCACATGATCATTTAAGGTGCAGGAGGGGAGGAACCCATTTGCAATTACACACATTGGCACATGATCATTTAAGGTGCAGGAGGGGAGGAACCCATTTGCCATTACACAGATTGGCACATGATCATTTGAGGTGCAGGAGGGGAGGAACCCATTTGCAATTACACACATTGGCACATGATCATTTAAGGTGCAGGAGGGGAGGAACCCATTTGCAATTACACACATTGGCACATGATCATTTGAGGTGCAGGAGGGGAGGAACCCATTTGCAATTACACACATTGGCACATGATCATTTAAGGTGCAGGAGGGGAGGAACCCATTTGCAATTACACACTTTGGCACATGATCATTTGAGGTGCAGGAGGGGAGGAACCAATTTGCCATTACACACATTGGCACATGATCATTTGAGGTGCAGGAGGGGAGGAACCCATTTGCAATTACACACATTGGCACATGATCATTTAAGGTGCAGGAGGGGAGGAACCCATTTGCAATTACACACATTGGCACATGATCATTTAAGGTGCAGGAGGGGAGGAACCCATTTGCAATTACACACATTGGCACATGATCATTTGAGGTGCAGGTGGGGAGGAACCCATTTACAATTATAATTATAATTGTTCTTTTATAATCTGCTTAATACCAGCAAGTGGTTTCTAAGTGCCAATGATCATGTGCCAATTACAAACCTTGGCAGGTGATAATTTAAGATACAGGAAGGGAGGAACCAATTTACAGTTACACACATGTGCAGATGATGTTTTTGGATCAAAGAGAGAATACATTCCATTAAATGACCTGTGATTTGTTTGTGTGGACATGCGAGAAGAAACAAATCTCACAATCTGATACAGGATTTTATTCGGGTGCAAGGAATGAGAAATAACACATATTCACAAATCATTGTTCAGGTGCATGAGATTAGAAATCACAAACAGGGACTCATGATGTTTTAGGGGACAGGAGATGAGAAATCAAATATATTCACATGGAATGTTTTGGTCGCTGGCCGGAAGAAATCAAACAAATAAATCTACAATAGTTTTTGGTGTAGGAGAGAAGGAACCAACTCACACGTTCGTCGTTTTCATTTATAGTAGCAGAGAAGAAACCATATCAAAGACATTGGCATGCGATTGTTTAGCTGAGGTAGAAAAGGAGAAGCAAAATGTGACTTTTTGGGGGTGCGTGAGATCAGCAATTGCCCACGCAGTGCCTAATTCATGGAACTTGTAGCGTAGGGCAAAATTACTTTGCACTGGTGTAAAGTGGCTTTGCAATGCCAACAAACACCCTGATTCACAGACTGGTGTAAAGTGTATTTTTGTGGAGTAAACTCACTTTGCACTGCAAAAGTACTCTTTTCACTGCCCATTTAGTGCTGTGCAGAGTTCTTTTGCAGTTGCAAAGTGACTTTGCTCTGTAAAAATACACGTTGCACCACTCTGTGAATCAAGGTGTTGTTGGCAGCGTAAAGTGACTTTGCACCACGGTAAAAGTTCCATGACTTAGGCCCACAGTGTAGTTTGATTTATTTGGGCGCGCACACATTAACCTGAGAGTTGGTATGGTGCAGAAGAGAAATGAATCATGTTGTCAAGTGATGCTTTTGGGCTGGGCATAAGAGAGATCCAGACACACACACTGGCACGCAATGTATTTGGTTGAATCCGAGAAGGAACTACACACATTAACATGCTATGTTTGGAAGCAAGGGAAATCACACATGCTGTTAAATGATATCTTTGAGGGCCGGAGAGAACAAATCACACATATTGAACCGTGATTTGTTCAGGAGAAAAGTAGGAGAAATCAATTCAGACGCATTCACACATGAAGTTTATAGCAGTAGTAGCAGGAGGAGAAACCCCTCCTACGTTGATGTGTGATTGTTCTGAGCGCAGGAGTGGAGAAACCACATCACACACATTGACATGTGGCTTTTGGAGTGGATGAAAAGAGAAATTAAATTATATATGATTTTTGAGAGAAGGACATTGAAACGTGAGTTTTTCGGCTGCAAGGGAAAAGAACCCAAATTATACAAATTAAAGATTGTTTTAGGACATAGTAGAGACGGACTCCTTCATTGATATGTGTTTTTGTGGCACAGGAGATGAGAAATCATACACATTGGCATGGATCTCTTTTGGGTGCAAGAGATAAGAAACCAGATGACACAAATTGGCTTTGATTTTATTGGGCTCGAGAGATGATCAATCACAGCACACTCATTGAAATGTGATTGATTGGTGTAGGAGGACATTCATTGTAAACTGTACATTTAATTTCCAAGACCAAATTGCTACCCCTCACCAACAATGTCAAACACCCAGACTTACAGATCTGGCTATCAACCATGAATTCTAAGGGCTTCACACCTGAGGTCACCTTCTGTGCCAAATCGCTCGGGTTCCACATTGACAAACACCTCTCCTTCAAGACACACATAACTAAGGAAACTCAGACAGATTGGTATCAGTTCTCCCTCCTGTGGAAAGCTAAGCCCTTCCTCCCTCTGGATAGCTTTAGATCCATTGTTGAAGCCTTGGTCCTATCCCACCTGTGTAGGGGGAATGCACTCCTCGAAGGCTTCCTGTCCTCCTCCCTTGTGCCCCTGAGAAGTGTCCTACATGCGCATGCATTCCTCATCAAGGGTCTACGCAGATATGACCAAATCACCCCGGCCCTCATCGACCTTGTCTTGCTCCCCACTGCATGGACACATTACCTTTATGTCTTGCTGCATCATCTATAAGGCAGTCGCCCTCAATTCACCAAGGTGCCTCACGGAGAAACTCAGCAGCTCTGGTGGAAAGCGCACAACTAGAAGCCAGGACGCATTCAGACTTGAAATCCACTGCTGCAGAAAAGAAAGGACCAGAAGACAAGCCTTCTCTGCCTACGCCCTAACACAATGGAACCTCCTCCCGTCACCATCAGACTTGCCCCTACACTCCTACAATTCATTAAAGAACTCAAGACACACTTCTTCAACAAATCTCTCCTCCTCAAAACCTAAGCCATCACATCGCTTCTCACACCACCTGACTCAGTAGACATCCCTCTCCTCCCACCGCCCGGTACATCTGTACCCTGCCACTGTGCCCCTCTGTATCCTGCCCCCACTGTATATCTGTTCTGTTGTTATCTCTGAAAAACGCTCTGTTATGCATTCTTACTGTTCTATACCTCGGTAAAGTGCTGCTTTGCTTCTCGAAGCTAGATCTCTCCTCAATAAATGCCATATTAATAAGGCTATTAATAATAATGATAATAATAATAATAATAATAATAATAATAATAATAATAATAATAATTAACACATTGATGTGTACATTATTTTGGGCACAGGAGATGAGAACTCACACATTGATGCATGATGGTTTTCAGTATAGCAGAGCTGAAACCAAATCACACTTATTGATCAAGATTTATCAGAAGCAGCAGAGAAGAAATCACACTCATTGGCCCTCATTACGACCCTGGCGGAAATCGCGGTGCTAAATGCACCGCGGAGCACGGCGGAAAGCTGCCGATAGCGCCATGGAGGTTGGCGGATTTTCCGCCCCATGCCGACCTTGGCGGGGCGGTAAATCCCCATTCCCCATTTTACCCTTCCCCATTCCCATTTTTGCCCCATAGGGTATAATGGGAGTGGGGAAGGCGTTAATTGCGCCACCGCAAAATACGGTGGCGTAATTAACATCAAGGTCCCGTAGCGCCATGGATTTCTCCGCCTGGAAAAACCAGGCGGAAAACGTTCCATGGCGCTACGGGAACTCGTAGTAGGGCGGACGGGTCCGCCGCGAATAACGCTGGCGTAAACCCACTCCGCCAGGGTCGTAATGAGGGCCATTGACATGTAAATTGATTGAGTGGATTTTCCCATACATTGACTAATGTGTTTAGGTGTTGCGGTTAAACTATCAATCATACTGATTCCTGGTAATATTTTGGGTGTTGGAGGGAAAAACTCACACACAATTATGTATGAATGTTTTGGGTGCAGAATAGGACAAACGAATCCGCAAATTGACACATGATTTGTTTGGGTGCAATGGAATTTCCCCGAATTGATGGCATGCATGTATGGTTGCAGGGGAGACAAATCAGTCCTTTTTAATCAGTTATTTCATGATGTGGTTCGATTCCTTTTTTCACTTAGCTGTTATTTGACATTATTTTCACAAGTGATTTAACATATCGGTTGATTTATTTTAGTATATTACTTTATCATAATGAACAGTTTTTTCTTTGAAGTTTAAAGACATATTCATAAATATGGATTTCCACAATCAAAGCACAGTTGTGTACTAACATGCATGACATATTGTGGAAACTAGTGAACAGTGTGGGGCTACTTCCTGGCCCTTTCATCCCCAATATATGCACCAGTGCCAGTTTTGCATATTTATGCAACAATGTACTAACCTAGGACGCCTCTGAGAATCATTCTGGATCATGGAATGCATTGCTTGGATGACAACCATCTTCCCACAGCCCTTTCTCCAGGATACTTAAGACCTAAGGGAAAAGTATACCATGCATACCTTGACATATGTTAATATTCCTCTCTACATATTTTCATTTAGACATCAACATCCTCAGAGGTATGTTGTTTATCATTTGCTTATGATCTAAATGGATGAAGGCTAGCATTCTAGTTCGAGTGGATTTCCATTAATATAATACCTCATGTGTTAAGTCTGGAGTTGACCTCTTTTCTTTTATTTCCCTACTTAACTATGAAGGGGACTTAATAGAGTCACCTCAAAGACACATGTGAGCCTGCTCAAACATCTCTTCAGCCATAGGGGGGGAATCATACGTCAGGATCTTTAAGAGGAAAGGGGTATATATCCCAAAACATTGCTTTGTTTTAGAATTCCATTAAGAAATCAGCAGTGTCAGTGGGAGGCTGTGAGCTGTCATGGACAATATTTAGGACATCAATGTATTATTGACAATTTACGTCTTATTCATCCCGGATCACATGTATTCATATCCCCCATTATATTTCAAAAGCAATGTGGAAACAGAACTTTCTGATGATATCCTCAGGCCTATAAGGAGAATGATGACAAGTACATGCATTGTGAAAATCCTGACCCTCATCGCCCACTGACCATTTTCTTAGAATGCTCAAATGTTTAAGAACTGCTGCAGCATGCTGCCCTTGGGAGCAAAGAGGGCTTGCAATGGTACCCTGAGCAAATTGATCAAGCAAGCAATTATCCTAAAACTCGACTTCATTGGCAAAGAGTCATGCATTTACAGTTGCATTTATTGACCAGCCAGCTGGCTTTTACAGAAATAACTTTCAATTATATACTAATGTAATAGCCCTGGTTCAGAAACAATAGATAACACCATATCTGTGACTATGTGTTCCCTGATCTGTAGATTTATACTACTATTCATCTGGAAACAATCTCTAAAGGTCTGGTCTCCTGTACCACCTTTTCAATATTCTGTGGTGCCACTGACGTCACATTTAAGCCATTTCTGATGGATTAGTCACTGTGTTGATCATTATTATTACTCAAGGGCTGTATCCTTGACAACCTAAAATTGGTTGATAATCCATTTCATGAAAATATTCTGCCCTCTAAACAGTTGGTGGGTAACTCTAGAACCAATTCCATATGGTGTGTACCGCCAGGATTACTTAGAAGGTGGTCATAATTCAATTTGAGGATGACACTGTACAGTGTAATCTTTTGTGTTTCTAGTAACATGGATTTTGCTCTCTATGTCAGACCAAACAGTGACTCTGCGTGTGGTCAATGCTATCCGTAGTGCTGCTAAGAAGACTAGTGTGTGTTTGCTCATACTGCTGGATTGTAGGTTTAAGAAGCAGTAGATCATGGGCCCTGCTTTCCATTGAATCTTTAAAATATTATTATTATTATTATTATTATTATTATTATTATTATTATTATTATTATTGTATTCATTGAGTATGGTCATAGCTTCGAGAAGCAACAGAGCACTTTATAATCATAGCGGGAAGGACATGGTTGGGGGAGCAGAGACATAAGAGAGTGGGGCGATAGCAACAGGGGTGGGGGAGGTGGGCAATTTATCAGCAAGGTATCTTCACTTAATCAGGGGAGGAAAGAGTGGGGATCAGATCACCCAGTCTCAGGTCGGGTGGGGAGTGGAGGGTGTGTGGGCACAGGTGTTAGGGAGGAGCCATTCCTTGAAGAGGAGGGTCTTGGACATCTTCCTTCATATAGAGACCATGAATTGCATCTAATGATTCGGTTCAATGTGAATGCTTTTGAATAGTGCATTCCAGTTCCTCCCCTTTATGTGCTTGCCACGTGAGATTCCCCAGAGGTACATATTGCTTTATCATTTTTATTTTCAACTTTCACATTTCTCGGCTGTGAGCATTATTTCAAGGACATCTGACTTTATGTTATGGTGCCCTCCGGGGATGCCCACCCCCACCTTCAGAGATGCCATTCATTGTTTGATCCCTGTGGGTGGTATAAAGTCCCAGATTCAAACCTTCCTCTTCGGAACGTGTGCCTTGTGCTCCTTCAAGACAGGGACTGATGTCCGATCTTGGATGTATAATGTAGTTTCTGATGACGCAAACCACACTTTGGCATCGCCTGTTAATTTCTCTCTTTATCTCTTCGACACAAAGGACCTGATTACATTTGTTGGCTGTATTTTCTCTGGAAATCCCCCTAAATGGTAACATTGTTATTGCAATTTCAGGAGTCCGAATGATTCTGAGTGATGCTCACCCTTAATTTATTAACCAATTTCCGGTCAATGGGGATATCATTTAACTGCATATGGCAATTACTTTATGCAGTAATTAGAATATGCAGCAACGCTTTTATATGGCTGTAAATACCATCACATAAAAGCAGATAGATTAGATGAGTTTCAAAGTTGGCTGTGTGGAAAAACATCACGGGCCAGATTACAGAACCTTTGCACTGGCACAAGTGCAAAGTTGCACTGTATTAGCAGTAGAACAAACTTTTCACTAATTCTAAAAGCAACTGGACATATTAGCAAACCATTACACTGTGACAATAGCCTTTTTGCACCAAGGCAAATGTTGGCCTAGTGTCAATACAGAATGCTATCAGCACTAACATGCATAACAAATGTATCTTTTTTCACAATGCGTTTGTCCTGGTGCTTATAACATGCGAAACTGCACTTGTGAAATGGTGAAATAGTTTTCTAATATGTCCCAGTGCTTTTAGAAATAGGGTAAACTTTTTCACTTGCACTGATGCAAAGTTTATGTAATTTGGCCCATGTATTCTAAATTACTAGTGGCCCGAATCATGGAAAAGTGCATAGAAATCCTGCAAAGCCTGCATACGGAGAGCGCCACTGAGAACGTCAGAAACAGCCACCTTTGCGTACTCCCCGGGCGTGATTACATGCACCCTCAGAACAGTGCGTGCGGTCCCCCGCAAGCAGGCCTGCACCTCGGGACCCTGCATGAGGTCCCCAGTAACTGTTACCGGTGTCCCGACAGCATCTGTATAATTTATCGTTACTGAGGTAAAATTCAGAAAATCTGCATGCGAACCCCCGTAAACTGTTCCTGCACCCCACTACAATGCGTTTCAGCACCCCTAAGTTAGATCCGAATCCCATAGGCGTGCACGCACCCTTAAATCCAACACCGGTTCTTACCTCTGCACGGTGATTCCTATGCGCAAGTGGCTGTACGCCTGCCTTCAGGTGGCTGATAGTATGAGGGCTTTGTGTCGCCATTTCCCTAACCGGAGGTTGCGCAGTCAGATCCTTGAATACATATTGCTCTGTGCAATAGTGGGCGTGCGTTTCACTGACTGCGGGCTGTCCCTCGTAGCACCCACTTTTTGCATGTCCTTCCCCATGTTTGTTGTTGCGCCCCCTTGCCTGCTCTCTGCCCAAGCCACACCCTTGTTCTGTGAAGTGTCTACTCTACTGCAAGGCACTCAGCTGCACGCAGGGGCATGCCAGGCCGCTGCAAAATCCACACAAGTCCAAGGAAAATCCAGCACATTCGATTCCATGGATCGAATAACAGGATTACGCATGGAGTTTGCGGCGCAAATGATTTCATGAATTGGGCCCCAGATCTTTTACCAATAGCCTCAAATTTGTAACCAAGGCCTTAAGGTTTCTATGCGAACATGTAACTAAGGATTAACATATTTGGTATAGTACCACCATGTTAGGCAACATTTGTTTGCACCAAATCCATTTGTCTGCTGTACAAGCTTAGTTTAGTTTGATGGCATGTCTATGTAATATCTGGGCACGTCTCCCTAATTATATATGGAGGCAAAGCCATCTATTCGTAATTGCTGAAAAATGTTCTTTTTTTTCTTAGACACGACATGGTATGATATGATATGGCATTCATAACGCGCCTATACACAAGTGTTCGACATCTCTGCTTAATTCTAATACTATGCGTATGCTCAGCTTAATTCAAATACTATGCGTATGCTCAGCTTAATTCTAATACTATGCGTATGCTCAGCTTAATTCTAATACTATGCGTATGCTCAGCTTAATTCAAATACTATGCGTATGCTCAGCTTAATTCTAATACTATGCGTATGCTCAGCTTAATTCTAATACTATGCGTATGCTCAGCTTAATTCATATACTATGCATGAGAAATGCAACCGGTTCTCCAAATAAGACAATGGTGACCCTTGGAGTCAAGTCTGTGCTTTGAGTTAGAGTGCCCCACTAACAGGGATCTCATCATTAAATAATCTACCATGTTCAGGGGGTGTCCATGTTGCCTCGCTTCTTAAGGTGTCATATACATGTTCAAACTCGCTCATTCACCCATACCAAGAGTTGCCTTTATTCGATCTCTCTCAGGCCAGGGTTCTACAACATTTAGCTGTGCAGATGTTTGGAAACTATGACTCCCATCAGTACTATCTAGCAAAGTTAATGGAGAGGGATGGTGGAATTCATACTCCGAAACATCTGTAGAGCTACAGGTTGCATCCCCCACGTTACGTCAAGAAGATCTGCATGACCACTGATTATCAGCAGCCACTACAATATCATGAAACTCTTTGCATGCTATATTATGGCTAATGCACACTGATTATTTTCTTGTTAAAAGCGGAAGGACTATTTTCCTTAAACAACTCAGGGCATAGGGATTTGGCTACATTTTATTGCCTGAAATAATATATGAGTAAATATTTTGGCATGCTCATTTTTGCCCAGCTTTTTCAGTGGTATTTGGGGTTTGAAAAACAGGTGGCTGATTAAGATACAGGTGGTGGCTGGTAGGTATTAGCATAATGGTTCTGTTTTTTTATTTATTTTTATCAATGATGCATTTGACCGAATTTGGTCAGTATCATTTGATCGGAAAAAAAAATAAACAATTAGGCTAATACTAATTGCAGAGGTGTCCATCGCTCCCCGGAGGTTGCAGGGGTGTCCCACACTTCCTCAATATTGGAGGTGGGGGACCCGGAAAAATAAAACTCTTCCCTTCGGCGCCGGATCTGACCCGCTTTAGAGGTACAGATCTGACGCTGCAGGGCTGAAGTGGAACAGGCGGCCAGCAAACAGTTACATGGGGATAGGAACAACAAATAATATTTGTTTTTGAGGAAAGCCGTGTAGTACATTATACGATTTGTCGTGTTCATTTTTATTTTTGATCGCATTGCCGCAAGGAATTTGTATTCGGTCAAACATTCCTTAACCGGCTGTTGAACACTTCCACAACCGAAAATTGCAAGTCTTCTACCGTTCATCATGGAACTCTGTCTTTATGTTGTTTCCTATTCACAAACCTGTGGGAGTTATTCCCGAGGTTCACCAATAAAACAAGCAAAGACCAGATAAACATGAAAAAGATTGTACAAGGTATTAAAGAGATTTTGGACCGAGTGAGTACAATTAGCACTATGGCAAAATCGCCAAAGTACAAAGAAAATGCTCTTTGAATGCATTTTCGCATCAGGGCACAGGACTGGTAGGAGGGCAACCATTGAAGAATGTGCTTTTTGTACTCGGGCAATTTTTGCCATGGCATTAATTTGAGTTGCACCAATGCAAAGTTTCTGTAGACCACCCAGGAGCTCATTTGCGCTGTGGCGTAACGTGAATGAAAGGAGTAAAAACCGTGCGTAAGGCTTTTTTCATTCAGGCCACATCACATTTTCATCCATTTGTATGAGGGCTAGGAGGGGCAGAACGCAAACTGCATTCCCACTTCCTCCCTTCTTCTCCCCCATACAAATGCCCCGGCATTTGCACCGGGATGCATTTTTATACAGGAGCAAATGGTAGGGATCCCTATACAGCTGGCTTTATGCGATAGGGATCCATTGGAATCCATTTTTTGCATGGCCTCCATGCTCGCAAGGCAGCCAGCATGAACAATTGAATGAGGCCTTTCAGGCCAGCATGGTGGGCAGCATTCAATTGGTATGGTAAACGCTGTCTGCCATGCGAGCATGGCAGGCAGTGTTTACTCATTTGCACGGGGGAGTGCAAACATGAAGGCAAAAGGTGGTATGCACACATGTACGCCTTAAGTTTTGCCCAGTACATTTGCACTAAGCTGTGCAAATGACCAAAAGGTGGCAGGGTGAGCTGCTATGTGCAGTTCTACACATAATGGCTATCTGCCATGAAATTACTAATTGGAGCAAAATTAGCCCCCCTTTGTTTTCAAATGGAAGTCAGCGAATGTTTCCCCTGGCTGTTGAGTTTGGGTTGTGATTCAGGTGTAAATGGTAATCTGTGCTCTTATTAGATTATGGGCAATAACCCTAGAAGAGGTAGCCAACCTGCCACCCTCTCGATGTTTTTGGCATACACATCCCTTAAAAGCCAGCCAGCAAAGTAAGTGGTGAGGGACCACTTTAGAAGAAGTCTGCAACATCTGGACATTGAAAGGTTACCTACTCCTGAGAGTGAGCCATAAGTTGCCGTCCAGTAATCAAGTTGTTCATTGAGGGGAACCGCTACTGCAGTTGGATGGTGGAGATAAATAGACGGATTTGAACTTCCAAATAGAAGAGAAAGGTTGTTCTGTGTGCCTGGATTGCCTGGCAGTCAAATGTGTTTAATCTTGTCTTTGGGTGTCAATTTCTTCCCAACAAAAGGGGTATTGTAGTGTATTTTTTTGGATGTTTGTTGGGTTTACAGGGCTCTATCTATGTATCTATCTCTCTCTCTCTCTCTCTCTCTCTCTCTCTCTCTATCTATCTATGGATCTGTGTATCTATCTATTTATGTATTGGTCACTTGTTAGGCGATTGATTATACCATTAGCAAAACAGTTGCAAAGCGCCCACAGGGAGACAATGTATTACAACAAATATAAATAATCAACAAATCAGAAAGTATAATAGGGAGGGGAGACGAGTTTTCAGAATGTGTCTATCTATCTATCTATCTATCTATCTATCTATCTATCTATCTATCTATCTGTCTATTCATATCTATCTATCTATCTATCTATCTATCTATCTATCTATCTATCTATCTATCTATCTATGTATCATGCTATCTATCTACCTATCTATCACTTTATATATGTATCTCTCTATCTCTCTCTCTCTCTCTCTCTCTCTCTCTCTCTCTCTCTCTTTCTATCTATCTATCTGACTATCTAGCCACCTATCACTTTATATATCCATTTATCTATCTACCTCTTTATCAAGCTATCTATCTATCTATCTATCTATCTATCTATCTATCTATCTATCTATCTATCTATCCCTTTATTGTTCTGTATCTATCTATCTATCTATCTATCTATCTATCTATCTATCTATCTATCTATCTATCTATCTATCTATCTATCTATCTTTCCCTTTATCATTCTGTCTGCCCCTATCTATCTATGCCTTTATCGTTCTTTCTGTCTATCTATCTACCTATCTATATGTCCAGACTCTATCTCCCTTTCTGCCTGTCCAGCCGCTTCCTATCTGGTTGTCCATCGCTGCACATGGCTATGTGTATGCCGTTCTATTTGCGTGCCATTTTGTTCACCTGCCTGTGTGTTTTTGTTCGGTGTGTCATTCTGAATGTTCTGTTTTGGTATGTTGTCTGTCTACATTCTCAAGACTCTCACCTGTGAAAAACATAAATCGCAGTCCCGGAATGTAGGCAACGGGAAGCAGTTTAACTTGATGAATGGGCCGAGGTTTCCCTCTGTGGCCGCAGGTCGCCTAGAAGTCCTTTCCCACAGTCCTGTTTAGCTAATGAAGCCAGACTAGCCTGGCGGAGTGCGCCATGGGTGACCCCCGTGCTGCTGCCTGCCACATTTGCAAGGTAACGTGATAACAGTTTTGGAGCCAGGAACAAAGCCGCCTCTGTGTGCACTCACATACCCAGAGGACGGGAAACAAAGCTGCCAGGGCAGGGGAAGAGATCATTTAGAGACAGGGGTAGTGAAAAGTAACCTCTGATCCTGTTCCATCGCTTATGGCCGAGGTCCTGGTTTCCTGGTGGCCCGCTCGGCTTCTCCACCTCCATTTGCAGCCCATTAAAAGATGCCGCGTAAATTAAACCAAGTCATACTAGGAGAATGATTCTAGAAGTGCAAACGCAGCTAAATGGTATTATCTTTGAAGTTATGAGGAACGCCCGTGGACTGATATAAATTACTAGCGTCCTTTGTATTCACGAGCAGGTTTGGAGTTTGGCGTAGAAATGTTACGCCTGATTTTTACATATTTGGAACAAAATATTTCTTTCCACCATCCCCATGCTCTCCAGCATTCAAAAACACCTGCGTGACGTTTTCATGCTTTCGTAATTGCTGGGGATTCCTATGGAATTTTACACTAGTAAAAAGCAGGCAGATCCTATACGGATCCATTGTAAATGCTGCCTGCCGTGTGTAAATGACAGGCAGCATTTACACTATTTGCACTACGAGATGCAAAAACAAAGGCACACAGGCATTTGTGTCTGCATATATAACTTTGTTTTGCACTTTGCAGTGCAAATTACAAAACGTCCATGGATGCGACCTGTTCGACCGTAACAACAAATGTAATCCCAGGGACTTAGGCAATGAGTCTCCATATACATTCCGCACGAGAACGGTGATTATTTTCGTTTCTTGCCACAATGATGATGAGAAAGCATCCCAGTTGAATGTCTTTTGCCCACTTGGTGCACCAATTATTTTCAAACCATGTTGCCCTAAGTTAAACCCCACAAACAGGCATGCCAACATGATGGCTGCACTTTAGTGAATATCACTTACACGCACATCTGCATTGGTTTTCACCAACATCTGCATTGTTTCCAAACCTCTTGTCATGTGGCCTGCATCAGCTGGAAGGGGAAGCAGCAGGAAGAAGGAAGCAGGAAGCAGGATCTGGGCTGCACTTATGCTAAAGGGAATGATATGATGTGATAGGTTATTTATTGCATGTCCCTGTATCTCCTTATCAGCACCCATTATCACAGTGGTGAGGAGGATTGGTTATGCGTTATGCAACTCAGAATAACACAGCTGCAGATGCTATCTATGCAATGCTGCAGACTTCACTTCTAGGGCATGGGCTCCAGAAGAAATATTTGCTCCTGCATACCACTGCATGGCCTGCGCAATGGCATGGTTCTTCCAAAGGAAGGACGTTCCACCCCGCAGCTTAACCCCAGAAATCCTTTCAAGCTTTCTAGTCTTTATAGCTAATGAAATTAGAGAAGCCCCCGCGGAGTACTGCGTTGATGGCCTCTGCTGCCTGGAACATTTTAAAGGTACAATGTTGACTTTCATCAACATTTGCATTGTTCCAAAACATGTTGTCATGTTGGGAAACATACGTGATACAACAATGCTTCCCCCTGCAGTGGTTATCAACGGCTGCCACCCCCCTACATCGATGCTGTCTACTCTGAAACTGGTCGACCAACAGGTGTTTGCTTATAGTGACCAGCACAGCGCACAAAGAGCCTTGTCCAACATCTCTTTCTTCGTGCCATCTCATCACTCCCCATGTATGTTCTATCTGATAATGTTCTGCATTTTGAAGACCGAACACAAAAAAGCCCGATTTATACCTCCCACTGCACCAAATCCCAAATGAAGACGATCAACACTCCCAACCTCTTCTGCATTGTTTGCTACCTTTTATTTTGGGGGTTTCACCCCCGCAAACCCCTTGCCTCTGTTTCCCGCCCATCTTATTCTCGTGTGCTCGGTTGGGACCCGTCGCCGAACCAAGCTCAACAGAATAAGATGACTGCTGAATAGAGTTTATTTTGGCTACCACGCAGGACCGATGACGACACAGTTCACACAAGGAGTGTTTTTAAAGGGTTCAGCCCTGAGGATAGAGCACATCCAAAATGCATAGGCAACCTTGAACTCTTGTATTGACACTGCCCCAACACTAAATCAAATTTGAACTGTGTTATGTAATTGATGTGATGCATTTTGGATGACAAGTTATAATTTAATAACGAGTGACACATTTAGAGTTTATGTTCCTTTCCCCTGGGTCCCACAGCACCTAACACACTCAAACAATCAAAGTGATTATGTGTGTAGGCAAGGCGCTAGGGGGCCCAGGGGCAAAGTATTGTATTTTTAACTGGACATCTTTGATAAATGTCCAGTACGGAAATACCATCCCTGTCACCTAGGCTCCACAGCGCCTCAGAAGGAAAGCTGAGTTTGGCAGGTAGATAGAGGGATTGTTGAAAAACCCTCCTCCTACCCCTCACATTTTCCAAAATCAGCTCCTCAGACAAACACACACACATTCACACAACATTCACACAGCATTCACACAGCAATCACTCTATCATTCACACGAGCACCCATCACACACACAAACTCATAACACAAGCATACATGCAACCTTACACATATTTAAATAAAAAATAAATTAGCATAAACATACATTCTGCCCCAGTCCTGAAGTTTCCTCCCCAGCGCTCCAGCTCCTGCATCATTAACAGGATATGGGAAGCAAGAGCTTCTTGGGTCCTGCTCATGCATGCATGGGCCTGAGCATGGGTGCTGAAATGCCCCGCTCCAGCCTGCTCTGTCTATATGTTTCATGGAGGCGCAGGAGCTCCCCCTTGCACATACAGACATGCAGTTCCTCAGCCAGCATTTCCAATGAGCTATGCAAGGCTGGTGAAGCAAAACACCCCCAGCCTTGCATGACTTATTGAGCATGTTTTGCTGGGGGACTGAACTGTCAAAGAGAAACAGTGTTTGCTGTTGACATTTCAACCAGCCCAGTAGCGCTTCCTCAGCTGGAAAAAGCAGCTGAGGTAGCGCATAGTGTATCACCAGGCTTGCTCCTTGGTTCCTCCATAATGGACAAGGGGGCCGATGGGTCAAGGCCACTCGCCCATTATGGTTGAGCCACCCCTACCATGCGCTCCCACCTGCCCTGGTCATCCTTACCCCACACCCTGCATAGTCCCTGACCTCCCCCTTACCAACTCCCTGCGTAGTCCCAGGGCTCCTCACCCTCTCCAAAGACAACCCTAGGGCTCCCCATCACTCCAAAACAATCGCAGGGGTCCCCACCCTATCCTAAAACTACCCAAGGGCTCACCCACCTGCTCCAAAAACAATCCAGAAGCCCACTTGCTCCCAAAAGTCCCCTCAACCTTTCCACAAATAACCCCAGGATTTCCCCACCCGCTACAAAAAAACAACCCAAGCGCTCCCCCATGCAATACAAAAATAACATCAGGTTGCCCCCACCTGCTCCGAAAACAACACCAGGGCTTTCCCACACACTGAAAAATCAATGCAAAGATCCCCACTCTTTCCACAATCAACCCCAGGGCTCTTGTGGGTGTTGTTGGACTATTTACTCTACCCTGACCCCCCCATGGCCATGCTTATCCCTATGGCTATTCACACCCATTACCTGCCTATCTGTCCAAAACATATCCTGTTTGAGATCTCAGGCGATTGGCGTAAAACTGAAGAAATTAGATGCAAATCCTTGACCCATACTCTATCCAAAAACAACTATCTACAAATATTCCCTCACTCTAAACAACGCAACCTATTGTTGAGACAGAGAATAAACATACTCTATAACAAAACCACTCTTAAAAGATACGGGAAACATCAAGGAATCGTCAAATGTCGATTATGCAGAATGGAAACTGAGACACTGAGCCATTTAGTCTTATTTTGCCCACAACTGAAAGACATAAGTCCATTCATCTAAGTGATCGATTAATGGTGCAGGGAGGGCTCAACGCACACAAATGGTGGGAACTTATATATGGGTGCCAAAACAAAAGAATTCATTTTGCGACCACAAAATTTATGGATATCACGCTAACAAGATTAAAAGAAGCTGAGAAATTGGACTGAAGTATATTTTAAATACCTTAAATATTACTTAATCAGAAATAGATATTGACAGTCTTCCAGTCTTCAAGTACCCGTTCTTTGTTTCTGGGTTTTTGCATTCCCAATACATCAAATTTGTTGGCCACTGTTGTTGGGAATTGACTTTCTGTATAAGCTTAACTTATTCCACAGGACTTTTACACTCAAAGATGTTAACCTCAATTCTTGTCGGATTACAGCTATTGGGGTTGCCATTGGTAGTCGGAGGATCTGTTTCCAAAAGGAACCTTTCAATGAGTTCCAGATCTTGTCATGGAGTCCTAGGCATGTGTCTCCTCCAAATATGAGTATTGGTGTCACTTTTTGAATATAAACAGTTATAACTGGGTGTAATGAAAATGTTCCAAATCTTCGATCGATAGCCTTTCCTTGTGCAATTAGTCTTTTAGTTTTTTGTTTTAGAGCATCTATTTATGCCTTTTCTTTTTTTGACGTACTTAGCTGAACTCCCAAATATTTCATTTTGTTTACCTGCTGCAGACTTGTCCCATCAAGAGACCACTTTTCTTTTCGTTTCTTTGATCTTCTTGTGTCTACTAGGATCATTATTTCTGATTTACTTCATTTATTTTCACATCCTTTTGGGTCACGCAGGTCGATAGTTTATTCAGTGGCCTTTGTAGTCCAATCTTAGTTTGATCTAAAATGATCAAGTTGTCTACATTTAGCAGCCTGCCTACTACGGTGCCGTTTATTGTTGGTGAGAATGAGCTTTTATCTGGTTTTTCCCTTAGATCTTCTATATAAAAGCTAAATAATGTGGCTGCTAAAGGGCATCCCTGCTTTAGCCCTTTACCGGTTTAGGTTTTTTTGGTTAGAGTCCCTTTTTGGTCTTACTTTACTTGCATGCATATCTCAGAGTAAAGTTCTTTTATTGCCTGTAATAGATCGCTTGGGCAATTCCTGGCCTCTAATTTGTCCCATAGCTTTCTTCTGCCTATACTGTTGAAAGCTTGTTGTAAATCTATAATTGCCATATAGATTTTCTGTTTGGTAAGTAGAGCTCTTTTCTTTAGGAGGCTGATGAGAAAGAGGTTGAGACCACAGCCAGATTTTACAAATCCAGCTTGACGAATATCAAAGGACTTAGTTTTGTAAGAGGATTCAATCCAACACTACAGCTAAGTCAATGCCTAGTCTGGGATACTGAATGGAAACCCTTATTGATATATCTTTATGTCCAGTTCATGAGTTCTGGATGACTACCCCTATATAACACCCCTCTCTTAGAATCCCCCTGACCCCACTGAGCCAAGAAGTAGTTCTGTTTTGCAAGTTTAAAAGGTTTATTTGAGAAATAAAACAAAATATAGATACCACGCTTTTATAATAAATTAATAATCGATATCGCCCTTATAAATATAATGTTAATCAACAATGGGTAATCCGACACTAGCACACTTCTTTATAATCAATGAGGAGTGGGTGTAGGATGGATAAAGTAACGAAAATACTTTTATTATTTCAAGGGAAAAGTAATGGGGAATAAAATGCAGTACAGAAATACTTGATATGATTTTAGCAAAAGATAAGATAATCACTTTTTCTCTGGCAATTCACTCCCCTCCCCTATGCAATGTAAGAAATGGAAGGAGATGGAAAGAGGAGCACACAGTTCTCAGGAATGCAACCAAATACAATACAAAATTCAGTTCCCCCCCCAGCAAGTTTAGAGGAAACAGGTAGAAGTTTGAAACACAGGCCCAAAATGCTTTTAAATGTGATGACAACGAAGTGAGAAATGTGCTAAAAATGCTTTTAATTCCCTTTAGGAGGTTCAGGGTGAGTGAGATATACTTGGGATGAGCTCAGGCTCACTTTAGCAATGATTCAGGGATGGTTATTAAGAGACAAATGAATTCTTAGCACAGGAAAGCAAAAAGCTGCTATCTTTTTACAGGTAAAGAAATCAGGCCAAATCGCAAATCGCGGCAAAATTCGCGAGTGCGTGAATCGTGATTACGGCAAAAGTATAAGGAGTAGCAAGTCGGTTTCACTTCACAGTGATCTGGGTCAGCTCTCTGGTTCTAATCAAAGCGGTCTGGGTCACTCTGGATCTCTGGTCTGGTCTCTGGCAATTGTTCTTGGCAAAAGAATTCAAACAGCTCGCCCGGCTGTGGAATATTTTGCAAATGATTTTAAGGTTGCTGAGGCCTGCTGAGAAGAGTTCTCAGTTTGTGGGTTTAGGCCCTTGCTTTAAGTTCTGAAGTAAAGTTCTGGTCTTTGGAGATTGATGATTTGAAGTCTGTATCTCTGGATGTGAAGTCGTCGGTCAGCATGCTCCGCAGCAAATGGAATTGAATGTCTCTACCTGTCCCAGCAGTCTCTTTTTATGTGTTTTGAAAATGGGTGTGTGCCTGGGCCTAGCTAAGCCTGCCCCTCTCTACTTGTCATTGGCCCAATTCTCCCCTCTCCCATGATTGGGGCAAGGAAATGGATTGTCAGCATGATGAAGTCTGTTTATGGGTCAGAGGATCCTCCCCCGGTCAGTTTGCCCACAAATCTATATTTGATTCAAATACATCCTTCCCAGATATACAATTTGTTGAAATTACATGTGCACATTATATATTCCTTATGGTCCAGGCTTGTCCGCCTCTGATCTTCCTGGGGGCTTGCATTCAAAAATGACAACATTTTGCGCTTTTTAACTGGTTTTGCAATATCGGACATTTACCCATAATTACACACATGTGCGCAAGGAGTATGGACATTAATTGATGAAGTGTCAGATTTTTAACATGCAGACATTTGGAGTGAGACCCTATTTTCCTCTAGCAACCCCCCAGAATACACCACAGGGTCCTAACGCCTCTCAAAATGTTCACAGAAAAATCACAAAAAGAATGATATTACTTATATAATTCTGACAAGTCCGCACTATGAGTTATCTATCTTTTTTAAATTATGCTCTGGTCAAAAAGGGGTGTGGCTTCCCACATCACAGGGTGGAATAACTGGTTTATCCACTTCCCCCAAGCTCAGCTGCTAGCAGAGGCACTGCCCCTCCCAGTTTCCCCTAAGAGGAAGCCACTTTTACGACGCCCCCAATATAACATTTGCCAGGACAGGCCTTTGTTCAACTTCCTGTAGTCCCCAGCTGCCACTCCCCTTTCAATCAACAGGGCCATGTGACCTCAGGATGCAGCCAGGCCTGGCAGGGAACACAGCTGTTGATCCAGTTTCAACTCCTGTCGGGGGTAGTTGTCAGGCAGAATCCAGTTTCATTAAGCCAGGTTTCAGCTAAATGTCACTTTTTGTTCCCAGTTTTCTACATTCAAATCAAACTGACAATTTTTACCTATACATTAAATAATTACTTCCTTCAAGTCATTTCAGAATATGGTTTTACATTCTTCCACCTCTTAGCAAGTCTTTCCTTGGTCTGGTTTTGTTTCATTTGTTCAGTTTTACACAAAAGTCTGGTGGTTTTAAAATGCCGGCTTTCTGATAGTGTAAGTACTGGTAATGCAACCATTTTTGGGATTAAAAAAATGAATTCCCCACAGTTCTGAGTTGCTTTTTTGGCAATCAGCATTGCCATTCCCAATGGTTTCAGGCTACTGTGTGTGTAGCCCACTGGTGGTTTTAGGCAGTGCCCTCCTGTGCTCACAACATAGGCAAAAATGGGTGGCAGCCTATTCTTCATGTTTTCCCTGTGCACTCTTTGGGGAGTTCTGTCCATCATGATGTTTTCCATGCCAGTACTGCACAGTTGTATTGTAGGGCTTGGATGCATGGGTAAAAACATCCCACAAGCCCCCCCTCTTGCGATGGCCATTCTGTCCTTTCACTGATGGAACTCGCAAGATCTGGGATGTTCGCCTCCTCTTCTTCCAATTCCATAGGTGGCACAGTTCAGCATCTTTTCCTCCCTCCAGTCGATCAATCAGTTCTCCTTGCTGGTCCTGATGGGAGGATTGGGCGGTACCCCGGGCCCCTTGGGTCTCTGCTCCCAGTCTCCGGATCGTCCTCCTTGGCCAGTCTCCAGGTTTTCTTTCTCCTAGGACGACAAAGGAAAAGCAGCAATACCTATTCGTAGACATTTCTTCACCACTATTAATGGTGTGGCGAACATATACATTTTATGAATCAGAAGATATGAACATATACATTTTCTTTTTTAAATTAGGAGACAAGAACATATATATATATATATACACAAGGATCACAGAATTTTATATGCTATATGTGGAATATTTACTCTGGAGCGGCCCCCTCTGGGATTCCAGTGGATTCCTCCAGTTGTTGCAGAGTGTGCCTGGGATGGCAACACTTTAGCTGATTTATATGTACCCACTTGTCTTCCCCCTCTGCCAAACCGCCTTTGGGGATGCGGATCTTGTAGGCCACAGGGAAGATTTTGTCTATAATTTCAAACGGTCCCTTCCATGTAGGCAAGAATTTTCGCTGTTTGGCCTCGTTCCTTTGGAAATTGTATAGATAGACCCGATCACCCACCTTATATTCCTTTCGGGTAGTTTTTAAATCATAGTGGGTCTTCATGCTCTCGGCTGATCTTTCTAGATTCTGCTGAGCATAGGCAAAAGCATGTTGAAGGTGTTTCCTTAAATTCTCCACATACTCATGAGTTGTGGAGGCATTTATCAACGTTTGCTCTTGGGTTCTGTAGAGCAAATGCTGGGGAAGCACCATCTTGCGTCCAGTCAAATGGTGACATTTTAGTTGCAGATGAAGGGGTAGATCTGATGGCCATTAGGACCAGAGGTAGTCGGATATCCCAACTTGGCCCAGAATCTGCCACAAACTTTTTTAAGATGCTCACAATGGTTCGGTTGTATCTCTCTACTGCCCCAGAAGAAGCTGGCCGTTAAGCAATATGTAGCTTTCTTTTGACCCCCAGTATCTCCCACATCTTTGTCATTACTTCACTGGTGAAGTGGCTACCTCTGTCTGACTCAATCCTTTGAGGTCGACCAAAACGGGAAAAGATGTGGTTAATCATCAGGGCAGCTGCTGTTTCTGCCTTGCAGTTTGGTGCCGGGAGACATTCCACCCACTTGGTAAACAAGCATGTAACGGTCAACATGTACTTGTTTCCTCTAGACGAGCGGATTACAGGGCCTACAAAGTCGATTTGCAAATCTGACCATGGCAGTGTCATCCCCCTCTTTTGGAGAGGCGCACGGTGTGTGAGGGATGATGGCTGAAATTTTGCACACACAAGACACCCCTTCAAGTATTGGTCGAGGTCCTGCCCCATGTGTGGCCAGTATGCAACCTCTCTTAAGATTTCCAGTGTTGTGTGAAACCCCCTATGACCGGCCGCATCATGGGCGTGACTTAACATCAGGCTTCGGAATGAGGTAGGAACCACCCACTGATCATGGCCAGCTTGGGATTTCCTTACCAACAAACCGTCTTGGATTCGGAACATTTTTGGACATTTCATCAACACTCTTAGGTCCTCTTTCCCAATGTAATCGGTATCCGTCAGGGGAAAGTTCTCAGGGTCCTCAAGGTGTTGGTAAAACCTACCAATAATTGGATCCCCCTTCTGAGCTGTAATCAAATCAGCATCAGGGGTCTCCTTACTCCATTGTGCAGTTGAAAGATCATTGTGAGCATTCGTCTGGGACCTAGTGATAATAGTGACCTGGATTTCCCCCAATAGGGACTCTATTTCTAGTAGATCTCCTTGGATGGCCCCGGTTTTGGCCAGCTGATCAGCTAAGTCATTTCCAGTTTTGTCTGGTCCCTCTACTTTGGAATGACCCTTGATCTTTTTCCAGTAGATGGTCATCCTATTCGATGTGACCAGATCATCAATGTTTTGGATTAACTTCCCATGTTTCAAGGGTTTGTTATTAGCACATAACATGCCTCTGGTTTTCCAATTAACCAGGTGCTCCACGAACCCATTCCGTACATAATCCGAATCGGTGATTATGACCAGTTCGTGGAGTTGATGTTGGACAGCAGTGAGGATGGCCTGATGCACAGCCATCAATTCTGCCACCTGACTACTTCGGGGACCAATTTTGTATCCAGCGGAGGGTTCTGGGAACTCCTTCACCCATGCATTCCCTACGCCAGCCACCAGTTCTTTCTCCCTGTCGTTGTCAACATGGTAAGAGCATCCATCCACATAGACAGTGGGCATTCCCTCACACTTGTCTTCTTCAAAGACTTTGTGTGGGGAATTAAGGTATGCCTCCATGTTGTCCTTGATTTTTAGACTTTCGTCCTCGAGACAGTTTTCTCTGGCACAATCATGCAAGTCAGCCAGACCTTGCGCGAGGGGACTCTTCTTGTTTTGGCCATATCTGACCTCCACAGGAAAGCCTTGCATTGACAGAATCCAGGAAGTAATTCGGGAATTACTCACATTTCCGGCCCGGATTCTGTCACTTTGGAGATATTGCAGAGGCTGGTGTGGAGTCTCCACTATGATGTGTTCCCCCTGGATAAACGGGCGGTAATTCTTCAATGCCCACACCGTTGCCAGGAGTGCCTTCTCACAATTGTTGAATTTTTCCTCCACAGAGGATAAAGTTTTGCTCGCATAGGAGATTACTTTATTGACCTTGTCATGCTTTTGGTATAATACTGCCGTCAAGCACGTATTAGAGAACCCTGTCTCCAGGAAGAACTCCTTGTTTCTGAAAGGGTAAGCTAGGCAAGGTGCTTGTGAGAGGCTTATTTTGAGTTTTCTTACCGCCTCGGATTGTTCTGGACCCCATTCCCACTTGACCCCCCCCTTCAAGAGATGAATCAGGGGTCTAGTGATCTCTGCGTAGCCTTCAATGAACTTTCTGCTGTAATTAGTCAGTCCAAGGAGGCTCCTTAGTTCCCGCAGAGTTGTGGGGTCTTTCAGTTTCTGGAGTGCTTCCACTTTCTTTTCTTGGAGACAGAGACCCTGAGGAGTAATCTCATGCCCCAAGAAATTAACACGGGTTCTACCCCACTGTGCTTTCTGAAAGGAAAGTTTTGCTCCGGCGGTCCTCAACTGTGTCAGAACATAACGGATCTCCGCTATGTGTTCCTCCACAGATGAACTTTTGATGAGGACATCATCTACATAAGCCAGGTTACCCCTCGCACCCAGGTCGGGCATGGCCTTATGTAGGAAAATGTTGAATTCATTGCCGGAGTTGAGGTATCCGAAGGGAGTCCGGGTCCAAGTGTACTGCTGGCCCCCAAAGGTAAAAGCCAGTTTGTATTGGTCCTCCCTACTGACAGGCACGGTCCAGTATCCATTGGTCAGGTCTATTAATGTGAATACCTGTGACCCCTGAATCTGGGCCAGCCCTTGGTCAATGTAGGGCAGAGGCCATCGGGAAGTATGGACCCGTTTGTTGAGCTCCCTAAGGTCAGCGCAGAGTCTCCACTGGCCGTTTGGCTTCAATATTCCCAGCACCGGATTATTGAAAGTGCTGTGGACTGGACGGATTATTCCCCGGGACTCAAGGTTCTTAATTATTTCAGTAAGGGACTCCATGGATGCGAGAGGCAAGCGATATTGCTTCACAAACACTGGAGTCATTCCAGGGTCCGTGGGAATTGTTGTGGTGTGGATGTCGGTGCGACCACAGTCATATGAGTCTACCGCAAAGAGATCTTGGAAATCCAAGAAAACTTGTTTCAACTTTTGCTTCTGTTCCAGATTCACACAGGCATCAGCTAGGTTGGCTCTCTCTTCCACCATCTGCCTGAAGCCTGGAAAGACTTCTTGTTTGGCTATCTCAGCGGCCTCCTCCAGCTGGGTGGAGAAGTCCCTGGTCAGAGTGCTGATTTGGACTGGATGCTTCAGGTGGGAAAGGCAGCCCTCATGGACCTGGAAAATCACCTCATCCGTTCTGAAGTCACAAGTCACATCTTCCTTACCATAAGGGCAAGAAGTGTACACCAGGAAGTTCCCCCCATCCCGGGTGAAAATCCTGTCTGGTGTTGTATTGTCCTCACTGTCACTGTCAAAACAGTCCTTGGGGATTGGTCCTAACAGTTCATTTCCTAAATCAATGGAGAAATGTCGGTCATCAATCGCCATTCCAATAATGGTGCCTGCGGCTAGAGTAATACTCTTTAAGTCGCTGTTATCCACCTCTATTAGAATGGTGTCATGTTCTATGTTGACTAATGGTGTTGGGTTTACCCCCAACCCTTGCTGTTGGAGAGAAGCATTTAGATGTATATAAGCATCAGGGTTTTGCAAAAGTTGTCCTCTTTTAACTTTCACTTCAGGGAGAATTGTCGGGTCCTTTCTGGTATGGTGACTTCCTCTTTAATCTGAATTTCAACTGCATAAGGTAGCAATTGAGCTGACCTAAATGCTTTTTCTGGATCATCAAAGCCCATGGGATTATCCGCTAATCGGGACCAAGCTTTGAAGTTTATTAGGTCCAAACTAATGGCAAAGCGATTGAGAATGTCACTGCCTAAGTAAAAGGCGGCAGTGACGTCTCGCACGACCCAACAATTATGGACTATGCTCTTGTTGCCAATGGAGATTTTGAGCATACACCTGCTTGGCAGGAGTTGTTTGGAATTAGGTGCTTCCAGGTCCATTTCCCATTTGTCTATCAGTTTGAATGTGGGAATGGCTGGATCTTTTGGGAGTTGGAGGAACATGGCTTCGCTGATGAAGCTCTTACCGTTGTTCACACACACTCGAGCGAGAACAGAGTCCTTCCCATCATTTAACTGAACAGGGATGAACAACTGATCTCCAATTTGCTGAATATCAGCCAGGCTCTGAGCTGATTTCACATCTTTCTGGACTATAGGAGTGGGAGTTTCTGAATGTGGATTAGTAAAGAATTTCAGGGTGTTTCCTTCCAGTGTGGAATACCACCTTAAACTGGAAGGAAGGTTGATTTTCAGAAATAGAGAGGACCCCCCCATCACCAGTCTGTTGTCCTACTGCTATTACTGTCACGTCTGGAGTTTGGTTGTTCTGGAAGTGAAATTCTACTTGGTCAGATTTTTGTTCAACCATGTGGCAGGTGCCGTTTAAACTAACATGGTTGACACTCTGTTTTAATTTTATTAGTCGGCTAGTCTGGGTCCAGAGGACCTTGTTTATGCAATCTATTAGGGGTGACAAGCTTCTCAGGAGGTCATTCCCTAGTAAACAAGGGGTGCCCTCTGGAGTCACTACTATGACCGGGTGTTTCACCTTGTGTCGCCAAATTTTAATGTCCAAGTCTGCTGTCCCCTGAACGGGAATTTCCTTCCCGTCAAAGTTCTGCAGTTGTCCAGGAAGAGAGCTGAGAGGAATTCGGTAATTCTCCCCCCTTCCTGCATTTAGTTCCTCAAAGGCCCTTTTGGACAGAAGGGTAGCTTGGGATCCAGTGTCCACCAGTGCCAAAATTGTACCCTGCCCCTGTACTTGTACCGGGGCATAGTATCTTCCCTCCTTCTCCTCAAGGGGGCACAGATAATGCACATTTTGGGACAACTGGTGGGCTAACTTTCTGGTTTTGGACATTGCTAGCAAAGAGATTTGGGCAGAATTCTGTTGAGAGCCTTGGGAATCTGAAAGAAAAAGTTGGCAACTGGAGATCAGAGCCATTGTGGGTTCCCCTGGTTCCGGTTCTGGGCCGCCCCCCCCTTTTTGGAGGCAGTCACCAGGATGGGTTTGAACCAGGGGATTTCGGTATTGTCGGTTCTGGGGTGAGATGATGGGCGGCGGTAGCTCGGTCTCCACATCTCCCCAGTCTGAATTGACATCCCTTGGGACCCATTTTTCCTTGGCAGGAGTTCCCCCATCTCTGAAGGAGAAGATCCTTTTCCCTTGATCTTCTGAGGATCCCTCTCCCTCAAATTGGAAGACCCGTACCTCCTCCACAAAGTGGGTCTGTTTGGGTCCTTTGTTTCTCCTACCTCCTCTCTGCTCCTTGGGTGGCAGACTTTCAGGGGTAGGAGATTTTGTTTCCGGTTCCTGGTTTTCCAGGGGCTGTTTACAAGTTGGGAAGGAGGCTTCCTCCAAGGCTTTACACCCCCCTTCCCCTTGTGCCTCCTCCCTGGGAACCGGTGAGTTATTGGGGTGCTGCCCCCGTCATTGTTCTGGAGCACCCGGTCCAGAGTTTGGGGCATTCTGCGGTGGCATGCTCATCTGAGGGTTCTGTTGAGCCCTCAGTATGTGACCCAGATCCCGTGCCATATTTTGGACCTGGCGCTCAAGTTGTGAAACCCACTCAGACTGATACGGGGCTCTATTTTCTCCCCTGGGCTGATCCCGGGAAAGGTAGCTATCCCTTCTCTGGTAGTTCCCCTGGTTGGGAAGATTTTGGTACCCCTCCACCCTTGGCCTCCCCTCTCCCGGATTAGGTTGTCTGGGCTCAGGGAATTGGGGAAAGAAGGATGGATGATTTTGGGGCTGGAAATTGGGCGGATACCTGGGAAAAAAGTTCTGCCCAGGATTTGGAGAATATCTGCCCTCCTGGGGGAAGTTAGGAGGGAAGTTCCCCGGGTCAGGTGCTTGGCTGGATCCCCCCTCTTGGGCTGGAGGAGTCCACACATAACCCAGGATTGGTCGGTTTCCCTTGTAGCGGGGACTTACATAGTCAAGGGAGTGGGGGACCCCATTTGTGGGACTACCTCCTCGACTCCCTGTTTGTGACTGGCCCGAGGGCCTTCTGGGCTGTGAATTATTTGGTGCAGGCAGGTTTTTAGGCCCCCCAAATCCAAATCTAAAACGGGGGCAACCTTTACCTCTGCCACCTTGGCAGCAGCAGGGGTTTTTATTTTCGTTGGGCTTCTGCACCTCATAGATCCGGGTAGCCTGTTCAATGACCCAGTCTAAAGATTTTTTCTCATGAAAATCTCTCACGAGCTGGGTCATTATGTATTTGGGTAAGGCATGGAAAAACGTATTGATAAATTCTCTGCTATCCGTGCGCACCCTTCTGGTGGTCTGCGCAAAAGCACGCTTTAATTCTTGCACAAACTATTGTGGGGCCTGATCCTCCCCACATTGCAAATTGTAGGCTGCCTTGCGAGCCTCTTGAGGATTTCTGTGCACAGAAAAATGTTTCAAGATGGCCGCCCTGTATGTGGACCACCTTGAATGGTTTTGATCCTCCAGCCCCGCAAAGAAACTGGAGTATTCTGGTGAGAAGGTCCACTTTACATATTGAATACAGCTTTGGCTGTCCTTCAAATGGAAAGTCTCCATCATTTGCTCATAGAGCTCCAAGGGTTCCCAAACAGAATACTTGGCGTTCTTATGATAAGGCGTGATGACACTCCTTATTGCCTTTATTTGTTTCAATGGGTCCTTAAGCAAGGCCCTTTTTGCCTTATTGGCCTTTTTGGTTCGGGTAACCCTGGTCCATTCATCCACCGACTCAGAAGCGCTGCTCCCAGAGGTGCCTGGCTGCTCTTCCAGGTTTTCCCAGATTCTGCGAGCCTGGGAATGGCTGGCAGAATGTGGGGACCTGGTCTCCTGTGCCCTGTGACACTCAGAGGAGTCTTCAGATCCCTCCTTGCTACGAGGATTTGCTGGGTATCCCCCCCACTGACCTAACTGGGCAGAGGTTTTGAGGATGCCCTTAATGGGCCTACTCTCCTGGGGTTCCCCACTAAATTACACTGTGCTTGGGTGCCCATACCCGGATACCCGCCCATCCATTCCTGGGAGCTACTGGCCTATGAGCCCCATACTTCTAGCTGGATAGTAATCTGCCATCCCCGTGGCCCTGGGCTCATGTGCGCGAGGGGACATGGGGGTGGCAGAGTCCAGGGACTGGGAGAGATGAAGGCCTCTGGTACTAGAGCTCCTGAGGTTATGCTCAGGAGTTTCTCTTTCCCAGCGCACCTCATCTCTATCCGCCCCTGCTTCCTGTTGCAATGCAAGAGCCTGCGCTTTCAGTTCCTCAGTTAAGGCTTTACTAGACTATCAGTCTCTCCTGCATCGCTACCTGTTGCTGGAGCCTATCATTGTGCTGACAGAGAGCCTCATTTTCTCTCTGTGCCTCCTGATTGGTCCTGGAGTACTGGGCCAGTCTCTGCTGCAGGAGGGTTACCTCCTGAGCCGTGTCCCTATTGGCCTGCTCCTTTCTTGCCAGAGCATCCTCCACCCTCCTGGTGTGCTCTAACAAGTTCTGGTGTTCTTTTTGGAGGTCACCCAGTCCCTGGAGGGCCAGGTGATTTTCTTCCATTTTCCTTTTTAAGTGGCAGACTTCCTGGCCTAAGGTATCCCTTTCCTGACTAAGAGCCTGCATCTGTGCCGCCAGGTCGTCCCTTTGCCTTTGGAAGGCACCAGCTTTCTGGCGCTCCTGATCAAACTCTGCCTGGGTATCCAGGTCTTTCAGAATCAATTTATTGCTTTCCTCTTTCTCTCTGTCTAATCGAATTTGCAGGGTGGCTACCTGCTCTGTGCATGCCCTGTTGAAGTCCAGTTGTTGCTCCAGCTTTTTCTGGCTCTGCAGAAGGGAGTCCAAACCTTCTTGGTACTCCTTCTGCAAGGCCAGAAATCTGGTATCCTGGTCAGCCTTCTCCTGTTGCAGTCTATCCATGTCCTCTTTTATTATAATGATACACTGCCTACTATCATTTTCTGACTCCTGGCTCCTCTTGTAACGCTCACCTGGCTCCCACGGAGGCGCTGGTCTGGTCTGGGTTGCTGTGGCCTCTTCAAGCGTGATGCGCAGAATTCGGACCACCAATTGAACAGGACCCCCAAATCTTGCTTGTCTGGCCCGTAGGAATATCCTTCTGCAGATGAGAAAGGGGATTAACTGTCTGCTGAATAGTGTGCTTGCTCCCCCCTTTCCCCCTTCGTTCTTCTCCGACTTCCTCCAAAACCCCCGGTTTAAGCTCACCTTATGGTTTGGAAGGATGAACTCTCCATCCTGCTTCTGGTGCAGGGGCGCGCGTTCGACCAGTTACTTCACTGGTTTTCAGAATGGCGCTGGCAAATCCACTTGACTTTTCTGAGCGATACGCCGTAAGTATGAAGATGCAAAAGTTCAAGTGTGAGCCTCCTTTTATGTTGTTTTTCCTAACCTGTGATCTGTCCTTTATTTTAGGTGCAGAACAAAGGCGATGCGTTGAGGGGTTAAATTGCCGGTGGTAAAATCAGGTGAGTTAATGATGAGGGCGACCCCTCTAAATGTCTTTATAATTCCCCAGTAATGTCTTTTGTCCTTTCCCCATAGGGGCCGGGGTGCAGTACCTGCCAAAGATGCGGCGCCGACCCGAGATGTGGAATGGTTCACCAAGAAAAGCCGGTAAGTAATATGGCTGAAAATTCAGCTTTCCTCTTGTGTTCCCTTGCTCACCTTTTGTCTCTTCTTCTCTCCCCTAGGTGCAGAGATGTGGCGACCGGTGCTGAGAGCTGCGATGGAGCCGGGCGGCGTCTCAGGAACAGGTGAGTGAAGCGCGGCGCTGCAGTGAGCAAAGCGGTGCTCTTAAATGGAAGTCTTCCTTCAGGAATGCTGGCGTGAAGATTCCGGATGCAGGTAAGAAGGTTGAATAAGTTCTTGGTTTTCACCTTTCTCTTCTCTTCTTCCTTACAGGTGTTCCAGGTGCGAGGCGGGCGTGGCTGGAGTCCAGGTGCAGGAGCAGACACGGTAAGCATTCAGCTGCTGGGATGCAGAACAACGCGAAGCAGGTGTGGCTGTCCGGGTGTGGCTTAAATAGCCTTGGAAGAAGTTCCAGGTGAGTATTCTTCCACAGCCCCACCCAAGTAACAAAATAGTTCCTTCAGAAAAATAGTCCCTCCTAAGCCTCATTTGGCTTGGTTCTTCATGCAGCATGGTCTGCATCAGGTGAGTGTGCAGCATGGTCTGCTTCAGGTAAGTGCACCAAACACTTCCCCTTATGAGCCTGGCGCCAACAGCGCCAGGACAGAGTCCAAAGAGCCCCTATAAAGGGCCGCTGGGCTTTTACCCGGGGGCGTGATGCCTGCTCCCGGGGGTGCTGGGCCTGGCCTGGTGCTCCGGGGGTAGGCATCATGACAGCACTCCCCCCCAAGGCCCCTCCCAAGGTCGTTCCCACAGGAGGTTTCGGTTTGTTCGGGAAATTCCGATGGAACCTTTTTACTAGCCGAGGTGCATGTACGTGGTCGCTGGGTTCCCAAGATCTTTCCTGAGGCCCGTACCCCTTCCAATCAATTAGATAGAAAAGTTTTGATTTTGAGATCTTAGAGTCCAAAATGTTCTTCACCTCGAATTCAGGCTCCCCATCTATCTGGATTGGTTCTGGTGGCTTTATTAATCTGGTTCCTGGTTGCACTGGTTTCAAAAGCGACACATGAAAAACGGGGTGAATCCGCATGTTAGCTGGTAGATCTAGCTTGACTGCCACTGGGTTAATTATAGCTTTGATCGAGTAAGGGCCTGAATACCTTGGATTAAAAGTCTGAGGTCCCTTGAGCGATAAGTGTTTGGTAGCCAACCATACTCGATCCCCTATTTGGTATGGAGGCCCTTCCTTTCGATGCAGATCCGCATTCTTTTTGTATTTCCCTTTCGCATGTTGTAAGTGTGCAGTAGCATCCTTGAAGGCTTCAGTAATCGTAGAATGCAAATGGTCCACTGCGGGCATTTCGAGGCTCAAAGGTGAGTCCAAGTCTGAAGTACGAGGGTGATGTCCATATAGGGTATAAAAGGGGCTCTGACCAGTTCCAGAGTGTATCGAGTTATTGTATGCATATTCAGCCACCCATAAAATATCCTTCCAATTACCCTCCGATTGGTGCAACATACATCGTAGATATTGTTCAAGGGTCTGGTTCGTTCTCTCCGTCTGACCATCGGTCTGTGGGTGGTGGCTGGTTGAGAGTCTTATGTCGATTTGTGCCAGTTGACAACACTTTTTCCAAAAATGAGAAATAAACTGGCTTCCCCGATCGGAGATTAGTATGGACGGGAATCCATGCAGACGGATGATATTTTCGAGGAATTCCTTGGCAAGAACAAAAGCTGAAGGTAATCCTTTCAACTGAATAAAATGGGCCATCTTGGAAAATAAATCCACCACAACCAGAATAGTATTGTATCCATTACAAGAGGGCAGGTCCGTGATAAAATCTAGTGACAAGGTGTGCCAAGGTGCTGGTGGAATGTCTAAGGGTTGAAGAAGACCGGCGGGTTTTGTTCTTTGACCTTTGTTTTGGGCGGAAAACTCCACAGGACATCACGAAAGATTTAATATCCTTTCGCCAGGACGGCCACCAGAATTGTCGTTTAATTTTTTCCTCTGTTTTGGCAATGCCAGGATGTCCTTCCATCAGAGTATCATGATGACGGGAAATAACCAGTTCTTGCAATTCCTTTTCTGGCAAAAATGAACGTCCTTGGAAGTAAGGTAAGCCATCGTTGATTGAAAAGTCAGACCCCCTTTTGAGCCAATCCTGCAATGCTGAAGAGTCCAGGAATAGTTTTACCCGTGCTTGAATGTCTTCAAGGGTTTGTAAAGTGGTTATCCCCAAGATTCTTTGTTCGGGAATTATCGGCACAGGTTCTGAGTTTGTGTCCATTTCTCCCATTCCAATTCGAGATAGCGCGTTCGCTTTGCCATTCTTACAGCCGGGACGGTAAGTGATTACAAAATCGAACTCAGCAAAGAATAAAGCCTATCGGAGCTGTCGTGAAGACTGAGCCTTGGCAGTTTTTAAATATTGTAAATTTCGGTGATCAGTGATCACGGTGATGGTATGCCTGGCGCCAAGAAGATAATGCCGCCAAGCCTTAAAGGCGGACTTAATGGCTAATAATTCCTTATCGGTGATTGTATAATTTATCTCCGGCGCGAGAACTTTCTGGACCAAAATGCTACGGGGTGCAGTTGGTTGGTTTCGGGGTCTTTCTGAGACAGGACAGCTCCCATGGCTAAGCTGGATGCGTCGGTTCAACTATATATGAGAGATCAGGACGCGGGTGTTTCAAAATAGGTGCGGACGTAAATTTAGCTTTCAATTCCTGAAAGGCCTGTTCAGCTTCCTCGGTCCATTCAAAACGTTTATTCTTCCGCAAGAGTGCAGTGATGGGTTGCACCACCCGTGAACATTCCGGGATAAACCTGCGATAAAAATTGGCAAAACCAAGCATGCTTTGGACACCTTTCACCAAACTAGGTGATGGCCATTTGAGGATGGCATCCACTTTCCGTGAGTCCATTCGGACCCCTTTAGGTGTCAGTATGAATCCAAGAAACTCAACCTCGGTGGTATGAAAAACGCATTTTTCCAGTTTTGCAAACAGTTTGTGCTGGCGCAATTTCTCAAGGACGGCCCTGACATGTTTTCTGTGATCTGATTCCGAAGAGGAGTACACCAGAATGTCATCGATATACACGACAACACAGACATCGATATGTTCCCGAAGGACATCGTTCATGAAGAATTGGAAGGCAGCAGGCGCGTTGCACAACCCGAAAGGCATCACCTGGTATTCGAATAGTCCATATTTTGTACGGAAGGCCGTTTTCCATTCGTCGCCTTCTTTTACTCGTACCAGATGATAAGCCCCCCGGAGATCTAACTTGGTGTATATGCAAGCGTCCTTCACCTGGTCAAGGAGTTCAGGGATCAAAGGCAGAGGGTAACGATTTTTAACAGTTATCTGGTTCAATGCGCGGTAATCGATACAAGTTCTAAGGTCGCCTTCTTTTTTTGGCACGAAGAACGAAGCCGAGGATGCCGGAGACTTTGACGGGCGAATGAAACCATTGGCTAGGTATTGATCTAAATATTGTTTCAAATGCAGATTCTGCGGCTCAGTAAGGGCATAAATCCTGCTGCAAGGGGGTTGTTCACCGGGCACCAGATCGATTTGGCAATCGTACGATCTGTGAGGAGGTAACGTGTTTGCCTGTTCCTTTTGGAAGACGTCCTGAAAGTCTTGGTATTCCGGAGGTAGTTGCATGGAGACAGAGGTTACTGCTGCTAGACTGATCTTCAGATTTTCTGGGTAGCAGGTTCGTGCACACTCCGGAAAGGTTATTCTCTTCACTCGCCAATCAATTCGAGGATTATGTGTCTCTAACCAAGGGATTCCGAGAATAACCTGAAACTGTGGAGCCTTGATTACATCAAACACAACTGCCTCCCGATGGCCGTCCGGACCTACAAGTGTCACCTCAGCTGTGGAATGTGTTACCGGTCCCGAGGCAATTTCGGTTCCATCAACTGTGGTGATGACATCTTTGCTGGTTTTAGGACGCATAGGGAGGTTAATCCTGGAGACCAATTCACGATCCACGTAGTTTCCTATAGCCCCACTATCGATGTATGCCTTTATTGCATGCAACCGCTTAGGCTGTTCCGGATCTACGAGGACCATTGGCACAATGAAATGCGAGGTCTGAGAGTTTGTTTTCAAGCTCGGCAAGCGGACCCCTGCGCTTGTCGGGCGGGGTCGTTTCCTGCCGTCTTCTTTCACGTTCCTTTTGAGTTAAAGGTCCTTTAACTCATCCGATGTGCATTGGCTCAGAGGCTTCAGCCCCCTTGAGGTTAGCGTGGGTCTTGACTAAAACCCTGGTCTCAAACTTTGACCGATCTGGTTTTCTGTTTTGCAGTCTGTGATCCAATTGTACCACTAAGTCTATATATTCAGAGCATTCTTGGGGCGGATTTACAACTTGGGCCAGGACATCTTTAAGTTCTCTGCGTAGACCTCGATAAAATAATGTGATTCTTTTATCCTCTGGCTACCCAGTTTCCACAATTAGTCTATTAAAGGTTGCAATGTAGGAAAGGAGGTCTTGATTGCCCTGTCGCAGAGATAGAAGTTCGTCATCTAGAGCCTTCCCCCGGGAGTGACGAGCAAATAACCTTTCCATGCTTGCTTGAAATCCTTGAAAATCACGAAGAATCGGGTCATCTTGAGTTACCAGTGGAACTGACCAATCGGCAGCACTGCCGCTGAGATATGACAATACAAAGGCTACCTTGGTCTGGTCATTAGGGAAGGCCCCGGGTCTGCACAGGAAATGCAAACGACACTGATTCATGAATACGGCGAATCGTTTGGGGTCCCCAGCAAAGCGTTCGGGTGGGGCCAGCGGCATGTTTCCAGGTAGATTAATCTGCACCGGGTTACTGGAAAGCACAGGAGTGGGGTTCCCTCCGGAACCGGGTAAAGGAGTTTGTCCAGCTTGACCTTGCAAAAGCTGTCTAGCCAGGTCATCAGCTCTTTCCTTTGTTACAATCACTTCCCTCCTGAGAGCATTAGTCTCTTGACGAGCGGCGTGTACTTCGGCCCGTAATTCTCCCAGTAGTTGGGCCAACTGGTCAGTCTCAGAAGTTTCCATAGCGCCTGGGTGGGAATTTGCAGGAAGGCTTTGCGTTCTGTAACGCTCACCTGGCTCCCACGGAGGCGCTGGTCTGGTCTGGGTTGCTGCGGCCTCGTCAAGCATGATGCGCAGAATTCGGACCACCGATTGAACAGGACCCCCAAATCTTGCTTGTCTGGCCTGTAGGAATATCCTTCTGCAGATGAGAAAGGGGATTAACTGTCTGCTGAATAGTGTGCTTGCTTCCCCCTTTCCCCATTCGTTCTTCTCTGACTTCCTCCAAAACCCCCGGTTTAAGCTCACCTTATGGTTTGGAAGGATGAACTCTCCATCCTGCTTCTGGTGCAGGGGCGCGCGTTCGTCCAGTTACTTCACTGGTTTTCAGAATGGCGCTGGCAAATCCACTTGACTTTTCTGAGCGATACGCCGTAAGTATGAAGATGCAAAAGTTCAAGTGTGAGCCTCCTTTTATGTTGTTTTTTCTAACCTGTGATCTGTCCTTTATTTTAGGTGCAGAACAAAGGCGATGCGTTGAGGGGTTAAATTGCCGGTGGTAAAATCAGGTGAGTTAGTGATGAGGGGGACCCCTCTAAATGTCTTTATAAGTCCCCAGTAATGTCTTTTGTCCTTTCCCCATAGGGGCCGGGGTGCGGTACCTGCCAAAGATGCGGCGCCGACCCGAGATGTGGAATGGTTCACCAAGAAAAGCCGGTAAGTAATATGGCTGAAAATTCGGCTTTCCTCTTGTGTTCCCTTGCTCACATTTTGTCTCTTCTTCTCTCCCCTAGGTGCAGAGATGTGGCGACCGGTGCTGAGAGCCGCGATGGGGCCGGGCGGCGTCTCGGGAATAGGTGAGTGAAGCGCGGCGCTGCAGCGAGCAACGCGGTGCTTTTAAATGGAAGTCTTCCTTCAGGAATGCTGGCGTGAAGATTCCGGATGCAGGTAAGAAGGTTGAATAAGTTCTTGGTTTTCACCTTTCTCTTCTCTTCTTCCTTACAGGTGTTCCAGGTGCGAGGCGGGCGTGGCTGGAGTCCAGGTGCAGGAGCAGACACGGTGAGCGTTCAGCTGCTGGGATGCAGAACAATGCGAAGCAGGTGTGGCTGTCCGGGCGTGGCTTAAATAGCCTTGGAAGAAGTTCCAGGTGAGTATTCTTCCACAGCCCCACCCAAGTAACAAAATAGTTCCTTCAGAAAAATAGTCCCTCCTAAGCCTCATTTGGCTTGGTTCTTCATGCAGCATGGTCTGCATCAGGTGAGTGTGCAGCATGGTCTGCTTCAGGTAAGTGCACCAAATACTTCCCCTTATGAGCCTGGGGCCAACAGCGCCAGGACAGAGTCCAAAGAGCCCCTATAAAGGGCCGCTGGGCTTTTACCCGGGGGCGTGATGCCTGCTCCTGGGGGTGCTGGGCCTGGCCTGGTGCTCCGGGGGTAGGCATCATGACACCTCTGCAGCCTCTGCTCAGAAGAGACCAGGTCAGATTGGGCCGTCTCTAAAGCCATCTGTTGCCTATTTGCCAGATCATGGCCTTCAGCACATTTATTCTGTATGACTCCCATATACAGGTACAAGTATGCCGCTATCCTGGCAATCTTGTTATGTCCCTCTTTGGCTTTAGGGGCCATATATAGTTCACTCAGGGCCACATGTAGGGGACCCTGATCTCTCCATTTATCTAACCCTGTTTCAGTGACCTGTTGCGCGATTGCCTGCAACCAGACCGTTTGGTCCTGATGAGTCCATTCACCTCTCACAAATAGCTTATGTAAGAGGTTCTCCCTCGCTATTTTCATGTCTACCAAGGTCGTCATTCTAGAAATTGATTTCCGTCCTGATTTACAGAAATTAGTATTTTATTTTTGCAAAACAGACCTTTCCCTTAGAGCGTCCTTTTGAGGAGTGCTTTACAGCGTAACACAGCGTGGTGATCCGACCGGATGTATGTATCTTGTCAGTTAGCACACTGTATTAATCTGCACAAGTGATAGATCTAATCCAGAATCCCCGGCTACGAGCCCCCAATTTGTAAGAGGATTCAATCCAACACTACAGCTAAGTCAATGCCTATTCTGGGATACTGAATGGAAACCCTTATTGATATATCTTTATGTCCAGTTCATGAGTTCTGGATGACTACCCCTATATAACACCCCTCCATTAGAATCCCCCTGACCCCACTGAGCCAAGAACTAGTTCTGTTTTGCAAGTTTAAAAGGTTCATTTGAGAAATAAAACAAAATATAGATACCACGCTTTTATAATAAATTAATAATCGATATCTCCCTTATAAATATAATGTTAATCAACAATGGGTAATCTCACACTAGCACACTTCTTTATAATCAATGAGGAGTGGGTGTAGGATGGATAAAGTAGCGAAAATACTTTTATGATTTCAAGGGAAAAGCAATGGGGAATAATATGCAGTACAGAAATACTTGATATGATTTTAGCAAAAGATAAGATAATCACTTTTTCTCTGGCAATTCACCCCCCTCCCCTATGCAATGTAAGAAATGGAAGGAGATGGAAAGAGGAGCACACAGTTCTCAGGAATGCAACCAAATACAATACGAAATTCAGTCCCCCCCCCAGCAAGCTTAGAGGAAACAGGTAGAAGTTTGAAACACAGGCCCAAAATGCTTTTAAATGTGATGACAATGAAGTGAGAAATGTGCTAAAAATGCTTTTAATTCCCTTTAGGAGGTTCAGGGTGAGTGAGAGATACTTGGGATGAGCTCAGGCTCACTTTAGCAATGATTCAGGGATGGTTATTAAGAGACAAATGAATTTTTAGCACAGGAAAGCAAAAAGCTGCTATCTTTTTACAGGTAAAAAAATCAGGCCAAATCGCAAATCGCGGCAAAATTCGCGAGTGCGTGAATCGTGATTACGGCAAGTCGGTTTTAGGTTCGTTGGGAAGCTTAGATTCTAAGCTTTCAGATGAAAGTTAAATTTCGTTCCTAGCCCAAACGGTTCCAGAGATACGGACGATTAAATAAAGGTAGATTTTCGGATTTAAAGTAAAACTCAAAATGACAGGTGACAGCTTGCAGCTTCAGAATTGACAGGTGACAGTTGTGCAGCTTTACAAATGACAGATGACACGATTTCTAGGAGGCAGTTCTACTTAGGTTAAAATAGTTTGGATTAGATTATTTTAACTAAGAGATTGGTTCTGCACAGTTCTGCTAGGTACTCACAATATAAATTTGAAATAGGCCTCGCCACGGATCTGGTCAGGTTTTGGACTGGACTCCGGTTCTGGTCTCGGCACTTCACAGTGATCTGGGTCAGCTCTCTGGTTCTGCTCACAGCGGTCTGGGTCACTCTGGATCTCTGGTCTCTGGCAATTGTTCTTGGCAAAAGAATTCAAACAGCTCGCCCGGCTGTGGAATATTTTGTAAATGATTTTAAGGTTGCTGAGGCCTGCTGAGAAGAGTTCTCAGTTTGTGGGTTTAGGCCCTTGCTTTAAGTTCTGAAGTAAAGTTCTGGTCTTTGGAGATTGATGGATTTGAAGTCTGGATCTCTGGATGTGAAGTCGTCGGTCAGCATGCTCCGCAGCAAATGGAATTGAATGTCTCTACCTGTCCCAGCAGTCTCTTTTTATGTGTTTTGAAAATGGGTGTGTGCCTGGGCCTAGCTAAGCCTGCCCCTCTCTACTTGTCATTGGCCCAATTCTCCCCTCTCCCATGAATGGGGGAAGGAAATAGATTGTCAGCATGATGAAGTCTGTTTATGGGTCAGAAGATCCTCCCCTGGTCAGTTTGCCCACAAATCTATATTTGATTCAAATACATCCTTCCCAGATATACAATTTGTTGAAATTACATGTGCACATTATATATTCCTTATGGTCCATGCTTGTCCGCCTCTGATCTTCCTGGGGGCTTGCATTCAAAAATGACAACATTTTGTGCTTTTTAACTGGTTTTGCAATAACGGACATTTACCCAAAATTACACACATGTGCGCAAGGAGTATGGACATTTATTGATGAAGTGTCCGATTTTTAACATGCAGACATTTGGAGTGAGACCCTATTTTCCGCTAGCAACCCCTCAGAATACACCACAGGGTCCTAACGCCTCTCAAAATGTTCACAGAAAAATCACAAAAAGAATGATATTACTTATATAATTCTGACAAGTCCGCACTATGAGTTATCTATCTTCTTAAAATTATGCTCTGGTCAAAAAGGGGTGTGGCTTCCCACATCACAGGGTGGAATAACTGGTTTATCCACTTCCCCCAAGCTCAGCTGCTAGCAGAGGCACTGCCCCTCCCAGTTTCCCCTAAGAGGAAGCCACTTTTACGACACCCCCAATATAACATTTGCCTGAGTCCAGGACAGGCCTTTGTTCAACTCCCTGTAGTCCCCAGCTGCCACTCCCCTTTCAATCAACAAGGCCATGTGACCTCAGGATGCAGCCAGGCATGGCAGGGAACACAGCTGTTGATTCAGTTTCAACTCCTGTCGGGGGTAGTTGTCAGGCAGAATCCAGTTTCATTAAGCCAGGTTTCAGCTAAATGTCACTTTTTGTTCCCAGTTTTCTACATTCAAATCAAACTGACAATTTTTACCTATACATTAAATAATTACTTCCTTCAAGTCATTGCAGAATATGGTTTTACATTCTTCCACCTCTTAGCAAGTCTTTCCTTGGTCTGGTTTTGTTTCATTTGTTCAGTTTTACACAAAAGTCTGGTGGTTTTAAAACGCCGGCTTTCTGATAGTGGTGAGTACTGGTAATGCAACCATTTTTGGGATTAAGAAAATGAATTCCCCACAGTTCTGAGTTGCTTTTTTGGCAATCAGCATTGCCATTCCCAATGGTTTCAGGCTACTGTGTGTGTAGCCCACTGGTGGTTTTAGGCAGTGCCCTCCTGTGCTCACAACATAGGCAAAAATGGGTGGCAGCCTATTCTTCATGTTTTCCCTGTGCACTCTCTGGGGAGTTCTGGCCATCATGATGATTTCCATGCCAGTACTGCACAGTTTTATTGTAGGGCTTGGATGCATGGGTAAAAACATCCCACAGTTTCTTTAATCAATTTTTTCAAATGTTCAAGAAGACATGTGGCGAAAATCTTTCCCACGCCGTCTAAGAGCGTGAATGGGTGATAGTTTGTCAGTAACATCCGATCTCCTTTTTTGAAGGTGGGTAGGACGATCGCTTTCTGGAACTTTGCCTTCTTTCACTATTCTTTGGAATAGTATTTTGCAGAATTCTGTCCATGATTCTGGGTTTTCTTTTAAGATTGCATTCGAAATCCGGTCAGGCCCAAGTGCTTGGGATGGCCGCAATTTTTAAATTCGGTCCTCAATGTCTTCTCTGCAGAACGTTGGTGTATTTTTCGCTTGTTTATCTTGATTTAATGTATTGGTGCTCTTATCCTCGAATAATGTTTGGAAATGTTTCACCCATGAGTCTTCATCAATTGGGTTTTGTAGGCAAGGCTGTTTAGGGCCTTTGTTTTCATTCTGTTTGTGTTGTCTAATGCTTTCAGCATATGCTCTGCGTCTCTCTGGAAGAGTATTGCCTTATGGAACTTAAGCCAGTTCTTATATTGCTGTACTGTCTTTCTTATTAGGTCTTTTTTGTCATGTAGATTAATGTAGCTTAAAAATTGAAGATCCTTTCTCAATAATGTCTTCTGCTTAGATACCTCAATATCGTATATATATGCATAGCCTTAAAGCTAGGTCTTGTAACTCTCCCATCACTTTCCTTGTATATTGCCAAGGTTTGATCGCATTTGACTGAGAGGGGTTCTTGATTCTGCCATTCTTTCAGGTTTCTGGTTATTTTCGGAATGTCTCTGAGTTGGATCCTTAGGCGATTTCGTCCTCCTTTCAATTCCAGCGTATTCGATATTTCTTTTGCTCATTGTTCTTTTCTGATATTGTGACAACCACTGGATCATGGTCACTTTGCGGTACAATTTGTACCTTTAAAGATACAACATTCGATAGCAAGTTTTCCGAAACAAAGATGTAATCTAGAGTTGACTTTTGGAGCCCATTTTTCCAGGTTGGCGCCGCTGGTGTGTCTCCTTTGATGTTTCCATTAAGGCAATATAAACATCTTTGCCTCATTTCATCCAGCCATTCTTGACCTCGTTTTTTCTTGTTATCTTCATAAGGAGTCGTATGTTCTAATCTTAGTTCTTCTTTATCCAAACAGTCTGCATTCAGATCTCTGCAGACTATTATCTGAGTGTCCCAATATTTTTCGGATTACTGATCAAGCCAGTCAGTTACCAGATCTATACAATACATGTTTATTAATAAAAGGGTGTCATAGGATTTACGAGTCCATCCAGTCAGTTTTATTGCAGTAATCTCTAGATAAGGGTTCGGGTTTACAGTCTCAACAACGTACATCCATGTCCCAATTTTAATCATGGTCAAGAGGCCGGACGATGGTCTTCCACGAGGTCTGCTTATTGCAGGGTTCAGCAAAATGATGTACCCCTCAAGTAGCGGAACCTCTTTGAGCCATAACTCTTGTAGACACATAATTTCCACATTAGCCATTGGTTGATTTTTCTCATTGAAGAGGTGTCTAAACCTCCTCGTGTTCCAACTTCCTAGCTGCTAGCATGTCTGTGTATCAAACCTTGCATCCTAGTTTCTGGTTTTCTTCACTAGTGTCCCGGCCACCCAACTCCAAGTGGCAGGGTCCTTGAATTCTATTGATGCGGCTTTAGATTGTTGAGATCTCTTTGATATACCCCTATCAAACAGTAACATATACCTTTGTGCTCAGTAGGACTTGACAATATTATTTAAAAACAGTCTTCTAAGAGTACATGATTTAATTCCAGCTGTAAATGTGCTACTGGTACAATAAAAATGGCTTACCCAAGTGATCCTTTAGCATTTGATTCATAAACAAAATGTGTGAATCCTTGCATCTGGTCCTTTCACTGAAGTCCTATTTAAATCAAGCTTGGGCAAATCCAACAGTTTTGAATGTAGATAGGCATTTACCAGATACTGCTATCACATGCCCACATACTCACACCATTGTCAAGCTATTTCCATCTTTTTGTCAATGTAGTACCAGTATTCAGTGCCTGACAAATGTCTGTCCCAAATATACAAATTATGTTGGCATTACCAATGCCCTTTTGACCAGTGTCTCATGAGATAAGGCCAGGATATAGGTGCTGCCCTACTGAGAATCCTTGTGCAGTGCACTGTCACAGGATTATGAGCTCAGCATTGCCCCTAGGGCTGCTTCAGTGATACCTTCAGTGGATGACTTTTCGGTTGTCAGTCTTCAGCATGTTTTGAGTGTTGGGGTGGAATGGGCTGCATGTGCTGCTCCTGCTTGAAGTGTAAGTAGGTTGTGTTCAGAGAAGTACCTCAATTGGGTGTGCACTGGCACAGGGATCATGGGTGAAGACTTGGTCTGACATTGGTGTCAACATCTGCAATCTGTGGGTCAGGGTGTGACTTGGTTGTATTGCCATGCTCTTCCAGATGGCCAGCAATTCTACATGATAGGTGATTTAATCTCACAGTTAATTGTCATCCCTGCCACATGGTACATGACTTAACAGTCTTCCTGTAGCTTCCTAACCTGCAAACCTAATCCTTGGGGGGAGCCAATAAGCCTGCAGGAAATGAACCTCCCACATCCAATGGCAATGGGGGAAGAGGAATATAATTGGTGCTGACATTAATGTAGTAACTTTCAAACAAAAGTATTACAAAGGGAATTTTCTGGAGCAAAAGCTTTGCATTCGGGTACATTTGCACAACCACAATGCTTTGTTCATGTGGCTCTGAACTGGAAGTGAATTTGCAGTGATGGCGACTGAGTAGGGCTGCGGCATGTGTGACGTGGCTCAAATGACTTATCCCACATTACCTATCTGAAAGCTTTCTTGATGTCCTGCTGCACTTGCAAAGCCTTTCTTTCGTTTCCCTCTCTGGCTATGATCAACACTTATACCTATCCCAGACTGGCTGCTCCTCCAGGAACGTGCAAGTTACTTTACAGGTGTAAATAAACATACTATTAAGATTTCGTAGGGAACTATAGAATAGTATTTTTGTTCTTCTATTTCTCTATATGTCTGGATGAATCCCTGAAAAATGTGCATCAACATTTTTCAAATAATATTTAGTGTCCTGTGGTCTTAGTAGGGCTGTTAGCATCATTTGTTTGGCTAATTCTACAGATAAGATCAATTGACACCCTCATTGTGGTTTAAGTGACCTGACTCACACAACTGTTCATGCCCTAGGTAACTACACACACACACCAAAGGAAGAATGAAACTATGAGCGAACCTTAGAAATGAAGTTGCAGCAGTGGCATGCATGAAGCCAAATTGATCCGCAGATCACACATCATCCAGTGCGCCTGGCGCTAGTCCTTTAGAAGTCAAATGGATCTGCTCAGGTTACATAATCCAAAACTAGCTGCCTGTGTCAAATGCAATCATATCCATCTTGCTGAACTGATTCTTTTGTGGGCATGGTTCTGTTTCAAGGTATTAGCATACTTGACCTAAAAAATGTGATCGAATTTTGTTGACCTTTTTTTTGCTCCAATTTAATTCAATATATAAATGGGGGTGGGTAAGGGTATAGATTAGGGTGAGGGGGAGGGTTGCAGGGAGTCTCCCCCTACATTTTAGACTGAAATAAAGGTCTAATAAATTAGATCAAATGTGATTAGGTCAAATGTTGTAGGTCAAATAGACCCAAAAGGTTGACGTTATTTAACAAGAAAAGCATATACCTAGTAAAATTCCTGACTAGTGGTGAATGAACACATGGCTAGTGCATATTCCTAAGTGATTGGGTGTTCGATACATGTACTATACTGCAGGCCTGCTCAGAATATGTAAGATCTGTGACTATATAAGTGACGTTTCTTGGAAAGCTTACAAATATGCACAGATCTATGCTGCCCATGTATAATTTAAAAGATCTTCCATCCGTTGTATTATGTTTTTATCTTTCTAGAAATATTTTGTATGTCTGGGGTACTTTATACCAAACCGATCAGGCAAGTAATGGAGGGATGTGTAGTGATTAGCAAGGTCCATCACAACAATCCACGCAGTTGAATCATACCTTGCCAAAATATATCACTTAATAAACATACAGTTCTGATATGATAACCTCCTAGGGCAAGATACCATAGACAGCCAGACCTTTTAATCCACTTCTTATCCACGACTACCAAATAGAATTAAGACCCCATTTTAGAGATAGGGAAGATGAATGGTGGCATGCTTTACATATTAGGGAGTGCTGCAAAAATCCAAAGCTATGTCTTATGTAATTAAATAGTGTTTTAGCACAGAAACAACAATGATGCAAGTAGTTGATAATAGTTTTAGGGTAACAGACAAAGGGGGCACATGCTTTCTAACTTTTCATGGATTTAGTTGCAGTCTTTGACGCTGCTATTTATACATCCTTCTTCACCACTGCCCAGCGGCAAGAGCAGCACAGAGTTTTGCAAAAATAGACATTAGTGGGTTGTTATATGGGAATGTTAGTTACCTGCTCCATGGATGCTAGAATGTTAAGGAAGGACTTTCAGTTAGGGTTCCAGAGTGTGCGAGGCTGAGAGAGCAGTTGGAAGAGAGAGCAGTGACCGGCAACCTGGAGCAGGGGCTTACGGAATATACTCAATAAAGATACTTGAAGTTACCTACCTGCCTCCTGTGGATCTATAACATATTAGTACCCAGCAGGGACATGGCTTTGTCTTCCAAGCCAATAGGGAGGCTCGGAATGGGGGCATTACCATGCAGTAATCCTGCCACTATGAGCGTCTTCTGAGCTGGAAACAGCCATGTCCCCTGCCAGGGAACAAGGTAAGTACACCGCTCCCTTACTCCCCCATCCCTATTTGCCTTGGATTGCTCTCCCTCCCCTCCTGCCCCACTTAAATTCTTCATTCTGAACCTGATCAGGAGCAGACATGCAGGTACACTTCTGTTCCTGGCACGTCCGCAACCGATCTGTGACACGTTGCCATGGAAAGGGAGGGCGTAGTCACTTCTCCCATTCCATGGCAGCCATATTTTTGTTTACTTTATTTCAATATCCAGAGTATCTTGCAAGCAAAAAAACACACTATTAGTACCCCAATCTAACGGGCCAGGGTACTTATAGCAATAAGCCCCTCACCGGGGGGCATTACCGCTTGGTAATCTCCGCCCCCGGCTTGGGTTTATTGCTTAATTGATGGCGAGGTGGTCCTGCTAAAACCCCTGCTGTGCAAGTGCAAGTGCAGCAGTGCCTGCTGTGTCCAGTAGCCACATTATGCTACAGGTGTATGCTGCCACCCTTGGTCCAGGCATGGTTTCCTCCGCTCTCTGTTCTCCGCTCCTGCTGGTGAACTCGTGCCAACACCACCGGTCAGGAGGAGATGGGCACCTCAGGGCGTCATTTCAACAAAATGCCAGGGGTAGCGTAAGTGACATCACACGACCCTTGACTAATGATGACATCACAAGAAGTAATGTCATTTGACCCCACCCCGAAGTGATATCGCGAGAAGCAATGGAACACAACCTTTCACCCATTGACAAAACAGGAAGTGGCATCACACAGCATTGGACACTATGAAAAATATGGTTACGATATCACTATAATGTGATGTACATTTCATACAAGAATGGATCGCCATACGTATCGTTAAGATCAGTGTGTATAGGCCCATGTTACCAAATTACTGTGAATGACCAAATGATAATGATGTGTTATTATAAAGCACTTACGCTTAAGCGCTTTATATAGAAAAAAATATACACCCAATATCACCCAACCTGTGTTGGCACTCATTTATCGACCTCAGAAGGATGAAAGGCTGAGTTGAAGCATTTAAATCAGTGACTCACCCCCTGAAGTGTGCCTGAAATAAACCTTTAATGAGTCTAGCAGTTATTGTATAGAATTCCAGAAAGGCACATTATTTGTTATTCCTATTCTTTCTTATTTAGGGTTAGTGCTAAAAGTGTTAGATTTATGGCACTCCTGTTCTTATTTTTCTTCTTTTTTTTTAAGGGACCTGAACAAGAAAGCCAGCCACTCCAGAAGTAAAAAGCCACGAGATGCTGGCCACAGCCCAGGAGCTTGCATTACAACAAAAAAAAAACATTTTTTTTTTTTTTTTTAGAGGTCGCAAATGAGACCACAGAGGTTGCAAGGGAGACCTCAGAGGTTGCATTTGCGACCTCTGGCGACCCCTAAATGATGTCCCTGGGGCACCTGTCGAGTGCGTTGCAGCTCAACGAGGGAGCGACTGCTTCAGCTGTAGTCAAGAGTGGACTGTGAAATGGGCACAGGGTTGGCAAGCATACGGCCCAGCAGCATTGCCCGCTGGTTGCTGGTCAGTTGCTCTTGGAATTTGGGCCCCTAGCCATTTCCCACAAGGTGTCTGTGAGCATGAGTCCGATCTTCAAGACTGAGACTCAGTCAAGGGTGGACTGGTGACCAAAAGAGGCCCAGGAAATAACTTTCAAAGTGGCCCCATATTACACATTTTTAGCCAGCCCAACCCTTTTCCTATAGGAAAATGAGGAAATACCACACAAAAAAGGCCCAGGGTGCAGAGACCAACTGGGAAATCCCCATAGTTCCCTACTGGCCAGTCCAGCCCTGGATTCAGTCTTTGCGAAAGGGGCACCACACATGTCTGGCAATGCGCCTTCAGCCATGTGCTGAGCGCTCCCCACCTCACACAGAGAGACATTGTGCTCTGTGTGAAACTAGATTAGAGGAAAGGACATTCCTTCGTGAAGAGAAAGTGAGTCAAATGAAAAGCTCACTCGTCTTGTTTTTTCCGACGTCAAAGGAGAGCAATGACTTTACTCATCCCAGTGATTGTCCTGTGTTCAATGGAACAGAAGTCTGCAGTGCCACCTGCTGTTTATAGACTATCCTAAAACGTGAAATGAGTGAAGGAAGGAAGTGCTCCTGACCTCAAAGGGGCTCTGTCTTCGTTTAAAGAAGTGTGTACTGCCCCGTTCTGCAGATAATCGCATGAAGACAAGGATACCAGAATGCAGAATATGCCTGGCCCCACGGTATTCATGGTACACCCTGGAACCCTCAAGATAAAATGGGGACATGGAAGAAGGGTTTTCTACATTATTTAAGGCAGTGTACGAATGGAAAGGAAAGTGTCCTTACTCATGCATTGTGTCGGATATGAGGGTGAAGAATCTATGATACCCTACTGGATCTTGGTGACGACGGCGGTGTGAGTGAAGGGGCTTGCGAATTAGAGTATGCGCTGAAAAAGTTGGACAAACATTTCAGTCCAAATCTTAGCCTTATTCTGGAGTATTACAATCTTGCTATGAGCAAACATATACTTGGAGAGAGAGGGTTGAGTTGTATGTGACTGCACTCAGAAAACTAGCTGGCACGCGCACGTTTGGGGATAAGTTTGATGAGCACATAAGGGATCAATTTATGGTAATGTGCAATCAAGATACAATAAAAGAGGAACTGTGATTAAAGGCCGATCCTTAATTGGATGAAGTATTGGGAATAGCCAAGACTGTTAAACACTCCCTAAATTGCTTAGCGAAGCTTGCTAGTGCCAAAGTGTCAGAGAAAAAGAGTGCAAAGGAAGTAATGAAAGTTGAAACGGGTGCTTGAGCAAAGAAAATGTATGTGCGAAGAAAATAGAAGAAAGATAGCAACAAAGACAATAATTATCATGGAAAAGGTGCAACAGGTGTGTGAGTAAGGTGCATCTGTTCGGTGCACCTAATTGCCAAGGGAGGAAAGTCGTGTAAGAAAGGCAATTGATTGGGACACGTTTCGAACCATTGCAAACACTTTAAAAAGGAGAAGAAAGTTCTTAACATGTTGTGCAACGATGGGAATCTGAAGAAGACTCTGATGATAGTGATGATGTTGTGGGGCGGAAGTATGCCCCATAGGAGTAGTTGGGGAGAGATGTGAAAGTGATGATGAGAGTCCTATTCCAGAGGAACATGTTAATAGGATACCCATTAAGATTATGGCTGATTCAGGTGTGATGGTCTCTTTAGTTTCGAAAGAGGTATGGGAAAAAATGTTGGGAGGGAAGGAAGAAGAGTTGATGTTCACGGACATTAGCCATGAGTAGTGCTGCGGAGTGCCTGTTGGCCTGCTAGGATGTTCCTCTGAAGCGCCTACCCTCCCGTTTGGCATGCCATGATGTTGCTCTGAAGCTCCTGCCGCTCCCGTTTGCAGTGGACCATCTACTTTTGTGTTGGACCATTTCTAACATGGATCGTGTATGTGGCCACGCCTACTTTCGCAATGCAATGTTTGAAAACCCTGGGCCGTGCGCCACTGTGGAGTGCCGCGGAGTGCTTGTTGGCCTGCTATGATGTTCCTCTGAAGCTCCTGCTGCTTCCGTTCGCAGTGGACTGTCTGCTTTTGTGCTGGACTATTCCTAAAGTGGAGTACGTTTTCTGGACCTACTGTGGAAAAATGCAGGGAATTCATTCTAATTTTGTTTTATTTTAGTTGTGTGTGGGGCCATGCCTACTTTTGCCGTGCAATGTATGAAAACCCTGGGCACCCACGCCAATGCACACTCGCCACAAGCAGTGCTGCGGGTGCCTGTTGCCTTGTTTGCCTGCTTGCCGGCAGGCAGGCGGTAGCCAAAGTACAACTTTGACTTTCCCTAAAGCCTTTCTTGCACAGATTGATCTTTACCAGTGTTGGGAACAAGTTTAACTGTCTACCGTGCTGGAGCGGAATGTAAGCCAACAGCGTGACTTTTTGTTACTGAGTCTTTCATTATTCTAGTAACCATGTCCGAGCCACGTACATGAAGTGTGAAGTTGCAGGGGGCGGGGATGTATGATGATATCTTATCCACGCCCCTTGTCTTCATACCAGTAAAAAAACACCATGCATATGGCCCTAATGATGCCTCTCCCGCTCTCCCCACCTGCAATCAGCGACTCTTCAATGCTCGAACATGAGGAGAGAGGAGGTTCCCCCATCCTGATCGAGTCAGGGGTAATGCCTAATGGTGGGGAGGATGTCTCGCACAGGGGGCTGAATCGCGGATAATGTAAGAAACTTAAACCATCTATTATGGATCAATCATTTGCAGAAGCTCCTCCTGCTTTCCAAGAGGGGGAGGGTACCCTCTTGGCTCTGTCTCAATACCCTTTGGGCTATAAAGAGCGAGCGGATGACTTTCCATCCGCTCAACCACAGCACAATCTTGTGTGTGGTGCTGCCTTTAATGGGGACATGGAACTGTTGAGGCGGATTCTGGTGGAACTAAGATTGCATACTTCATGCCTGCATGATATCATAGTTGTCTTGGGCAAACTCTCAACAGCAGTGGGCATAACAGTTAAGGAAAGTATTGATGGTGGAACACTATCAAGCGACGTGGTGGGTGCCCACGTTCCATCCATTGTTGATATGACGTGTTCTTGTCCAGCATCCAGCCCCCCTCTTAGAATCCCCTTACGGGTTAAATGTATTGTGATTGAATCAGATTCTACACTACCTGATACTCTAATATTGGTGCCCTCAAAAAAAAAAAAAGAATAAGAAAAAAGTACAATCTCAAAAACAGCTTCCTTCCTTGTTTAAAGGTGGGAAGAAAATGTCATGGAAAAACTGGAGATCTCTTGTTACTGAGGAAATAGAAGCCAGGATAATATTTGGGGCGGGCCTGGAGGAAGAGCCAGAACCTGACGTGAGATCTGATCAGGGCGATGGTGTTTTGGCAAAAAACACCCTAACTGATGAAATGACGCATAAAGGTCTCCAAACAAAAAAAGGAAATAAGAACAACAAAATAAAAATAAGTAGTAAGACCAAACATCCCCTGATAGTGGGTACGGGAGAAAACCGTAGGCAGCAATTATCTTCCTTGACAAGGGATACTTAAGCAACAGAGAAGAAGTATGGATTATTCACTAAGAAACCAAGTCATTTATTGGGCCCATTTACTCCTAATATCCCTGTAGTGGATAAGAAAGCACTAATAAATGATATGCAAATTGGGCCAACAACGTTTGCTAAGGTCTTTAACGAACAGATGGAGGCTGCCCAAGCTTCAAAATAGATAGAGAGTCTATAGGGGTCCCCCCTCCCCGATAGAAATCTCACAAGGACCTCCTGAGCTAACGCAGGGAATGGGTGTGAGTGATGATAAGGATGATAAGGATGAGCCGCAAAAGCATAACCCACCGAGGAAAATAATACACTAGTAGCTCTGATTCGATCTACCATTGTGGAAATGTTACATCTCCACCCGAGTTCCTGTGGACCTCCCTTGCCCACCCCCATAGTAAATACTAATCCACAGGGAGTTGAGGGTGAAGTGATGGTCAAAGGAGCGAGTCAGTTGGCCAAAGCACTACCTCAAGCTCCTGGAACGATTGAGTTACAGAAGGGGAATCTAGGGATAGTGCAGTTTGAAGAAAAGCCCAGAGAGATAGACAGGAACAAGAAAGAATCTGACCAACTAAATTAGAAGGTCTTGTGGGTAAGAAATCAAACTCTGTATTACAGAGTGATCTTAAGTCTGTTCAGTGGCGCCAACCCTGCTATCCTGATAATCTGAACATTCTTCTTTACCATCTATTCGATTACGAGGGTCCCCCCTCACTGAATTGTGAACGTGTTCTGGCTCTCTTCAATGAGATACCCTCCATTAGACTTATCTCGTCAGTGGATCTAAAATTAGTTGACTTTATACATCCAACCTGCCACGACCACGTCAGATTGGTCTTCCATTCTAGCGCCGTCTATGATGCAGTTCTTTTGGAGGCAGCTCAGTTTAATCGTTTGGGGTATGATATCCTGATTTTTAGTCCTGGTTTGGAACCATCTTCCTCTAGGGAGAGAGAGCCCATCACATCAAGGCTGAGTCAGGAAGGGAGAGGACCCAGATTGTATGAGAGGCATCCCCCAAGGGTGGACGACAAACAAAGCTGGAGATGGCTTGCTCTATCTTTAAGGGACTCTATATCCCAGTTAAAATCTATGAGGCAAGATCTTTAACCAGATTGATCAGACTAGTCTTAGTTTCCTGGAAATCTAGGGGCATGTCACATCTTTCCTCCTCTAGTGATTTGTGTTTGAAGCTAGAAAAGCATCAGGTGGTTTGTATCCAGGAGTCTTGGATGACCTCAGAATTCAATATAGATGGGTTTGAGTGCAAGCACCAACTTGCAAAATGGGGAATTAGGGGCCGCCAATATGGAGGTCTCTTAATTGCGGTAAAAAATGGGGAAGGAATTAAGATTCTAGAATCTCTTGATTTCAGTCTTATAAAATCGTTATAAACATATATTGGAATCTGGTATATGATTTTAGCTCCACCACAAGATGGATGAATGAATGTTTAACTGAACAGACTATGACATATAGTGGGCTACACATTGTGATAGCGGGTGACCTTAACGCAGAGATACCTCACGGGGTAGGTCTGTATAAAAACTTAGCATCTGTCACAATGTTGAAAACTGAAAATAAACAAAGAATTGAAGGGACACCTGTAGGAATGCCAAGGAAATGTCTCCAGGGGTGCATATGGCATAATTTATTTCCAAATTGGTGTGTCCTGCATGCAAATGTAATTCTGATCCAAGATCTTGATACCCACACTTGCTCAGATGGTATCGGAGCTTCCACTATTGATCATATATTTTTGTCCCAAAGATTATTTGATGCCTGCAATAAATGTAATATCATAGACATCAATCGAAGTGACCGCCTGATCTTGGAGATCTTGATCAGGGTGGAACTTGAGAATACTATTGAGGGTTGGCTTTCTTCTCTGTAGGAAGTAAACTCTTCTAGAAACAGAATTAAATGTCATGATGGGAATGTAGAAATGTTTAATGTGGTCTTTGTATCAGATTTTCCAAAAAATCCCTAGGACTCTAGAAGTCAGCTCTTTACGTTGGCTACTTTTCCTCTATATTTGAACTCGCTGCTTACAAACACTATTAAAGTAAGAGGAGGTCTGCCCCATAAGTCTAGTCGATTACATAAATATGACCCTCTGGTCAGCCATCATAAAAATCTATGTAAGAGAGAGATTCGTAGGGTGTTGAATAGTTCCCTTGATTGGGAATTAAAGGGAATAAGAGTACATAGATCGAAGCAGAGATTGAAAAATTGAATAAAGGGTCGTAGGGCACTGATGTTACAAGCAGACAATGAAGCAATGCTGATAGCTCTCAAATAGGGCTCTGCGCAGCAATTTTGGTGACTGATCAATATACAAGAGACATCCCAAGTGTCAGAATTATCAAACTGTGTATCGAGTATGTATTGGCTGGCTATTTCGACTGTATACCGAAAAACATCACATGTCTGAAAACATTTCTGCAATTAGGACTCAACCATGGGACTGTGATTTTACTATACTAGATATCGAAATTCAAATAGCATTCTATCTTGTCAAGAGCAAGTGGCCCGAAAGGTTTAGCGAATGTTACCCTGAAGGCTAACCCTGGGGTGTGGGCTAAATCACTATCGATGCTGTTCTTGGATATCAAGGTGAAAAGACATATACCAGAATCCTGGCATGTCTCTTATAGCATCCCTGTCTATAAGAAAGGAGACTGGAGTCTTCCTGCGAATTACCGCCCCATAGCCCTGATGGACGTTGAGTCAAAGATCTTTGTGGGGCTAGTTCGCAAACAGCAGGTGGAGTGGTCAGACTCTAACTCTACTTTGTCGAATAGGCAGTTTGGCTTCCGCAATGCTATGTGGACTGAGATTGGCACACTACTGTTTACTTTATTGCAGGAAACAGCTTGCAAGAAGGAGGTGGTCCCTATATATATATTGCATCACTTGATCTGTCCCTTGCATTCAACCCAGTAGATCATGTATTATTATGGTCGAAGCTTCTGTCAATGGGGATCCCTCTGGGACTCTTAACAATACTGGTCCATCTGCATGAAGGATATGTAGTACAGGTGAGACTTAACACAGAGGGAAAATTATCTTTTCCGATGAAAACTATGAATGGCTTACGACAAGGCTGCATTTTTGCGCCAACACTGTTTAATCTGTTTGTGTCAGATGCTGGTCAGTGCCTAGAAGCTGCTTCTTTGATCTTTCTTAAAATTGAGCAACGGAAAATAAATCGGTGTGTTTATGCTCATGCCTTCTTATAAATTGATAGCACACCTGTAGGCCTTCTGCATCAACTTAACGCATTTTCTAGGTATGTCATCAGTAATGGCCTTGTGTTCAACAAGAAGAAATCAGTGATTATATGCATAAATAATCAAACAAAGTTATTGCCATTTAGCTGGTATTTGAACAAACATAAATTGACAAAAATGAGATCACTGCGATATCTATGCTTTCCAATGTTTGACACTCGAAAAAAAATATCTCTATACTGGAATTGTACTGTGAAGCGGACAGGATACGTGATACTACAAATGAGAAAGGTTTCCCAGAAGTATTGTAAATATTCTATATTAACGCTGATTCGTTTTGACAAGTGAAAGGTCATCCCCAAATGGTGCTACGGCTTAGAACTGCTTCCATTTTGTACACAAATTGATTTACAGATTATTGAGGCAAACATTTGGAGACCGCTATTGTACTGTTTACCGAAATGTATCCCAATGGCTGACCTAAGATATGAACTAGGTTTACAGTCTCTGGAGTGCTTGGTTGAGTGGAAAAGAATTTCCCTGTATAGAAATCTAATTGTTGCAAAGGATAATAGTCTTTATGTTGACTTGGGGGTTAAACTAAAAACGGGGCAACCAGAGTCTTTATGGCTATCGTCCTTGCAAGAAGTATGCTTAATGTCCCTGAGGAACATCACGGTGTCGCTTGATGAACTTTTGACTAACCCTGTGCGAGTAAAGTGCATGTTACAAAATTTTGATTGGTCTATCACCATGGAATGTGTGCTTAAATCTCTGATATACTACCATCTGCTTTCAAATTGGAAGTCTATGGGCAATCCAGAACCATATCTGATATGTTTTCCTGACCCTTATTGGCGAATTGCATACATAAGGTTCCATTTCAATGTGTTATTAACAAGTGAAATAATTGAATTCAGAAATGCTCATGGTGGGGGGCCTGTCCCATGTCACTTTTGCCTAAGTTCAACCATCAAGGAAACTCATAGGCATCTTCTTCTGGACTGCAAAGCAATTAGCCCGCAATGGTTGAGTTATTTTGGGAAATTTGTTTTAAACACCGAACAATTTTTTCCAGAAATAATCTGGTGGGCGATGCTGCATGGTAAATCCATGGCTCTAAAGTTGGCACTGATTAGATTTCTTTCTGTAGTATGTGGCTTAATTACAATTGGATCCTGTATTCCTCCTAGTTAACTTCACTATAAGATTTAATCAAAACTATATTCTTGAATTTTGTCATAGCAAAATGTACTTCTGGATTCTCCTTTCTTAGTTGAATCATGTTATCTCTCTAATTTTATATTGTGATTTCAGCTGTTTGGATAACACTTTTTCCTTTATGTAAATAGAAAAGTTGTAAAGACTGCTATTATTTTAATTTTTCTAAAGATTTTGGAAATGAAAACAAAAAGCAAATAAAAAACAAAAAAAAGACATTAGCCAGATTGGATTCAATATGGACAAGATCGACAGGCTTGGTTATTTCATGTTCAAGTTTAAGGGAAGACTGGCAGTAGGTAAAATGTATGTAACTAAAAAGGGAGGTGCCCTATTGAGTTGGAAGGAGCAGCGCCAGCTCAAGATGCGGCAGGATCCTAATACTTGTGAACACGTTTTGACTGTTACAGGAGGGGGCGATGTGATGCCTGAGGTAATAAAGTATCTGTGACAAATCAACTTCCAGGGCACCAGTGGTCCAGGGATGAATATCAGTTTCTAAACCATCAATCAGCCTCACAACCCTATTACACCAGAAGGGATCCAAAATGATTGGAAACGCAAGCAAATTATAAACCTGCTTGTCCAATTTTGGTAACGTGGATGGAATGTCAGGCCTATATCTGCAAGGTCGTGGATCGTTGGTTAGTTGCAACACAGCAAAAATACAATTATTACCCAATGATAAAAGGGACTGTCCAGTAAAGGTTATATAAAAATATCTACTTTATTATTATTACAACAGACAGGTCTAGCACACTACAGAATACAACCAATTCTGTAAAGAAGTACAGAGGACAGTTTCAAGACGGGAAGGGGATGCACTCTGGACACTGACAGAGGATGGTCGGTAAAGCAATCAATCGTAATGTTCAAGGATGCTTGGTCTCAGCACAAAGGGAGCACGGGGGTCAGTAGCAGCCTTCGGAGAAGAGAACCACACTGTACCTTGTGGAGGTTCTTGGTGCTCGACAGGGTTGAGTTGGTGCCAGGGTGCTTTGCAGCACCTACGAGAGAGTCCCAGATGGGAGACAGCAGTGAGGCTAGCCGCAGTGTCTTGGACCACATGGGTTTTGTGTCCATTGATATACACATGTTCTAGATAGAGTTGAATATTATTGGGAACTGGGATCTCTTCTGGAGACCCAGCACTGTTCCCACTCAGTGTAACCAATCACATTTGGCCACTCCCTTGCCTAATGGGAAGTCCTCTTCTAAGAGACCCACCCTAATGATGGCCTCTTCCATGAGACCAACATTCACTATGGCTTGCTTAGGTAAGACCTATTAAGCAGAATCCCCTTTCCTATGGCTCAGTTCCTTACACACAAAGCAACCTTTGGGTGGTAAGAACACAGGTGTCCCAGTGTTAGGGTTGTCTGTGGTTTTGTTTTCAGTGTGTATAGCTGAGCTAAAGTTTTGGGATATCCCTTCATACATTTGGGGACCTGACTTCGAAGAGGAGTGGGTTGGACCTTTGTCCTTCCCATCCTTGTTTTCTTTTTTGTCTGAAGATTTCTCTTCTGGTTTGGGTGTGCTCCCCTGAGCCTTTTCTGGAATTGATTACTCACAAATCTGTCAGCAGCCTTTGCAACCTCACTAGGGTCTGTGATAATCTTGTCCAAAAGATGCTGGTGTAGAACAACCTCATAATTTTGCAATACATGGTCACATGCAATCAAATTGTACATCCCTTTAAATGGATCAACTTTGTTATCAGCCACCCACCAGCTCAGATATTTTAAGGACAAGTATGTGAATGCTTCAAATGTCTGCCCACATTTCTTTCTGTGCTCTCTGAAGCTCTTGAGATACTGTTCTGGGGTTTCACAGAACTTCCTGAGGAGGGTTGACTTTAAGTTTTCATAAATGGGCCTTTCCACAGGAGCTAACTGAAGAATTGCATCAGTCCCTGGTGACGGTAAGCAATTCATCAGGGCTGCACCCCAGAGTACCTGGTCCACCTCCTGTAGTTGAAACGCCAGCTTCAGCGCTTCAATCCAGTCAGAAATATCCTTCCCCCACTTTGTAAGCCTGCACTAAGTCTTTGGGGATGTGCCTCCGGGGCTTATGCCGAGCACTCAGGTTTGAGCCACTACTGCTGCTTTTGCTAGGTGTGGATCTGTTGGCCTCCTTCTTCTCTTCAAGTGCCAGTTTACGAAGCTCTGTGGCAGCCCTGTCCCACTCCATTGCGACCTTGTCCCGCTGTTTCTGTTCCTCTAGCGCTAGCCTTCTCTCCTTGTGCTGGAACTTTCTAGCTGCTACCTCATTAACAGCTGGATCAATTACTGGACCACATAGAGACTGTGCTAAGGCCTGGGACCTGAGGGATGCCGCACTAGGCCCTGACCTCACTGGCACTCTAGAGTGTTTTGAAACCATGCGTGCCCCCTGGCAGCATAGTTAGAGAGAAACACTGCTTGTGCTGTCTTCCTTGTCATCTTCCACTTCCCCTTCCGGAAGCTCTTTTCTGTTCGGGCACACAAGGCCTAGCCCGTCTGCTAGGGTCTTTTCACCAACTGCCCTTGCTTCTATCCAAGCTTGGAGGCTATTTAGCAGATCAGGTTTATTAACCTAATTGCTGTGGGGAAGTCCCCTCTCTTTACATAGGACACACAAGACATCCTTGATCATGCCTTTTACAGTCGCTATGTCAAGATCCATGATTATTACAAATACCTAGCAGTGTCTAAACATTGCCTGTAACAGTAACTTTATCATTGGGTGACTAAGCTGTGTGCAAGGTTCCAACTAGATCTGACCGCTTGGCACGAATGTGATGAATCAACTGTCAGGGCAACAGTGGTCCAGGGATGAATATCGGTTTCTAAACCATCATTCAGCCCCACACCTCAAGTACACCAGAAGGGATCAAACAGATTGGAAACACAAGACAATTATAAACCTTCTTGTACAATTTTGGTAACATGGACGAAACGGCAGGCTTATCTCTGCAAGGTCGTGGATGAGTGGTTAGTTGCAACACACCGAAAAATACAATTATTACAAAATGATTAAAGGACTGTCCAGTAAGGTTGTATACAAATATCTACTTTATTTTACAATAGACAGTGCTAGCACACTGAAACCCACCCTGTAAAGAAGTACAGAGCACAGACAGTTTCAAGAATAGAAGGGGATGCACTCTGGATACTGACAGGAGGGTGGTCGGTAAAGTAATCAATGGTAATGTTCAAGGATACTTGGTCTGAGCCCAAAGGGAGCAAGGGGTCATAAAATGTCACTAGGGGCCTTTCCAGCACCTACAACAGAGTTCCAAATGGGAGACAGCTGCGGGTATCATGCGGTCAGCAGTTCAGCTAGCAAGGCCGGACGGACAGCACCAGGCTGGCCTACACAGCGGCTTGGGGTCAGGAATCATTGTCTCAGTGCTAGTCGCCAGGAATTAAGCACTGGTTGAGGCATATCTGATGACATTGGCAACTGCAGTGTGGTAACAGGCAGTGGTGCAGTTGGTTGCAGTTCGAGGGGCTCGACTGTCTCGGAAATGTCCTTGCAGGTGGATACTGGTTGATGCTTGTCGAAACACTCCTCCTGGCGTCTTCGCTGGGCTCTTTTTGTCTTTTAAGGTGAATGGCCCAAAGCTGAGGAGTGTGTTGCAGGCAACGGCCTTGTCTTCCTTTCGGTTTAGAGTCTCTCTGGAAATTCCCACCTAGGAAGCTTGCTTGCAGAGCCTAGCAGGGCACACTGTTTGCTGGATCGGTCCTGGTTCTGAGGCTGCTAGAGGGTCCTCTGGATTCAGTATCTCCCTCTGTCCCCTGGGAGATGTTTAGGGGAGGGATCCTGCTTCCCTCTTGGAAATCCTGGCCTTGCTTCACTGGCAGAAGCTGTAAGGCAGACTGTACCTTCAAGCAGGCTCCACATGAGCTCTTTGTGTTACTCCTTGCAAAGTCTTCTGATTATCTGTTAAGAGAGGGGCTCAGCCCTCTTTTAAAGCCAAATGGGACCCAGTGATTGGTGAAGGCTAAGCCTACCTTAATGAACCAATCCTGGGTCCCCACCAACAATATTCTGTTATGTGTGAGACCAGAGTGCTTTGCAACAGGAAAGGTAAAGAGGTGAAAACATGTACTACTATGTCCCATCAATCTTCCTGTCTATTGTGTATCAAAGGGGCTCTCAGGTTAATTGAGCTCTCTGTGGTCCCTTATCAAAGCACAGTTCTCCTTTGAAGTTATGGTGATAACAGACTTTCTGTCTCCATCAAATCACATACTTCTTCCTTTTGAAAGGGGGTCCCCTTCAAGGGTTGCCTACTGTAAACAGTTGTCCCAGGCATGACATGCACTGGCCTCCATACTAATGGGTGGGAGCTGACTTCAGGTTGACACAGATGCATATGAAAAAGGCATTGCATTTCATGTCCCCTTTGTCAGCTCTGTGACCAGGCCTCTTCCAGGCCTGCTTCAATGAACCTTCATCAGTATGTGATGCCACCAGCAGACTAACTATTGGCAGCGCAGGTCCCTAAAGCTTTTGAAATTTAATATAGGCTGCCAGGGTAGAAGCAAGGTGTCGCCCTCCTCCTCTTGATGCTTTCATGTACTCCTGGCTGTCACATTCCAACTAAATATGACAGGGAGGACTGTACCTGTAGGCTGTGTCCCCCCAGAGTACACATATCTGTGTGCTTGTTGGGCAGTGAGCATAGGAAAATGTGTGTGGTTTAGCCCCACACATTTTTCAAGGTTGATCTCCCATCATTCAATTTCTTTTTTTTAAATCAAAAAAGGCTATGTAAGTGCATACCCAATGTGCGGACGGTCGAATTCCTCACAATATCCTCATGTATTTTCTAGCAAAATTGGGAAGTTGAAAGGGATGGTTCATAAAATTATTAGGAAAGAAATCTCTGTATTTGTGGTAGTGAAAGTACGGTTTGTACCTGTTGCTCTAAGGGAGACTGTAGGGAAGGAACTGAGAAACTGGTGTGACCATGGGGTAATAGAACATGCAAGAGCAGTAGAGTGGTTATCTCCATTAGTAGTGGCAATGGAGGCAAATGGTTATGTGAGGTTTTGCATGGTTTTGTATGGTGGATCTTTTAGCCCCCTTCTTCTCTTCAACCACCAGCTTGTGCAGCTCTATGATGGCCCTGTCTCACTCCATTGTGGTCATGTTCCGCTGTTTCTGTTCCTCTAGCAGTCGTCTCTTTTCTTTGAGCAGGAGCTTTCTAAGCGCTACCTCATTAACAGCCGGAATTTGCAAAGTGAATGAGGGTCTTGTGGTTGAGTTACATCATATGCCAAATATGGGAGGTCTTTTGAGTCTTATTGGTGAGGGGAGTTTTTTTTCGAAAATTGACTTGGCATCTGCCTATCATCAAATTGAATCCCAAATATAGGAAGTACACAGAATTTGTATCCCACAACAGGGTATTTCAATTCAAATGTATGCCATTTGGTTTAGTGCTGGCAGTGTCAGTTTTTCAGAAAATGATGAACAGATTATTCAGTAATGTAGAGAATTTGTTCTGCTTTCAGGATGACATGGTTTGTAGCTGCATTCTAATGCTCGCCATGGTGCAGTGGTTGTGTGAGATTGGTAGACTGTGTTCAGCAAAGCTCATTTGACTTGGGTAGTTGCGTTCTGGTGGTTGTGGATCTTGTGTATGAGATTCTGTGTACAGCTAGGCCGTTTCTTCATGGGGGATTGCTGTGTTCTAAAGACAGTTGAGGTGTCCATGGGGGTATATAAATGTGTGTGCAGCTGGGCCAAATTGATCGAGGGGTATAGTTGCATTCTTTTGTTTGTTGGTGCGTATTAGCATATTGGTATGTGTGAGTGTCTGTGTGGATTAGTTGGAGCCCTGTAGGCCCAGTTCAGCTGTAGAAGTGTTATGTGTATTCTCCACAGACAGGCTGACTTTGCCCTACTGACAGGACTGTGGTCTTGGTGGATCGCCTCTCTTTGTCCTTTGTAGGGCAGGTAACATCCTTTCCCAGGAACAGCCACTCCATGTGAATCTAGCCTGGGAGCAGGAATCAAAGGGCACACCCATTCAGAAAAGGATTGCATCACACTAGGAAACTGCATAGCTAAAAGCTGTTGATCTTATTAGTAATAGAAGGGGTGGGGTTATTGTAGACAGGTTGAGCTCTATACAGTTAGGTGAGGTTTCCACCATCTTGTTTCTCTCTGCCTCTCCTTCCTGCCCCCTCTACATCCTATAGCACAAATCACTTTGGGTGTGATGTCAGATGTGAAAAGTCCACTTCTTTCAAGAACATGGATTGGACCACTAAGACAGTCTAGCTTTAGTCAAATCACCTGTGGACTTTTACCTTTAAAAGAAGTGGTCTCACATCACTTCTTTGATTACCTCTGGAACAGACACCTGAGAGGTATTCATTGGGCCACCTTTGGGAGTGTTGCACTTTGAAAAAGCCCTCAACCACTCAGGTGAAGAAATAGCAGTACAAGTCAGAGGAGAGCTCCGCCCCTAACCACTCCCAGGGCACATTGGGGGTGACCTTTGCTGTGCACCAGGACCTGCCACTCTGCCCCAGCAGAATCTCCCAATACAGGGTGAGCAGACCCTGGAAGACCAAACCAGCTAAGGCTTCCCATTCTGCCACTTCAAAACCGGTCAAACGGACGTTGAAGTTGACCTCAACACCATTGATGCTGAGGGATAACGCCAGTGCTTCTTTCTGGCACTCCCCCAAACCTTCAAAACAACAGTACCTACATCTCGTGCCAGTTAATCACTGCATTGTGTCCTTGCTGAGCCCATCACCTGCTAAACTCGAATCAATCAATTGAGAGCGGGACCTGAGTTGACCTGCTGGAGAATCACTTGGTCGATTCAAACCAGGGGTTATGCACCGACTCGACCTACCACTTCGCCAAACTGCACATCGGAGCAATAGAATCACCATTTTGAAAATTGACACACACCGACTCAGACTGCGGGAGCTTCACTCATCGACCATTCCTGGCATTTACAACCCGACTCGACCCGGCTCGATCTTGAACATATCCTGGTGAGTTTCCCAACCTGATTCACTGAAATGCCATCTTTGGATGGCACAGAGCAACCGTATTTTAACCTGCTCAATGACCGCCAGTCCACTTGGGCCCACACGGCCCAAAATACCCAAAGTGGACTGCATCCGCCTGCATCACTGCTTAAAGCCGGGCTTGATGCTGTTGACCCGACAATGTGCCTCATTACGACCCAGGCGGTAAGTTACCGCCTGGGTCGTACCTTTACCGCCATGGCGTAAACTACGTTTACGCCATGGTGGTTGGTGGATTTACCGCCCCATTCCAAGGTGAGTGGGGCGGTAAATCCCCATTTCCCATTTACCCTTCCCCATTCCCATTTTTGCCCCATAGGGCATAATTGGAGTGGGGAAGGAGATAATTACGCCACCGTAAATTATGGTGCCGTAATTATCTCCAAGGTCCCTTAGCACCATGGATTTTAACGCAGGCGTTAAACTCACCATGGCGCTAAGGGACCTTGTAATCAGGCGTTAAGGGTCGGCGCCGTTTACGGCGCCGTAAACCCCTTAACGCCTGACTCGTAATGAGGCCCAATGACACGAAATACGGTACTATCGACCAATAAATGCTCTCTTTGTCCATTTTGGGCCATAGAGACTGGTTATGTCATTTGTGCACCTTTTTCCTCCAAAGACAACCCTTATTAAAGAACAGCAGCACTTTCCTATCTGCAACATTCAATCTTCTCAGTGATCATGCTATTCTATGCTGGTCTCTAATGCTGACAACCCCTAGAGCCTCTATATATATGAATACCTGTATTACTGTTAATTTGCAAGGAAACCGTGTTGTGTGGAGCAAAGAAAATCTGTATAGAGTTAGTGACTTTGTTCATCTAAATTATAACCTTCTATTTCAATGGTGGTCTAGACAAAGTTGGGATGTTTCCCATGTAATGCCTATGCTGACTAATTTGCTGAACTTAATAATTGAATACCTGTCTCTTCGCTCAATTATGCTAACAACTTTGATATTGTCATCTATCACCTTATCATAGGCATTGTGATGATGTTAAGAGAACCACCAAAAATAATTTGCTTGAGAAAAATGCTCTGATCGCCCATCTCTCCACGAAATGTATGATTAATGCCGATTGGAATTTTATCCTTAGACTACTAAGCGATAACGCCAATAGAACATTTTGGGCTATGGCTAGAACATTTGTTAATAGCAAACACCAACTTGAACTCAACCCATTAACACCTTGACATGGATAACAATCATTAAGAAACTTTTTTATAATCCTAATACTGTGGAGAAAGCACTGCCATATATCGTCACTGCTGAGTTTGATTCTGACATCAACGCAGATGACATTGATATGATTATTAAATTGCTTAATAGCGCCCGAGCACCAGGCCCGGATATGCTGGCGAATGTTGTGTTCAAGGACAATATTCCGTTTTGGTCCTTTGTACTGGAAACATTCTTTGCTAGGATGGATTCCTTTGAGTTGGAGGCAATCCATACTCATACCAGTTTTCAAGAAGGGTGATCATACCAATCCTTACGACTACAGGCTATTAGCTATGCTGAATATTAGTTCCAAGATTTTTTCTACCCTTCTCTTTAAAAACTGTCCAACTGTGCTTTGTCACGCAATCTGTTATCTCCATTTCAAACAGGGTTTTGTAAAGGACACAGCACGCTACGCAATTTAAGTGCACTCCGATCTCAGTCTGCTCTTCTCGTCTACGTCCCTCGGTTCAGGCTGCCTCGTGTGGGCAGATGTGTCTTCTCGGTTGTGGCAGCTAAAGCCTGGAATGCTTTCCGTCATTCCTTGTGTGTCATTTCTGATCACTTGGCTTCCCATCGGTCTATTAAAACTCATCTGTTTTAGATCTTTATTTGTTTCTCTCTTTTGTTTCTCTGCCGGTCTAGTGCCATGATGCCTTATGGCGTACGTGCCATTTATAAATGGTTTTAACATAACATAAGATAACAAAATATAACATAACATAACATCTCGACTTCTAGGAGTACAAAAGCAGTCAATCTGTATATCTGTTTTGTGGACTTCACAAAAGCATTTGACACTATATCCCACCCTCATCTGTCGTTGAAATTGGAAAAATGGGGTAGAGAGCCATCCCTTTAATATTTCCTGACCTCATTATACACAACCACCACAGTTGTGGTACGTGTTAACCAACTAGGTGAGCTTACAGATTAAATAATGACCAATGCTGGGCTTAAACAAGGATGTTCCTTAGTCGTATTGCTTTATAACCTGTAAGTCTCTGATTTGGGATCAGTTGTTCAATCTACCCACAACTTTCCCCCTCAAATTGACAAGGTTCTGGTGCCCTGGATAGGGTATGCGGAGGATACGATATTGCTCGACAGAACCCTGATAGGCCTAAAGCGGTCACTGGATGCATTAGCCGCATATTCAGAGACTAACATTGTTAGAATTAACTGCTTAAAAACTAAAATGATGGTGTTGGGACATAAATCCAGAAAGCATGCATTTATCTGGTTCCTAAATGGATCCCCCCTTGAGATTGCTGATAACTATGTTTATCTGGGGGTCCCAGTTTGTAACACTCCAACACAGAGATTTCATAGCGATTTTGTACAAGCTAAAATATTGAAAAAATGGTTTGTACTCAAACGCGCTTTATCCATAGGAGAGGCAGCCACAACATTGAGAGGCTGGTGAGAGTATTTCGGACAAGCATTCTACCAGGGATTTTATATGGCCTAGCGGTACTCCCTGAGCCTATGTTGCTTTGGGTGGACACATTTGAGGGCAAATGATTGTGTTCTAACCTTGGAGTTCTCTCCTCTGTTCCGGTAGAGGCTCACCAGTGCAGGCTTGGGGTTCCCTCCATCTGCTCCCTACTACTTGATCAATGTTTTAAGCTTTTCCTTGCTATTAGTTTGTCTCCCGCTGCGGCAAACAACTTACTTAGGTATCTAGCTAGAACATGTACACGGGCCTGCACTAATCCCTTTTTAACACAGCTTAGAGCCACTGCCATTAGCCATCCTCGTAACATTGATTTAGTTATAGTGGAACTAGCTGTAATGCCTAATTTATCTACTATTTTAAAGAAGAAAACAAGTGATTTTGATTTTATGTCCAATATTTCCCATTTAAGTAATAAGGCAAACAAGGCACCTTTACCACACAAGGAATCCGTTCTCACTACCTACTTAACGAAGATGTGCTCTTACTATATCTGCAGATTTTATCATATATTTGCGTTTTAATATTCTCCCGTCCAGAGAACATACTGGCCGTTGGATCAAACTAGCACACAAAGATAGGACTTGCTGACTTTGTGGTTCGGAGCTTGAATCGGCTCCCATTTGCTTAGATCATGCCCCTTCATACGACCTTGCTTCATGATGAACTATGGTGGGCGTGTCACTGATATCAGCTCCATTATTTGAAGGTAATCAATTTTGGAGCTTGATACACAGGGCTGAATCCATTGTCTATACAGGAGCCGCCTCTCATGTATGGAAGGAAGCGCTACGTTTTAGCTCCTTTAATAAGGACACGTAATGTTTACAAATTGATGTCCAGGCATTTGCACTTTTGACCACTTCCTTTTGTCATTCTTTTTAACTTATGTATTGATTACTTTTATGGAGTTAGGTTTTAGCATGAGTTTTTTTCTGTTATTATGTGTCTTAGTATGAATTACTGTATATTTTATGATGTCTTTTCTCTCTCTCGATTTTACTGTGCAAATGGTTTCTTTGCACTATGTGCACGCAATAAAAAATAAAAAAAAACAATTAAAGAACATTGTGGTTTTCACTTGCCTTACACCCTTTTTCATTACTCAGAGTGCTGCATTGTGCTACCTTCGCGTATTCTCTGTTCTTTCCTCAGGGGTGGGATTTGTGCAGTGTTGTTCTATTTAATTCAGATGGTGTGCTTCATTAATGCATATCTATTTTTATAGAACCTTGATGGACATTCCTTTTACATTGGACTGTTATGCTCTGCTGTTTGGGCTGCTACTGAATCACATTCACACCCCTCTTAAGAGTATAGCCTTCCCTCAGCCCATATTACCACAAAAGGCAAAGGTGGTATATCTCTTGACTGTGCCTGTTGTACCTTTATCATTGTGTTTGCTACTGGCTTGATGCAGTGTGAGGGCTGAGTGGGCATTTTAGTCTCTACTCATCTTTGTACTTCAGGGCAGATTGCTTACTGTGATAGGTGCATCTTATTGTAAACCCTGCTTATATTACAGATAGTGTGTTGGAGCCCAAGAAGGGGGCAAGCGGAGGCGTTGCTAAGTTTCTGCTGGGGGAGCAATAGCCCCGGGTCTTTTGGTTGTAGCCCCAGATAGAAGCTCAGGGGCTACAACCAAAAGGCTAGCAAGAAGTCTTTTTTGATCATACATGTGACAATAGTTAATTAATAACTTTGCACACAGTGACAATATCAGAATGAAATCTCATACATGTACCACATACATAGGCAAATCATAAAATGGCAATTAAAACACATACGTCTCGGGAGGATAGCTCAGGGGCAACGTGCTCCCCTTGGAAGCAAGATGACACTGAGCAACACAGTGCGTTAGAAATAACCTATCATATCATACTATTCTATACTATTCCATTGCAAAATACATACTATTCCATTATCTTACTTCTACCAGATGTTTACTCGTATTCTGTACCTACAATGTAACTGCGTTTATCCATGATGAAACTGTAGATACATAATCTCTGCTGCTGTAACCTCACTGTACCTGTCAAGAATTGCACCTAGATGCCTCAGGGTTAGGTGTGCTATATAAATGTAATCGTAAATAAATACAAAATTATTAAAATGTGTAAAAAAATAATCTTGACCATTATCATGTGTTAATATTCTCATGAATCTGATTCCAAAAATGCATACGCGCAATGGTTAGCAAAGTAGAGCAACCTCAGCACAGTAGGGCCGGTGGTGTCGACAAGAAATTACTTAAAAATGCCCATCAAAGTCATAGATTAGGACTACGTAGTCTGCAGATCCTCTATGTTCTATTAAAGCTCACGGAGAACGAGCCTTCACTACCCTCTCAATCAATCTCTTTGCTAATTATTTCTTTTAATATTCTGTCTTCCCGATGTTAAAACTGGTTTCAAGTTTTTAATGTGTGTGTGTGGTGTTTTATCGTTTGTTTATTTGGCAGCTCAAGACAAATCACGTTGACGAATTTAGTTGATGGGTTATTAAAATGACATCAGTGATGTTTTCTTTTGGATCAAAATAGTTATATGCAAATCTTTACGAGTAGGGAATGCCATATTTTTCTCACGAAGGCGTGGGGGGTTTCCGGAGTGTTGCAACCCGGAAGCCATTACTCGAATCCTCAGGGGCTACTTAAGAGTGATTAATACGAGCCCCGTGCTTATTTGGAAACATGTTCACCTCTCCAGAATCTGAGGGAGGAGAGGTCCCCCACCCCCGTGAGTGCTTCCCAGAGAAACACTGCCACGACTATTTGATGAAATACAACATTTCAAAGCATTAGATATTTTTCTCAAGGCATGTAATTCAAATAGACCCTGCTGACGGGAGTGCCCATGTTCTGCAAATTGTTCTTTGTAAAAATGACTTTCTTGCCACAGAATTCCAGCATGAGGCTTTCAGCATCCTGTCTACTGGCGCATGAAGCAGTGCCGCAATACTATTGGCAATTCCAGAATACCAGTCCTAAAGGGGTTTTACTGGATCCGGTTGTGAAATATGGGTTACTGGTCAATGACCTCTATGGTGCTGGTTCTCAAACATAAAGCAGCCTTTTCAGCCACTTTACTTGAGTAACTTACACATGAGCAAAATGCACATGAATCACTAATTTGCGCAAGTTTCCCTGATACTTCTCGATTCGACTCTATCCATAGTGCTGCTTGTTGTCCCCTCCAGTCTTGCTTGAACCGATTCAGTGAAACTCAGAATCACTGGAATTCCAAGTCATTTGGGGGTTTGATGAACCACCAAGCTTTTGCAGAGGGTGGATTGAATATGGTGTAGCAGGAAGACACAACATGGAAGGGCCACCTGCTACCCAATGCAGTTCCCTGAAACATGACCCACTGACATGGCATAGCCCAGCAGCCTATTGATAAAGGAGTGGGCATGCTGTTACCAAGCTTTTACCAGGTCTGTAGTGCAGCTAGGCCACTCACCAGATCACCAGTGCAAGAAATCATTTGTTTTAAATGATATGCCTTGATGGAGGATTGTTGTGTGTAGCCTACACATTTTGTATTATTTTCCTATTTCAACAACGCTGTAAATTGAAACAAGCATTGGCAATGCCAACAGTGTGGGTGTTTGTGTAGGCATGTGAAAGGTACTAGCCAGGCACAGCCGTAGTGGTATTAACTACCCATTATTGGTAGCAGGTGCATAATGGTGCGAGTACCTGGGCATCTAATAACAGTATTACATCAAAGGTGGGGCTATCCCAAAAATGGTCAAAGTCTGCTTGGTACTAATTAATTGTATTGAATCAATACTACGAATTTATATAGAGTTTCTGGATAGCTGCTATCACCGGTCCAGTGAGGTTTCTCCCTTGCCTCATGAATATTAGAGATTGTTAGGTTTGTACCATGCTGATTGTGCTTATCCTAGTGTGCTCTCTACAGTTGATTCACACATAATATGTAAGAAAAAGACTTCTCAGTCAAGGTTGTTCGCAACTCCTACAAGTATTGGAGGCAAGAAAGTATTATCATGCAAACATGCTCCAATGCAATTTTTAACGAAGTGTTATAAGCTTAACTAATATTTTGTTACAGACCTCTAGTAGAACAACAATTGTGTATGAGAATAGACACAAACTAAGACATCAAGCAATTTATTCAATGAAAGTCAATGTTGAGGAGCATTAATAGAATTGGACATCTAGCAGGACTATGTTATTTACGATGAGTGAAATGGAACGTGACGACGTCACACGCCGCAAAGGTACGAAGACATCACGCCGCCGTTTATCAGCACCCACGATGGTGGCCGCACTCGCACGCAGAAAGTCATCGAGAACGCGTGTGAATCTGTACAGGACACCCCACCAATGACTTCATGGGTCAATCCATATATACTTAGGTAATGGCATGGGGAACCGACCCATTGACCCGCTGAATGTAGTATTAAGTTCCCCTTCTTTTGTATGATTATTAGGGACCTCATTACTGAGCTAATGGTAGATCCGCCTTATTCCAGAATGAATGAATAGCCCACAATGGACTTTTAAACAGCGTGCACTGAATCCAAGGGATTTAGGCATAAAGATTGCAAAGAGTGAGTTGACAAAAGAAAACCTTTATTAATGTAAATGGCACAGTTATTACCAGCAACCGAATTGTATCCAGTGATGTACAAGAGATATATGTACATCATAGTAACTGTAAATATTCAGGGATTGTAATTATTTTAGTGATGATCTCTAGATCAAGGAGGGCAAATCAGGACTATTTGGTGAGGCAATCGTAAGAACATGATCAATACTTTATTGGGTGAGTTCAGCCAAGTATGTACCTCACGTTTGGCATACAGAACATGTTATTACGTAATTTACGGGATCACCCAATGTGCTTGTTGCACTGTGGTGAAGGAGGAATGTTTATACACCCATGAAGGGGTGTTAGAGTAATAGTAATATTGTTATCACCATCAATGCACAACACATAAATGGTGGACAGTGAAGATGCACAGCTTTCCTTAACGTCATTGCAAGGGTAAGATGGATTTGGCACTTGGCGTGTGGTATTGGATGGCCGCTCAATGGGATACATGTGGAACAAGATTGCGATCACATTGAGTATATTTTAAAACTATTGTATATTTAACATTATTGATACGCAAGTAATATGTATTTTGTTTCTGTGTACACATATCCTTTTTGCTTCTTTAGAATATCTTGCCTAATACTCAATATTATCTCTTCTGCTCCTACCTGTGTGCTCCCAATTCCTCCTCAAACTTTATGATGCAATTATGGTATGTAATATTTACTATTATCACTGAGGTGTATGTAACAGATTGGGATGTGCACCATTCGTAAGCCTTGACAAGGACCAGTGGTCGAAACACATGTTGGCTGTGGCTATGAACTGGCATAGAAAAACATTGGCTTGGGCTATGAACTGCCAGTGAAAAATACTTTGCAGGATTAAAATTCAATATTGTCACTGATAATCCGCTCACTGATGTCTGACTGAGAAGTCTCTTTCTCATATATAGTGTGTGAATCCACTGCAGAGAACACAATTGGATGAGCCCAATCAACAGCATACAACCATTACAACATCTAATAGTGCCTGGCAAAAACGTAAAACGTATAAACAAGCCAAAAATGTTGTCTTTGCCAATGTCTGTGAAGTGGGAGAATGGAAGACCAGGCTCCCGCCCTTCCCCTCTCGCGCTTGGCCTAGAGGATCACGGCCCAGACACCCGCCACGAGAAGAGTTTGCCTATCTACCGGACGACCAAATACCCTGGTACAGGAACATATGGATGTGTCCATCTGCCTGCCCAGCAGTCCGCCCTGTCCATGCCGACACCTGCGGCACGGATCAACTTGACTAAAACTACACGTCGTTAGAGATGCCATGACGACCTAGCCAACGGTCAGCACACCTGTGCAAATATACACACCGGACACTCCCGCACCAACCTACACGAAGAATATACTCAGTGCTATGACGTAGGCGACAGACATACTCACGGACATGCATCTTTATTATTTTCCACATAGGCTCTCAAAATGCAGAAACGCAAGACGCATCATGAACTTATATAAAAAGGCTTGCTCACGCTTCTTTCAAGAGCCATGTACCATAATGAAGAATGTAACAGGGACACGATACTGAGGATAAAGCAATATGATACCGTAACCTAAAGCACCCTGCATCAAACGGTTCCACCTATGCACCAGGCCCAAGTAGGCCGCAGGCAAAAGCTTCCATGGACACTGAATGAGCAAGAACTAGGTTGCTGACCCTGCAAAATAAGCCCGACGAAGGCACCCCGCCAAGGGCACGATGTTGCAATCTCGCACGCTGCAAGCCAACGCAAAGGTCGCACCTGCAAGATAACCCAGGCACACAGTAGGAAAAACAATATTAATTGTGTTGAATTTTGCCTCAAACACGGTCCCACCTCACGTGATAAAGCCAAACCTGACAAGATGCCAAGCCCAGAAGGAAAGAGACGCCTGAATCCCACGTTCCAAGACACAGGCAGATACAATTAAAAGACTCATTGGACATCTGCAGCAGTGGGAGTATTCGACCTCCCAACATATGAATAAACCCTCACATTGTTTACACCTACCCATATTAAAACATTGTTGCAAATGACAGGTGCAACGCGAGCTGGGAACAGCGATAGTCCCAGACTGGGAGGCTCGCGAGTGGATCAATTAGAACATGGGGTTCTTATCACTGACGCCATTCACATTGACCAATCCTCAGAGGACTTCATGTAACAATTTTCATGTATCAAATTGAAGGGACAGCCCAGGTATACCACCTGACTAACCTTCAGCCACTAACACCATTCTCTATATGTGCGCTATACTAACCCTACCACTCGAGTAACCAATCCAGAGTGGAAATAGGTTTTTTATTAAATCTTGTAAGATGACGCAAGGTAAAAAGGGCCTGCGAGCCCCACGATTGCGTGTGTGTCAGGACGGACGCGTACGCTCCTTGACCCATCCCTGCCGTTTTGTCTAATAAACAGCAGAGTCACCTTGCTTCTTGCGTATCTCATACTCTATCTCTTTTGGGATATACGGGAGGAGTTGGGTCCTCCCTGCCCGGAGGTCTGCGGACGGCCCGGCCGACCCCGGCAGAATTTCCCCCCCGACAAGTTGGAGGCACTGCTGAGATCTGTTTAAGATCTGCTTTTTTATTTTTAATTTTTTTCCAGGTACTCCCGTTGCGAGGAGGCCCGGCGGCGTGGCCCCCTCTGCCGTTGCCCCCTTCTGAGGACTACAGGACCATCGCGGAACTGCGAGAAGACCGGACCGCGCAATCCGGATATTGGCCTTCGGGAGCCGGTTGAGAAGTATCCCGCCCGCGGTTGGCGAGTGTCCAGACGTGGTCCAGACGAGGGGAGGTGGCGAGCCGCTTGGAGGGGTGCACGCAGTCGAGCGGCCCCGCATCAAGAGAACTTGGTGAGCATGCCACGCCCAACAAGCAATGTGAAATTGTGAGGGAGGGGGGAGGAATTAAATACGGGAGGCGGGAGGTGTTGCACAGGTGCACGGCGAAGGTTTTGACAATTTAGTATTGGCAATGAAATGAATGGTAGCCGAACGAGTGCGAGAGCAGTCGGTTACGTTACGCGAGAGAGGGGGGCGGAGCACGAAAACATCACGTGCGGCCGCTCGTAGACACTGATTGGCCTAGGTGTGTGTGGTTTCCTACGATTTGACATTTATTGATCAATGAGTAGATGAGGATCCCTATTGTTCGAGCAAGAAACTCATAGGTAGATGACGTTTCCCTGTAGGCGGTAGCTAGTCAGTTGCCCAATACGGAAGATAATTGGCTGGTTAAGCCCTCCTGTCGAGGGGCGTATCACACGCGAGGCGACGCAGCGTGCGCAGTCCGATTATATTATTGATTACCTTGTTCCAGGAGTGACAGGAAGACAGCTGTGAGGTTAACGGGGGTAGATTGCAAGTGTATTTTGAACTTAAAGAATATATGAAGAACTTACCAGTAGCTCGAAGAGATCGGTGACGTCACCAATAGGGCTTTCATAGGATATTCCGAGCACAAGGCATCTTTCCTTCTGAGAGTGGTGGGGATGAGAACTGTGGTAAGGGAGTGGAAACGGAGATAAACGGTAATGAATTGATCAAGGAAAGGCGAAACGGGGGACGTGGCGGCGCACGGAGAATGCCGGCCACGGCAAGTGTAGAAGAAGGAGGAGGAGCAAGTGAAAATAGGGCAACTGTATAAGAACGTCATAAGGGGTACGCAGCCGCAGGGGGCTATGTGCGCCTCGGCCGGAGGGGGCCGTAAGGGTGTCATGTAAAGGAAGAAAGAAAGAAGAAAATATACAAATGTAAATACTATATTTTAATAATTTTCCTTAGCGGACTATCGCAAGTCCCCAAACTTACGGGGCCAGGTAACGATATAAGGCTGTACATTGTAAACTGCTAGTGAGATAACCGCTACCAAATAGGGGAAGGGTAACAAGTGGAGCGCTACTATGTCACACGGGACAGGATCGGGAGGGTGGGGGAACACCCTCACTACCCCACTACAACACATATGTACCACACTGTCACCCCATAGGGAGAAACTGATTAAGTATAGCATAGAATGGACACAGGGGACGGACAACAAAATGATAACACCATGGCCGCCTAATGGTAGCTTCGATCCATATGCCCAACATTCACTATTAAACCATCTGCATAATACATACAAAGGGAAGAAGTTGGCAAACCACGTGGAGGTGTTTAACTTATGGAGGATGTTCCAAGGGTCCCGACCAGGACCAAATGGAATGTTCACTGTGGGGGAAATACCGGAAGAAAAAGAGATTAAGGAGGAAGGAGAGGATGGGAAAAAGGGGAGTGGAGACCCAAAGAACACGGGGAACGGACAAGAGGGAGGAGAAAAGAATAATAAATCAAATGAAATAAAAAAGGAACCGAGCAACGATATACCCCTAGCAAAGGAAGTGAAAACAGATGGAGGGGGGTTGTACCCTTTAAGGGAGTTAGGAGAGATAGGAAGAGGTCATCTAAGGGCTGCTGAGGGGTACTCGAACCCGGCATACAGCCCTCCACCATATGTGGCTCATAGGAAGATGCCAGCAGGGGAGGGGAGGACTGGAGAAGAACAAACTGTGGAAATAGGAAATGATGAGTGGGTAGCTGCACAGATACTATTAAAATTACGAGGTTCATTAACAGGAGAAGAGAAGGAGATAGTAAGGAAAACAGACGAGGATAATACCAGGGAAAGTGAAATGAGAGGAGAAGAGCTGTTACGACAAAAGGAAGAGATTTTGGAGGAACGACTAGCAGAATTAAGGGATGAGCAGAATGAATTGATGAAACAGCTCGAAAGGGAGGAGAGGGAGAGAGCGAGGAAAAGGAAAGAAGGTAAGAACGAATTGGAAAAATAAGGGAACGAACTGAGGAGCAAAGGAGAGAAGCTGAAAGGGTAAAAGCAGCAGCAGAAAGGGTATCAAGAGCAGTGCTGCGAGAAAAGAAAAGGGAAGAAGAAGAGAAAATAAGAGAAATGGCAATGTGGAAGAGGAGATTACTATCAGAAACGACTAAGAAATACGAAGAAGGGATAGTGATAGAGAGTGTATTAGAAAGGGAAAGGCTGAAATGGGAAAGGAAGAAAGAGGATGAAAGAATACTGGAACAGATGAGTAGTGAAGTAATGGAGGAATTAAAAAGGAAAAGGGAGGAAAATGGTAGGGAGATGGAGGAGAGAAATGAAGGAGAAAGAGAAGATAGGAGAAGGGAGAGTAAAGTATGGGGGGATGTATATAGAGACACAGAAGTAGCAACAACATCAGCGCAAAGGGGAGCGGTTGATAAAGGAGAACAAGGAGAACTGGACCTAATAGACTTACAAACAGTAACAATCAAGGGGAAAAAGACCGAGTGGGGGGTGCCGTTTATGACTGGCTTTTGTAGTGAGGAAGAAGAAGGAGTGGAGAAAGAAGGAAGAAAAAGTGAAAGGGAAAGCCTAGATAAACTATACATCACCCGGACCAACACAGACTCACCATGGATCCGTAGGAGAAAGGATGAGCTGGAGAAAAGTGAGGAGGGAGAGCAAGGAATAGCGGAAAGACAGACACATGAGGCCGCATCGTCCCCATCACACCCTCTCCCATCGCACCCTACATACTCAACCACCTCACGCTCGTTACGCACAATAAAACTTGCGCCCTTCACAGACGAACTGACACCCTATGCATATCGGCTTAGGGACCTCCCCAGACGCAGGCAGGAAAGACGAATACACATGCCCACACTAAATACAGGAAATGATGGAAGAAGGGGAAAAGATGGAGAAGAAAGAGTTACGAGCAGGGGAAATACGGATGAAAATGACGATGTAGAAGAAAGGGAAGAGGAGGAAGGGTGTGAGGACTCGATCTTATGGAACACAAAGGGTAAAACGAGACATAACTTAATGCCACTTCTGGAGAGAGGAGGGGCTAGACCACAATATGTCCCTTGGAAGCATACAGACAAAGAAAATATAAAATGCAGGCTCCCATCATTAAGTGGAGGTGCGGGTAAGTGGATATATGAAATGGAAAAACACACCGCAGGACAGAAACTGGCAGTGGGAGATGTAAAGGGCCTTCTAATATCGATATTAGGGGATGCAGCGGATGACATTTGGAAGAGAGCGGGATTCCCTGGGGTAACAATAACAAACACATCGCATGATGGGGCACCATTCGCAAACTGCAGACATGCACTATGGCAGGCACTGAGGGTACAGTACCCAGACACATCAGACATAGGAGCAATTACCTCCCGCAAGCTGCGTGAGAACGAAGATCCTGTTGATTATATCCAGGAAATCCAAGAGAAGTGGCGCATGGAAACTAGAGAACAATGGGACAAAACACCAGCAATATTTTATCATATACTAGTACAAGGGCTCCCAGAAGGAGTTCAGAAACAACTAAAGAAAGTAGTGGGAATGGAAGCAAAAGCATGGCCAGAAATACAACTGACTATAGTGCATCATTGCAGGACATGGCAAGGGAAAATGAAACAAAAGGAAGAGGACAGGAAAACGGAAGAGGCTAAACTAGTACAGAAAAAGCTTACTAAATACACAATGGAAGGGGCACTAATAACAACGCCTACACCAGTGACCCAAAGCCCCACACAAGTAGTGGCTGCACAAGATTCCTCCCAAATTTCACCTTCACAGACTATAACACAACAGGTGCCGCCACTCCAACCATACACGACCAACATGGGAAGAGGATACCCAATGCAAGGAGCTGGGTATTATAATTATAACAGGGGGAGAGGAGGAACTATGAGAGGGAGAGGATACGGATATAACACCCAACAGCAGGTGGGAGGACTTAGAAATTCCTACCCCACAGGGCAACCAGTATACCAGGACAGGACAACACAGGGAGCTTTCCATGGCAGAGTAGGGAACCACCGGTGTGTTGGAGTTGTGGATTAGTAGGGCACATGTCACGCACGTGTAGAATTAGACCAGGAACACCATCATGGAGTGAACAGGGACAACCAAGGCCCTCACAGGAACAGCAGGGCATACAGCAGCAGCAGACGTAGAAACAGGGACACGAACAGCAACAACTAATAACACAACAACAGCCACAGACATATTCACTGCCACAACAACAGGTAGCGACAACACAACAACCCCAAGCACAACAAACACAACTGGGTAGGGTGACGGTCTTGGGACACAACCCTTACACAGGAAATGGCCAATCGTTGTACCCTCAATAGGACAGCCCACAGACTGCCTTGGTGTGTCCCATCCTGTCAGTAACACCCAATAGTGCGGAGGAACCACGCATAGAGGTAACGATAGGTGACAAAAAATGATCATTCCTTGTTGACACCGGGGCGACCCGGTCTTGCATAAGGGAAGGTAAATTTAAGATGTTGGGCGAAGCCATGAACACCCAGGGATTCTCTGGGGCTAGAGGGTTGGTTGCTTTTACCGATAACATTCCCTTATCTATTGGAGATTATGACCTGTCAGTTCCACTTCTATATTATAGTGCCTCACCAGTAAATATATTGGGGAGAGACATAATGAACAGGTTGAATATGACGATCTCCTTTACTGAGGACGGCATAATTTGCTCTACTCCAGGGATTAACATGCTCACAGCACGACAGATTATGCAAGCATATTGCGGACAGACAGCAATTAGGGCGGAGCCAGTAGATGGTGAACTATTCCAGTACGGGACAGATATGGCATTTGCATGGATGCCAGGGATAGAAGGAAAAATCTGGAGGAGGCCAGCAGCCTATCTGTTCAGACCAGAAACACCTGTTCATGAACCAGAAGGAAAGGTGGTTCCAGTGGACATTGAGAGCATTATAGCAACAGCTGATTACATTGCTGTACATGCCCAAGACAGAGAAGGAAGAGCATGGAGGGCAGTGATAGCACTAGCAGAAGGATGTAGGCTCACCCAGGTGTCAGATGAGGAGCTGTTCTCAGAAGAAAAGGAGGAAGGTGAAATGGTGTTTATGATGAGTGTGGAAATATGGCTAAGAGTGGCGTACAAACAAGTAGCACAGAAAATTGCAATGGCACTTGAGGCACCCGCAAGCACCCCAGTCCCCTTCTTTAAGGAGGATATGTCAAAGGTACCCACATCATTGTGGACTACTAGCCCCTATGACGTGGGGTGCATAAAAAGCATAGGGGGAGTAAGGATAAAATTGAAAAAAGGTGCAATACTCCCCAGAGTGAAACAGTACCCACTATCAAAAGAGGCAGATGAGGGCATATATGAAACCATAACAGCCCTTATAAATAATGGCATATTGGTCCCCTCAGAATCACCATGTAACACGGCTGTATACCCAGTGCGCAAGGCTAAAGGGGGGTCTTGGCGCTTCATACAGGATCTCAGGCCCTTGAACAACATAGTAGAAGCAGAATACCCCATAGCAGCAAACCCGGCCACAATATTGTGTGGCATTCCAGCAGAAGCATCACGATTTACAGTGATCGACCTTAAAAATGCTTTTTTCTCAATACCATTGCACCCAGACTCACAAGATCTGACAAGCTTCACTTACAGAAACACAAAGTGGAAGCACACCAGACTGCCACAAGGGTATTGCGAATCACCCTCAATTTTCAACAGAGTAATACAGATGGATTTGGGTAACATTGAAGTGGAAAGCACAGTGTTGCAGTATGTGGATGACATAATAATTTGCAGTACAAACGAAAGAACATGCAGAGAGGACTCCTTAAAGATATTGACAACATTGGCTGAGAAAGGTTACAAGGTAGACATGGAAAAGCTACAGTACTATCAAGAACAGGTACTTTACATTGGTCAGCTTATATCTCAACATGGAAGAAAGATTGCACCACAAAGAGCACAGGCCATTTCAAACACTCCAATGCCACAAACAGTGAGGGAACTGCAGCAGTTCCTGGGGCTGTGTAACTACTGTAGAGCATGGGTATTTGATTACAGTTCATACATAGGACCCCTGCTTGAGGCGTTAAGGGAAGCTAATAAAGGGGAGAAAAAGCTGGGGTGGACGATGGAAATGAAAGAGGCTTTTGATGAATTGAAAGATGCGATATCAACTGCTCCAGTACTGGCATCCCCAGACTATGAGCGACAATTTTTTATATTTTCACATTGCGACTCAGCGGTAATGAAAGCAGTATTGGCTCAAAAAACAAGTATGGGCTACAAACCAGTAGCATTTTACAGTGGCCACTTAGATCCTGTGACGTTGGGTCATTTCCCTTGCGAACAAGGTCTCGCCGCAGCTGCTTTTGCGGTAGAAAAAGCATCAGCAATAACCATGGGGTGCCCAACTACACTGTTTGTGGAACATGCACTATTTGCAATATTGAATAAACCTAAGTCCACCCTAACCACGCAGAGGGCATCAGGTTATGAGATCATCCTATCTAGAGCTGAACTATCAATTGTTAGATGTAGCACGGTCAACCCTGCAAGGTTCCTGGCAGAAGTACTTGAGGAAGGAGATTATGCCCACGATTGTACGCAAATAACTGAAATGTACTCATGTACTAGAAAGGTTGAAGAAAACGCACTAGAGGGAGGTGAGCTCCTGTTCATTGATGGGTCATCAACTATCGACCAAAGGGATGGTATAAGGAGGACTGGGGCAGCAGTGGTAAAAATGATAGCGGTACCGGTGTGTGTGGCCATGAAATGTGTACAATTACCACAGCATTACTCCGCTCAAGCAGCGGAATTAGTTGCACTGATCTTGGCGTTGAAGGAAAGCTTTGACAAACGAGTGACCATATACTCCGACAGCGCGTATGTTACATCCACTGTCCACTCAGGGCTGTCAAAATGGAGAAGAAGAGGGTTTAGGAGAGCTGATGGCACTCCAGTGCAACATGCCCTCCTATTGGCTGAACTAATTGAGGCAATAAATGACCCTCAAGAATTAGCCCTAGTCAAATGCACCGCACACACCAATGGTGAAGACCACATCTCAAAAGGGAATGCAGACGCACATGCGAAGTATGCTGCATACTTTGGTGAGATATGGAACCCCCCAGAGTCACAGAGAGGGAGAGGGAGGGGAATGGCTAAGGAGATGTTGATAAGAGAAGGGTACACCCATCTCCCAGCCACACAGATTATGGAGCTACAAGCGGCTGCACCAATGGCCGAAAAAGAAATATGGGTAAAAAGAGGATGCACAATGTCACCAACCGACGCACTATGGCGCCAGGGTGACACTGGAAAGGTTGTAATACCATTGGCACTTTTGAACACCGCCCTGAGCCAACTACATTACCCAGCCCACACAGGCAAGGAAGTAATTGCAGCACGAATTAGGGAAGACTGGTTCTGCCCCAAGTTAAATACTCATGTGTCAAATTTTATCAGCAATTGTCTCACATGTCAACAGTTTATGGCCGGCCACACCCTGAAGGTGATAAGAGGTACTATACCCCGGCCAGAGGGACCGTTCTGACATCTCCATATTGACTATGTTGATATGATCAACGTATGTCAAGGAAATAGGTATATGATTGTAGTAGTATACCCATTCTCGAGGTGGATTGAAGCAGGGCCCTGTTCACACCCAGATGCATTTAGAGCAGCTAAATTCCGAGTGAGGGAGGTCTTCCCCAGGTGGGGAGTGTGCGAGGTACTGAGGTCAGACAATGGCCCACATTTCGCAAACGAAATGTTCCAGCACATTACATCCTTGTTGAACATCAAGCATAAATTTGCATGTGCATACCACCCACAGGCCAACGGAATATGTGAACGCCTGAACGGCCTATTAAAGGAGGCAATTGCAAAGATACAGCAAACAACAAATAAGAGTTGGTTATATTGCCTTCCATTAGCCCTATTTGAGCTAAGGAATAGACCAGGGTCCGACCACCACCTCACCCCTCACGAGGTGGTTACCGGACGTCAATTGCGCCTTCCCCTAACGCCAACATCAAGAGCATTTACCGATCACAAGAGTACTGCGAGCATTTTTGGTGATGAAATGTACCAATATGTGTCTTCTTTGATTACTAGTGTAGTGTTTGTGTCTCAACAGCTCGAGCGCACGCGGGGCGGGTCTAACAGCAATCAACAAGAAGACGTGGATAAAGAATTGGAAAAGGAAAGAGTGTGTAAAATTGCTAAAGGTGACCACGTACTACTTCGCAATTTCAACAGGAAGTGGAACAGTCCACGATTCACTGGCCCCCATCTGGTGGAGGAGGTATCAATGAGAGCAGTAAAGCTACAGGACAAGCGTGCCTGGAACCACCTACACGACGTAAAGATCTACAAACTCCAGACCCGCCCCAGCGCCACCGACAGGGCCACTGGAAGAACAACGACAGCGTCACCAACGGAGGAAGAGACTTCAACCACAACTAACGGCCTAAGTGTCCCCATACCGTGCCACCCCCCAGATTCCCCAGAGACAACTATTAGAAAACAAAGGGGTGATCCCCATACCGCCCACCCCATGGTTACACGATCAAAGGGTAAAGAGACTTCCGCCAGCTGAACCCCAAACCCCCTGCCCACTGTAGTAACAATTGAACTGAAGGACACTGTTTTGCATATATACACATGTAAACACCTGAATGTTCTTTCTTTTCTCTCGCACATGCAGGTAAAGCGTATTATTGCACTGTTAAGAAAGTAGATAACTAACTAATTCACTGCCCAGGAGTAGATGGTACCCTCAGACGATAATTACCTGGAAGAATTGTCACACCAATTTGTATATGAAATAAAACGGCCAACGTACCTGAAAGGAAGGAGGGTACGTGTCTACTATACAGCATTCCTCTTGGCCATAGAACATTCAATTCCCCACCTCCAACCATACTTGCCTGCCCTAAGAGATAGATCGCTTAGATTGGCGTGGGAACAGCTCTTCGCCTGGGCACTGAATGACTACTTGATAGGGAGAGCTTAATAACAATAACTAACTTTAATAACGAGCATATTAAGAATTTTCAGGCGGGCAACTGTAACGTCGCAAGAATAAGCTGCCGGACTGCAGCAAGGTAAGAGCAAAATGCCGGTGAAATTAGCATTTGTAATAAAATTGATAGGGATTTTAATGATCACCGGGTTCTTGGCTGCCTCTGTATGGCAGTACAGCTATGCTATTGATATTATTGCTGTACCCAAACCTAATATACCCCAACCCCCAGCTGCAACAGGTGTTATGTCAGGTGGTACTAGTAAAACCCCGCACCAGGAAAATAGAGTTAAACGCAGCACATACTCAGATAACAAAGGCATTGACAACTATGTACAAGATTCAGCACACGTCTCTAACAACATGTGGTACCAACACATGACCAAAATAGGCAAGCAGACAACCGGAGATAGCTGCTACGTTTGCTCATTGATCCCATACGCCATGAGCGCGTCTCGAACATTTGTTGCTACGGAGATAGATGGAAAAATAGCACAATGTATAATATACCTGGCACTGTTCCAGACAAAAGGAAGATTTCAAGGGACAATGGTGCAACTGGTGTGGAAAACACAAGATACCTATCCATATGAAAATAACTTCCTCAAGACTTATTTGAGTTACCACAAGAGCAGTTTACATGCTGAAGGATTCAGATACATAACAAGTCGTCCTGAAAAAGGAGAAACAAAGAAAGTAACACTGCAGTACCTACCATGTGATTGGTACGCCACTGAAGTCCCTGGTAAAAACGGATGTTGGGAAAGACCACTGATTACAATAACAGGGAAGGTGTACATGAACAACAAATGGGACATAGGAGTGGTTGGCAGCAACATGGTAACAAGAGAAAATATTTCAACCATTGATGGACATAACCATAGATGTTGGATGACTTGGATCAAGTACGTACACATGCTCACGTGGATGGAGAAGGATGAAGACCCAATAACAATACTGCCTTTAACTGCGCCTAAGGTATGCTACCAACATAAAGGAGAGGTGGATGTAGGATACAATACCAACTGTGAAAGCGTGATGGAGTTACCTGAGGGGGGAGCAGGAACAGCAGTAGTAATGGACCATTACTGGGCCTGTGGAGACAAGGCGTATCACACACTGCCCCCTTTGTGGAATGGTGTATGCACTATAGTACACGTTAATGTACCATCACTAGTGGTACCCCAGAAGCATGTGAATATGGCGAATTTCCCCAAGATGGATGAAGGAAACAAAAGGAAGAAGAGATCTGCACAGCCTCAGAAAGGATCAGAGAACAGACGCAACGGCAACGACACTGTCCTCAACAGAAGGAAAAGACAAGGAGAACCTTTGACAGGAAATTACCTGTGGGGAAGGTCGGAAACAGCACTGACCTCAATACCGCCGGAACACAGACTATTCAGCAGAGCAGCTATGTTCTTCTCCTCAATAATACATCCTGGACTGCAGGCTTACGCAAACGCAAAATAGCTCCAGATAACTAGGTGGGAACTAATGATGACAATCAACTCTACAGTAAATGGATTCAATGCAATAAAAGAGGAATTGCGAGCAGTAAGAATGGTTGCACTACAGAACAGATATGTACTGGACCGCCTCACAGCAATGGAAGGAGGAGTTTGCGCAAAGATAGGACAATCATGCTGCACATTCATTCCTGCTAACGATGCTGACAATGGTACACTCACGGAAGCTGTATCACAATTGGCCCAGATGCACTCAAAAATGATGGATGAAAGTAAAGGTGTGAAAAAGGATGAGAGCTGGTTTTCAATATTATGGTCATGGATGCCATCTTGGCTGTCAGATGGACTGAAGATTATAGTTGGATGTACTATCCTGGCTGGAACTACACTGATCATGATAAGATTTTGGAAAGCCCGGAAGGCACGCACCACAGACGAGATGATCGAAATGGTTGGTATACACCTCTTGATGCCAACAGATGACGGCCAACACACAGGTACAATAATAAAAGAGAGAGAGAAGTTGCGCAACCAGATCATCACCAACCACCTGGACCCACCATCTGTGAAGCTCGAGAACCCAAGAAACCCCAGGAGCTACATAGGGAAATGGGTATACTGCACTCCTGGAGGAACCTGTGAATATATGTATTGGTCATTTGAAGACCATGTTAACCACTATGGACATTTAGGAGGAATAACTAAGATAACTAAGATATGGAGAGTAAGAGGAGATAACGAAAAGGATATGTTTGTGGTCGACAAGTCGATCAGAGGGGGACTGAAGTGGGAGAATGGAAGACCAGGCTCCCGCCCTTCCCCTCTCGCGCTTGGCCTAGAGGATCACGGCCCAGACACCCACCACGAGAAGAGTTTGCCTCACGTGATAAAGCCAAACCTGACAAGATGCCAAGCCCAGAAGGAAAGAGACGCCTGAATCCCACGTTCCAAGACACAGGCAGATACAATTAAAAGACTCATTGGACATCTGCAGCAGTGGGAGTATTCGACCTCCCAACATATGAATAAACCCTCACATTGTTTACACCTACCCATATTAAAACATTGTTGCAAATGACAGGTGCACCGCGAGCTGGGAACAGCGATAGTCCCAGACTTGGAGGCTCGCGAGCGGACCAATTAGAACATGGGGTTCTTATCACTGACGCCATTCACATTGACCAATCCTCAGAGGACTTCATGTAACAATTTTCATGTATCAAATTGAAGGGACAGCCCAGGTATACCACCTGACTAACCCTCAGCCACTAACACCATTCTCTATATGTGCGCTATACTAACCCTACCACTCGAGTAACCAATCCAGAGTGGAAATAGGTTTTTTATTAAATCTTGTAAGATGACGCAAGTAGCGCGTCACACTAAGGTAAAAAGGGCCTGCGAGCCCCACCCACGATTGCGTGTGTGTCAGGACGGACGCGTACGCTCCTTGACCCATCCCTGCCGTTTTGTCTAATAAACAGCAGAGTCACCTTGCTTCTTGCGTGTGTCTCATGCTCTATCTCTTTTGGGATATACGGGAGGAGTTGGGGCCTCCCTACCCGGAGGTCTGCGGACGGCCCGGCCGACCCCGGCAGAATTTCCCCCCCGACACCTGTTTTAAACAGGATTTCACTGGCTTTGCCAATGCTTGTTTTTAACAGGACTTCGGTGAAGGACACACAGAGTGTCGGATAGATAGCTCAGCTGGTTAATTGCTCGTTGCTGTGATCTGCGTTTAAACTCAGGTTGCATCTTCAAAACCCGGCATACTCATACATTCCCACTCATACATCCAAAAATCTAGGGCACAATTGGTACTTCATCCCTATGAGGTTCTCTGTGTGCCAATGTAGAGGCTCTTCTCATTTCCATGGTTCAGCCGTTTGCATATGATTAGGCAATTCATACACTAATTGAAAAGAAACTGGGGGATTATGGAGGACTGGGTCCAGAAAATGACTTACCTCAGTATTGAGTTGCAGTGAAATGACAGAAGAAAATCCAACTGCACGTGGAATGAAACAGATGTCTCCTTCCATGAGTCTGCGGGAACGGATGGAGATCATTATACGGCAGCGCTCACCGCCCTATAGTTAAGGTGATTCGGGCTCCCGTAGCAACCTCGAACAATTCTATTGTTAGTAACTTTTGACTTGTGTGACGTATTTGGCTGGAATTACGGGCGCAGGATTAGGGATACGTAGGCCCCTTCAGACTGCAAAGTATGGTAAAGACTTGTTAAAAAAAAAAGTTATTAAGAAGACAAAAACAAAAAATAAACTGGTTGCAGTCTCTTTCTCATTCATTTTCCCAGGTCAATTGTTGCCGAACCGCACAGCCCAAACCACTGCATGGATTTGGCCAGGTTAGAAACAACTTGGGCGCGGAACGTTTAAAAGGGGTCTTTTTGTGATTTGGGGTTATTCCGTGCAGTAGTTTATTAAATATTTGATGGAGAAAGGACTGCCCCCTTCTCCAAAATAGATAGCTATATCTCGGGTAAATTGCCAAAACAGGGATTTTTTTTTAAATGAAACGCCTCCATCTTTGTTAGGATATGCAAGATATAGCGAGATACAGCCGAGGATATAGCCAAGGTTATGGGAAAATGAAACACAGGAAAAAAGTCATCTGCAGGTCAAAAACATGCAAATGCCATCAGCCTAGAGGTGGGGGGGGGGTGCCTAGGTGACACCAAGTGACCAGGGACTGAGTTTTCAACACACATCTTTTCTGTAGCCTAGGCAATATCTGCGAATAGCTGACATCTCAAAGCAAACTGCTATTGATGAAATGTCAACAGGCCAAGTACAATAGTTAATTTCACATCCTTACTGTTCATGGCCTCTATGAATTTCATTGTATTTTCCCTTGTCCCCTCCCTTGCCTTGAATCGCTTTGCAAACACATTGTGTATAGGTGCTACATAAATAAACTATCATATCATATTATTACTGATGACATCACATATGACTTAACTTAGGACATGCTAGATGCCAACAGTGATGAAACCATATGAGAAATCAGGGAGGACACCCCCTAAACCAAATTTGGGCATTTCAATCCTCTAGTTGGCAATGCTGTGAGATTTGATTCAACAAGGGGGACCGGGGACTGGGGCTTAAATACATGTGTCAAACAGACAAGGGGCAGGAATTGATCCCTGTGGAAAAGTGGATGCGTAGGCCAATGGGATTTAGTTAAAAAAAATAACCTTTATATGAGTGTTACAAATCTAGAGGAAGGGTGGTCCTCTCTAGTCCCAATACTTAAATGCCCATAGTGGACTTGAGTCATTATATTAGGATGGAATGGTCAAATGTATCATATGCCACAGCCAGATTGACTAGTTTGTGTGCCACAGAAGCATAGGAACCTCGTAATGAATAGTAGCAGAGCTGATGCGTAGCCTTTGTGGGCTATGAACCTTGACTGGGATTATCATGTATTAGGGCAAATGTTTCACCGTGTTTTAACTATGAACATTATGTTTGATAGAGGGAACAAATTAATCACGTCCTGACTGTCTAAGGGTGTCTTTTTCAGCAGTGCGGTGGTTGTGGGTTCCTTGAAGGAGTGTGGTATAGTACCTCTCACAAATGAGGCACTGTATGCATACAGAATGGAGTTGGCTAGAAAATTGATAGTGATCCTGATGCGTGATACAGGATTTGGCAACGTCTGGTCCCCTGGCGGCCCCATGCCTGTCACTCACTTAACAATGCTGGCATGGGTGGCAGCTTTGAATTCAACCAACAAGGAGTCTTGCAAATGTAATTTCTGGGCCATTAAGAACGTTTGTCTTTTCTTTTATTGGTAGTAGATTTGATTTTCCGGACTTTGTCAGTGAAGGCAAGTGCCAGGTGTGTCCACCTCCTGCAGCGATTGGATGGGATTGGAGTTATTTGTTGTGAGTAGATTCATATCATTAAAGATTTTGAAAGATTTAGATGAGTGAGAATGTCTCCATCAATGTTCTTGGTTTCTCATCTTTATTTTTAGATTACTGGCCTCATTGTCAAAACATGTATTGACTTATGTGGTGGTGGTTTAAGTCTTTTCAAGACTGCCGGTGCTAGAATGTCTAATAATCGTGTACTCTAGCTTCCTGACTCGGATGCAGAATTAAGGTCTTAGTAGGTATTCACGTTAAGAGCTTTTGGGTTGAACGATTGATAAATCCAGCCCAGTGATCTTTTTAGAGGTCTCAAAGTCTTATTAAGAATGTCATAGCACATCAGAATTCTGTATGAAGGCTGCATTATAACCTGGCTGTGGGGTATACCACCATACATGCAAGCAAGGTGTTATGATCCATTACACATTTGCACGTCAAGGATTTAAATGTTGCCATTTGGGTGTTAGTGATGATTGTGATCTGGAAATGTTCTGGGTGATTTAGAGACATTTCACTTCCTGATCCATTTACTGTGGCATTAGTAATGATCTTATAGTCATCTGGGAGAAGTGAGTTATCCTTGGACCAATTGGCTGTTATTCTCAGGTTGTCCATTTGATTGGCTTTGATGATGAGAAGGCCATAGGCTGCATTGTTTGTAACTGACCTATCATTCTATGTACCTAGCATCATAGAGCAGCTTGGTGTGTATAATTGGAAGGATTATCAGAATTCAGGGTCTTACATGCACAATGGCTATTGTGTCAGAGTTTTCTGTGCTTTAGTCCCATAACCTTAATAGCTCTGTTAGTCAGAGGTGTCATGGGCTTTTGCCTCAGGGGGGACCAGAGGTGGTGTGGCTAGCACTGTTGTGCATTTGGCGAGAGGCCTACAGGGAATACCTGTACTATTTAGGGTCTCCATTGTTGTGACTTCATTCAGGTTGGTTTTACATAATTTGATTGAGAATGTTGCTAAGTTTGTAGCTCCAATCCTGCAGTGATTTGTAGCAGCGTATTATTGACAAAGCCTACACTCTGCTTCAGCATAGAGCTGTATTCTATTCCTACTAATGCAGAAACATACTTTATTTTGTGTGCATTTGTGTTGGGAAAAGAAGCGCGTTATTATGACCTACTTCCCTGTTGTGGCATTCTAGGCCATGGTAAGGCGTTAGAGTATGTTGCTTTCTTGGGTGAATCCCAATCTTTTCCAACCAGTTGGTCAACAATTTTTTAAGTCCCCTGAACTAGTTTGCCTAAACCAGTCAGGAGTCCCACTGAAGACAGTTATGATGGATCGCTAGGAAACCCGTCTATATACGGCTTAAAAAAGGCTTGTGAGGCACTGTCTCGGAATGATTTTGCAGCCGACCAATTTGATATGCCAGCATTATAGGCTGTGCCTATTTGATAATATTGTCAGTTTCATAATAGTGTCAGTTTAGTGCCAAAAGCCCAACTTATTGGCCTAAGCTGCAGGCAAGGGTGCGTAAGAAGGGTGAGGCACGTAAATGTCCATATTTCGCATAGGCCCATTCTATAACTAACCCTATTATCAACCAACAGCTGGTCTAGGGTTTGACTCTTTGTCAAAATCACGAACATTAATTTCAATAGTGGACTGCTCATAGACCTTTGGTGGTGTTGTGGTTATAGTTCTTCAGCAGTTTCCATGTAATCCAGATGGAGTGATGGTGCAGGAGAGGGTGCATGGTGGTAGGCAGCGCCGGCTGCAAGGCTTCTAGTTGCAGTGAGCAAAGGAAAGTGGAGGACTCACGCAAGTGCTATGCAGAAGGATGGAGCAGGCAGAGCAAGCGGCAACTGGAGTGGCAGGTGGAATCCTTTGACCCATCCCCACACCACGATTATTGTCTGGAAGGCCAACATCCTGATTGGCTACCATGATGACAACATCTACGCCCGCTGATCATTTATTTGAAAGCATATTTTGGAGACTTGTTCTTTGATTTAAATCGCCTACACAGAGCTCAGTTCTTCCCACCCCAACAGAATAAATGAAAACCGACTTTCTCACAACACCGCCATGTACCCCTTGTTTGGACACACGGTCAGCATCACAATTCGTCCTCTGGGATGCTTTGTGGGATGGTCGTATTCCCTTGCTGAGACTTGGCAAACATTTGATGATGATTGGGAAAATTGGGGGCGTTCATGACTGAGCCTCCAAAGGCGAACGTAGAACCATTTCCTTACAGAAATCATTAATGAGACAAAGGATCTGCAGATCAGTGTTTGATCGCCCCAAGTAAATACAGTACATTCTGTGCTCTGTTGTCTTGGGAGGTCTTGGCAGTGCTCGCATACAGAGCCGACTTCAAAAGGACAGTTTAGGGAACGAAACACAGATGCATCCAAGTTCGGTTCCCTTAGGGGAAAACCCACTCTTGTTTTCCAAGAGCATATCAACAATAGCATGAGGTCATAGGGAATAGCGCATGCGTGGGAGGTGGATCTAGAAAAGATTAAATGAATCGAAATATTCTCAAAAGTAATGTCTAGACATTATAGTTTATTTGGTAAAGGCATGGGATCACAGATGGTACCGATTAGTCATTTGAAGAAGCAGGAAGCGACGTCGATCAGGGTGAATTCCCTCAACACTGGCTAATGGAAATAGCTGCTAACATATAACCATTATAATTAAGTAACTGTTTAGTGCAATGTCACAAGGTAGATTACAGAGGCACACCATTCACTTTACTTCATTGGAAATAGACTATACGTAACTTTTATTTTAATGTGATCCCTTTTAATAAATCATACGCACATCATCAGTAGGGATACCGTTTTACTGCGGCAAGGGGTCTCACTGGAAGAAAACTAAACTAAATTTAACACAATATAGTTCTGCAAAAGTCATGTTGAGTTTTCGGCCTGGAAATGTTATGTTATGTTATGTTAAAGGTACCTAGCGCACCGTCACCAACGGAATTAGTCCCCAGGCGCTCTAGTGGATCTGTAAACAAGAAGGAGGGCGGGTAGGGTTAGTCGGCTGAAGGGGGAGTCGGAGAGTGGAAAAGGTGGTGTGATGTTGGCGGCTTCAGCTAAGTATACACCGTGTGCTGAGCTTTGGTGCAAGTATCGGATCGGGCGAGACCTTGTGTGCTGTAGGTGCTGTTTATGTGTTGTTGATGCAGTGTGGTAAAGCGCGTGCGGATTGCTTCGGAGAGAGATGGTTGTGTGAGTTTTATGTGGGTTGAGTATGCAGAGATTTGAAGGTTGGGTTAATGGGGTCTGTACCCTGGTTTTCATACTTCTTGTTCCGTTTGAGCTGTATTCCTGTGGGTAGGGGTGTTGCTGATTCCTTGTAAGTCATCTCACTGTAGTGTGTGGCAGTGATAGTGCAGTTCAGACCTAGCTGTATCCTAGTGAGCATTGTATGGTGTGATATGTATGTCTGAATCTTTCCTTTGAGTGTGGGAACTGAGATTGGTACTGCCTAATCTCTTGTTATCTATTGTGACATTGGTCTGTTGGAGCTTGGAATGGTTCAGGATCAAGCTGCTGTTGACTTCCTAGTACTTCCGTCTTGGTCAGTCTATGTATTCAGTTGTTTGTTTCCTCCTATCATGAAATGATACTTTCTGGAAACTTGCTAGAATTCCAGCATAACCAAACGATAGAAGCACCAGTGTCTACATGGAATGGTGAATTGTATTATTAATAACATGGGGCACACTATCCACAGGACGGTCTCCTATGAAATATAGAATGCCCAGAATATGTCAAATCCAATTCATTGGTGCCCCTGCAATTGCACGGGAGCCTTCCAGAAGAAAAGAAGGATTGTTTATTGTCCCCCGATCAGTGTGTTACAGAGTTGGAATTTGAGTAGGCACTCTCCCCACTGCTTGAAAGGTGACTGAGAGGCTACACATGGGTGGATAGGTGGAGGCTGTGAGGCGTGCTAAGGTGCACCTGATCTGTCATACTGAATTCCTTTGCAGTATGTGAATGGGTGCTACATACATGTTGTAGTCATGGCTGCTGAACCATTCGCCTGCTAAGTGTCTGCTTCTGCTTACCTCTGAAAACATAAAGTTGCAGGGTCCTGTATGGGAGCGAGGGGTCCTCAGGCCCCCTCACGTCGTACGCTCCTCAGTACAAGGCTTGGACCAAGTGCCTCCGTTAGTGGGATTGCCCCTTGCCCTTATGTAAAGTTAACCACGGTTGACTGCTACATAGATGGGACTACTGAGCAGGACACGGGGCATCCATCTTTTGTGCCCCCTTTCGACTCCATCTTGGGTAAACAGGCCTCACTGCGATAGTACAGCAATGCTCAGCTTCCTTTCCACCGCAGCAGCCAAGGACAGAGACACACACAAGGTGCGCAGGCAGCTGGCTGGCCCCCACCCTTGCACTCCCCCTACGAAGGAAAGCTCTGCGCTTCCATTCTCACGCTGAAGCTGGAGAAAGTTGCAACAATCAATATGCTACAGTTTTCTTCCTCTGAGATCACTGTTCATCTGAGAACCGGCATGTGAACCAGGATGAGCTAAGCACTTTCTGCTCGATTCGTCCTCATAAACGTGCAAGCCACCCACCCCCATTAGAACAATTTATTGCCATCCTGACCCTGCACCCCCTGTAAGGTATTTCTTTCAAGTGCCAGACCCTCAACTGTGCTGCGAAAACCCACCCAATACACTCCTTACTAACCTTAAGCATTTTTACTACTATATATGTTTTTATTTGTACTAATGAGTTTTGAAATCTAGGAAAAGATGCGAAACACAGCCTGATTCTTCTACATGCACAATAAGGTCAAGGCCTCCAATTAAAGCCACGAATGACCCAATTGTATTGGCAATAATCATTGTGTGTGACTTATGTAGAAATGTGACAAGTAGCATAAAATGTTTTAATAATTTGTTATTTAGTGTGTAACATATTAGGTTAGGTAGTGACCAGAGTGACTGGACCCTGACCTGCGTGGAGCACAAGATGTTTGACGTCCGTCATCTCGTCAGCCACTCAGCCAACCAGGAGGAAGAGATGCCACCCACACGTACAGCACCATTCCGCCTGGCCAATCGGGTCCATTTAGCATTTTTTGTTAGAGTTACTTTAATTAATATAAATATAAGTGTGATGTAATGAAGGACGGAAGGGTTTCTTGGGTTATTTCCTAGCTGGAGAAATAAACCATCCTTTGAACTCTTGCAGCCGGGTCTCAGTGCCTCTTTCCCCGACAAGGGGTTGTGTCAGCTATTTTATTTTCTCTCACACGTAGTAAGCCGGGGAAAGGCACCTACAGTCCGCATAGAGAATGTCTTCCAGTTTCAAGTGTGACAAGTCATCAGATCTTAAGTTAGCCACCACGATGAAACACCACAGGGCCTCATTAAAAGTTGGCCAGTGCAATAAAAAACTGTGGTAATGCAGCGGTACCTGAGTTGCTGCTACATTACCGCACAGCCCGACTATGGTTCTGGCGGTGGGTGGAGCATTTACCTCCAGCAAAAGGCTGGAGGTGGGTGGGGAATTTACCTCCAGCAGAAGGCTGGAGGTAAATCCACCACTTTACTGCAGGTGGTAATTCTGCTGAAATCCCCATGTAGTACAATGGACTCCAGAAATGTGCACTAACAATCCCATACCACCACTTGTAATCCGGCAGTAATTCCGCCCAACCAAGTGGCGGTAACAGTAATTCAGTTTGGCGATATTCAGTGGTAAATCTGCCAGAATACCACCAAACTTGCAACGCGGCCCTATGAGTGCTCTATTAAACATTTAAAGTAAATATTGACCCCATGAATAGTCTATTTGCACGCATTGTGCCACAACGGTCATGCATAAGCATGAGATTACATAAAACTCTATTAGGTATTTTATCACTTATGTAGCCCACCACAAACACATCTACAAGTAAGTCTCAAAAGGAAATCATCCAAACCTACTATCCCTAGAAGGGAACATCCTCCTAATATTGTGACATTTAACGCATGCTCCTGATTTAAGGTAATGGATGTGTGCAACAGAGGCATCTATCGCAGCTCCTGCCCTTGTTGAGAAGCTAAAGGTTTCCCATCCTTAAATAGAAACCCCACCAGTCAACCAAGTGCACAGAAAAGCACATAACCAGGAAAACTCTGGTAGTGCAGAAGAATGAAAAGGATCTGCAGATCATCCTTAGAGTGTAATCCCCATTTAAGACATCGGGGCTCATTACGGGTCCGGCAGTAACCCTGCCGGTGTTACAGGCGGGTTGCCACCAGACCTGTAAAGAATCCTAATGGACTCTATGGGAATGGGGACACAGGAGCACAGACACCGTTAGCAATATGATAGCCTATCATGCCCGCTGCGCCCGGCAGAATCATACCTGCTGGGGACAGCGGCTCCGGCAGGCAGACTTGCAGTTTTCCAGTCCGGAAACAAGGGTGCCAGTGAGCTTACCGGCACCGTTGTTTCCAGACCGGCAAACTTATAATGAGGCCCATCTTCTCCGCTATATTACTCTATTTCGAACTGAGAATTCAGACAATGTTTAATGGGAGGAGGAGTACATCACTGGCTAGATGGGCATTGATGGCAAGAACACCTTGAAACATTTGTGTACAGGCACTTTATAAATGACGTTTCATATCATAACACCTTGGTAAAACACAATGGGAATCATTATGAGTTTTCCAATATCCTGGCAGTAATTCTACCAGGATACCATCAAACGGTAATACCGTTACCGCACTCGGTCCAGCGTTATTACCACCAGTTTACAAGTGCCGCTAAGGGATGTAAATCCCCATTCCATGGAGTACCATTGGATTCTGTGGGGGGATTTGCCAGTATTAACAGCACAGGTAAAACCAGTGCCGGGAATGCCGACTATTTTTGCTGGTAGGGTGGCGGAATTGCATCCAGCTAGGGTGACAGAATTTCACCATGTTCACCAACTACAGTGTGCAGGAGGTGTACTCCCTACACCCACAACCGCATTTCAGGGCCCTTAGCAAGTGACCCAATATTGAATTTAAAACCAGATGCCATTCAGATGCCAACCAAAGGAACATAATCATGAGCATAATCAGCATTAATGATGATCATGTCAAATAAAGTATTTGCCTGACTGAACAACAAAGGCAAAAGAGCAGTATACAGAGATGTCCTGGCTACTGCAACAAAAGTCCAAACACTGGACTGACAGTGCAGAAAGATGTGTATTTTCATTGGATGTGGAATTAGGAACCTCCCGGATTTAATGGGGTGCTTGAGAGAGAGCAGAGGAACATGCCACCTGGAATGGAAATTTCTCTGGAGCCAACTGTTTGAGCCCCTCTAAAGGAAAATAATTCTATCTCTGCATCCAAACTTGCCACTGCCCCTTTTCTTCTGGGTTTTATCTTTGTTGTCTTTCCAAGGCACAATTATTTTGCTGCATCAGAAGATAATAGTTGAAAGGCCAGGCTGTGTCCAACCGATGTTGCCATGAAGAACGTGTAGGTCACAAGCAGTTCCACATGATGCCACCCAGGCTCCATCGAGACATAAGAGCCCCTCCACCAAAATTCTTACATTTTTACTCTCAATTCTTTCACTCTACAGTTTCTGACTTCCAGTGTCTAGAGTGAATGTGCATATCATATCTCCATGTTCTACTTTTGGCTGCTGGATGTCCTTTCTGGGCTGATCCTCATCCATATCCTGGTACTCCTTGATGGCTGGCTGGACCGTCTTGTGAAGGAAAACTTCTTAGGTTGCTACAATGTTACTTTCCAGCACAATCCTGTTGGACCAAACGCCTGGAGGTGGGAAGCCTCAGTCGCCCATAAGAGAGGTGGGTTGAACCTATTATACTCTATCTTGGCTCATTGTGGGTCATCACCAATCCATGTTCATATTCTGCGACAATTCATTGATGCCTGCCAGCCCTGCCTTCCCTTTCAAGCTGCACAGCACTCCTTGATTGGGTTCCTTTGTTCTCCTGGTGCATTTCCTGCTGCTGCATTAGCTTCTTGTCAGTGGGTTATAACCCACAGTACAAAGATTATTATTCCTTCCTTCATCTGGGTTATTGTGGTACTGTATCCTGTCTTCAACCCTGTGGCAGAAGTCCTGTGTCAGAAGTAATGGGTTCCCCCACATCTTCAGACCTGAATCCTGAGTATATGTCAATGTGATAAAATGTCCCTTGGTCCTGTGGGCCTAGGCTATTATTCTGAATCCTCTTCAGAGGTATACTGGATCTTGGAGTATTGGGGTTGTTTAGGCCCCATTCTATCATGGTTTGCTCTTGGCTTTCGTGGTCCCAAATCCGGCTCTGCTTCCTTCCTTCTCTGTTTGTCTTGATCTCACCCCTGGGACTGGAGCAATTCGAGGGGTCTTCTGGTGTGTCCTTGGGTTGGTTGCCTGTTTATTTGCACCTGTGGGGGTAAGATCAGTTATTTCCTGGTTTCATCCAATAACTGCTCTTCTGCTTGTGTGCCTCTCCCTAATGATTCCTATGGGGATCTTTTACACATGTCAAACACCAGAAGTGCCTACAGTGGGTACTAACTTGACCTTTGGCACTTTCCTAGGTCTCCAATGGGTCTTTGGAATTTTACACCAAATACTAAAATGTGGCATTTACTCCTAATTTATTACAGATTTAAATGTATTTAATCACTGCACTGCATTCCTTACTATTGATATTTATTAGGTTACAGTATCTAACTTTGTCACATTGTATAGATCCCTTCTTAGTAGAGTAATGAGACTATGTAAGTCTCGTATTTTCAGTCTAACACAACATTGGACACAACAATTAAGTTCCTTTAATAATAAGTTAACATGTTAAAATGTTATGGGACAGATGTTGTGATTAGACACATATTAGGACATGGTTCACCAAGGCAGTACCATTATGACAAGTGGAATACCGTGATTGGTTTTTATGTCCTTTCACATTTCAGTGAATATGTAAGGCCTTTATCTTTGTTCACTATGGAACTCATGTTTACAAAAATCTTAAGGATGGCACGGGATGATTAATTCTGTTGTCAATATGTGACAAGCTTAAACCCAGTCCCAAGATGGCACCCAAATCCTCGCGAACACGTGAATCATAGCATTCTGATAATGAGATCTATGACATTGCATTTGTAAGGCAAGATTGAAATATCCTAATATAAATAGAAATGTATTTTCCTACCATTACAAATGCTGCATATAGATCTGATATTATTTTTAAATTATATGTTGATAAATCGGGCATTCGAATTGTGAATGAGATGTACTATAAGACTACATCCAGAGGAAGCTAGCCTCCTACAGTTTCATACATTATATTAAGAGCCAGTACAATTTTTCTAAATAACATTATTTGTTGCCACCTTAGGAATAACCAACATTTGGCCCATGTAATGTTACTGGGACTCCCATTATATGGCATACTAATGTGAACAGCAATCACAATAAAGATGATCTAAGATGCTGCAAGATATTGACAGAGACATGCAATCCTAACACAGAGATCAACTGGTACAAAATATGGTTGGAGGTCGGTAAACCTATGGCCAATGAACTCAACAGTTTAGTACCTGGTAGTATTTTCTTAGTACAGGAGCAGTCCAAATGAAAATAACAAGAGAATGTTTAATCAGACCAGAGGTCACTGGTGGCATGTGTTACTAGCAATAGGGACATGAGAATACCTTGAGACCAAAGGTGATATGTTTGAGTACTTGTAAGCTTACATTGCTCTAATTTTAATGATATGTACTTGTTTACTTATGACTGCAGCTGACTAATCATGAAACGTTAAGCAACCTGTACATAGAGGGACTATCCATGAGAAACTTAGTCCTAAAGAACCTTACATTGAGAGACTGATAAAAAACCTAAGAATCGTTAGCATACTGAATGATCTTAATTCCAAGGGCAAAAACCTTATTGAGATGAACCAGGGTCAAGAAAGCATGTGTGTTTAAGTCTGTATTACTTCAATTTCTATTTGAATTAATTGATTGTTACTTTTTCTTTTTCTTTTTTCCAATACTGTGTTCCTTGGATTGTATCTATGGTTTTTACTATTGTATTGATTAATTATTGCATTTATTATTTTATGGTACTTTAGCAATATTAGTTTATTGTTGTGCTTATTGATTTTGCTTTATGCATAATAACATTTACTAACTTTTTTAATTGTATTTATTTATTTGCATTAAAATTGAACATTATTTTTTTAGCAAAAAAAAAACAACGTATTCATCATAAAACCAAAAAGAAAATAATGATAATAATAATGATGATTATCCTGAATTGACAATAAATTCAAAATCAAACATCAGACATATTTAACAAAACCTGTCTCAGGAAGAACTTCTGCAAGGAAATGGACAACAGCGATTACATTTTTGGTTTTTCGACCCTGCATTTACAATTTCCACCAAATTAAAGATTCCAAAATTGCATAGTCTGAAAAGAGAGATCTAAAGTACTTTGAACGTGGATTTCTTAAGGCTGGACACGCTGTGATAATATGAAACAAAGATTCAGTCTCAGAGATGTCCTTACAGTACCGGCAATGCTTTTCTGCTGACAGACCCTTTATTGCTCGGATCACATTTGTTAAATACAGGTTTAGACAGGGTCTCATAAATTGATCCCTGATCTTTTTGTCTGGAAATTGTTTCAGATATTCGCAGACAGTGTTTAGATTGCGGCCTTCTGTGTTACTAACATTTTTAACTATCTAACTAAAACTTGATGAAGAATGCAAAGCTCAAAACATGTTGACACATGTTTATTAAATACAGCTAATTTAAGAAGCATTTTCTGGCATATGATTATGAAAAATACCTAACTTAAAAATAACTTTCCTTCACATTTCTGAAAAATGTTAATATCTATGTTATTGCTCATTGGTAGGCACATCCATTATCCAAGATATTGTACTGGGTTTATAGTCATAATGTCGAGAAAAAAAATGTCGACAAACAAAAATGTCGAAAAAAAAATGTAGAAAACAATAATGTCGACATCCTATACATATAATGTAAAAAGTCATTTTTTAGAAAAAAAAATGTCGACAAAAAAATGTCAATTAGAACTATCAACACCTCACCCAACACCCCCCTGCCACCCCACCCACACCCCCCACCACCCTCTCACCCCTCATACTCAACACATTCTAATTATATATTTTTTTTTTTTTTTTTTTTAAATAAATAAATAAACAAAAAGAGTATCATTTACTATGGGGGGGTCCCCCCAACCCCCCCCAACCCCCCCCCACCACCCTCTCACCCCTCATTCTCAACACATAATAATTATATATTTATTTATTTATTTATTCAATAATTAAATAAATAAAAAGAGTATCATTTACTATGGGGGTGTCCCCCCCAACCCCCCTCACCCAACACCCCCTGCCAACCCCCCACACCCTCCACCACCCTCTCAACCCTCATACTCAACACATTTTAGTTATATATATATATATTTATTTATTTATTTATACAATAAATAGAACATTTCGAAAAAATATTGAAAAAATGTCGACATTATTGTTTGTTGACATTATTTTTTTCGACATTTATTTTTCGAAATTTTGACTGTCGACATTTTTACTGTCGAAATTATGACTGACCACCATTGTACTGTGCATTCCTATGAATCTACTCTTTTGTTGTAATACCATGGCTCTGTCTGAAGGGAGAACCCAGGGCTGTCCAAAGCTTGCAGAATCTTGGACACAATTCAGTGCCGGGAAGAGTTGCTGTAGGGTGGCCTAATAATTGCAGTACACGCCACATACTACAAGTGCCAGTAGTTGGCCACATTGGTGTCCACTCGAACAGAATATGGGAACCTGCAAAAGACAGTGGGGCTCATTACGAGCATGGCAGTAAGTGGTACAATTGCCTGTAAATCTGTTACCACCCCTTTTACCACTACTCTGAATCATGCCTACTAGAAGAATTGCACTAATTCCTCCATGAAATGACCACCAGTGGAATTACCTACATCAGTAATTCCTCCGAGATCTTGCGGAATTGGAGCAGAGGCTAATTCCATTGGTGGAATTATCACCAGAATCAAATTAAGTTATTTCCACTGTATTATAAGCAGATTTTTAGCAGAATTACCAAAATTCACGGTAATTCAACCAAAAACACAGGACAGTTACCTCCACCGAAAAGGTGGAGGTAAATGCATACAGGTGATGGAAGTCAAGGCACAGGTGCACCAGATCCGCTCAGGAGGAGTATATAGGCCCAAACCTTCCCCAAACCCACATCCAGGAAGCATGCAGCCACACATAGATGTTGATAATGGGATCCACATCCTCCAACTATTCATTCATCGACATCAGCATGCAAGACCCCAGCAGGGAGGCAGACAGGCATACCGGAACAGGAAAAAGTACCATTCCATGAATGTCCAAATGAGGTGTGATGCAAACCTCACAATCATCCACTGCTGCATTTGATACCCTGATGCCACATATGATGCCATGATACTGAGCAACAGCACCCTAGCAGCGTACATAGTCATGCACAGAGGACAGCTTACCTGGCTAGTGGGTAAGTATTAGAAGTCAATCTGACACAGACATAGCTTTATGACTCACATGGGGAATGGTATGAGGATTATTGTAACACAACTACAAGTCCCATGATGCATCACTAATTAAGCACTGAACAGGCGATGAGCCATGACTGACTTACCCCAGTACACATACTGAACTAAGGTGACTCCACGGGACATCCTGGCATGCAAGGTAGTAGAAGACAATAGAAGCACCTGTCAAAGCCATTCCCTGACAATGCAGGATTGTAAGGCGGTACATGGCCTAACGCCATCTGAATAACAACAACTGCATGGATGATGTCAGCGCTTAGACAAATACATGATGAATGATGTTGCATACACTTTCAATGACTAAAGTGCACTCTGTAGGGAATGCCCATCGACCTAAATGGAAGCAAGGTGCATCATCCACATGCACAGATGAGAGCACGTGGGCCAAAATCACATCAGGCCCATATACATATGTCCCCACACGTAAACCGGCATGTCTCACACTGTACATTAAATGTTTTGTAAGTGACGCATAATATCCACAGTTACCCTTGCTGACGATACTTGTGAGGAACCCTGGTACACTTCAGGAGGCTGCCTATAATGAGCTTAGAGGAAGACCGGGACATGTGAACAAGATCCTTCCTAAATACAACAAAACAAATGGAATGCTTGACCAGTCACAAGTTGGCTTCAGACCGATGAGAGGAACAGAATCAGCGCTTCTATTGATATGGAACGATCTGAAAATAAATGCAGACAATAATACCCAATCGGCCCTCATACTACTGTACATATCTGCAGTTTTCAACACAATTAGCCATGCAACACTAATAAAAAGACTGATGGAAGGTGGCATACAGGAATCCGCACTAAGGAGGCTTACCTCATTCTTCACAAACACAACCAAAATAACCTACTTACCGCCATTCAGCTCAAACACCAAAACATCTCCTGCAGAGCTCCACAGGGACCAGCCTCTCTGCCCTGCTCTTCAACATATACATGTGCCCTGATGAAAATCATTCAACTAACTGCCTACAACTACACAGATGAAACATAACTGATTGCAAAGACAACCACGACCCAGGAACAAAATAACTGCCTCAACAACTGCCTCACAGATATCTGCAACTGGATGGCAACAAACAACCTCAAACTGAACCCAGCATATATGGAAATAATGGTGTCACCTTCAGAACTCAACGCAGCCAATCCACAATAAGACTGACCGGCCGCCATGGGAACACAACCAGACACTTCCAATGTAGTAAATAACTTACAAATACTCATGGACGATGTACTATCCAGGAACTGCAAGTCAATGTCAGCATCAGAAAAATGCTTCTTCCTCCTAAGACTACTCAGAGGACTACACCCATACATTTCCTGTCCTCACAGAACCCTCACAATCATATCTCTGATACTCACAATAATTGACCATGCAAACAGCCTCTACCTAGGAATGCCGGAAAGATTCACCAAGAAACTCCAAAGGGTGCAAAACACTGCAGCCAGGCATCTACTAAGATCAAAAAGAAGAGACAACATCACCCCAGCTATGAAAAGCCTACACTGGCTACAGCACTATGCATCACCTACAAAGCCTTTCACAGACAAGGAGCCAAATTCCTCCAAGCCAAGATCAGCCACTACCAGCCAAAAAGGGATCTAAGATCAAGTGATGACCTACAAATAGAGACAAAAGAATACAAAATAATGAAATCTGGAGCAACAGTGTTCTCACACCTAATTGGTAACCTCTGCAACGCTATGGCCAAAGAAATTAGAATCACAGAAGACCACATCACCTTCACCAATAAATGACTCAAAACCTGGTTATTCAACAGACAATGACAACCACAAAGAGACATTGGCAGCAATAATTTTGCAGAAAAAAAGAAATACACTAAGAGGCACTGTTCACAGATAACAGCAGCAATTTCTTAGAGGACCAGTACCCTGCACCACCCGCCTCCTCCCACGCTCCCCACCAACCATGCCCAACAACTACAGTGATTAACGGTGAGAAGGCCACCCAAAGAACAGACAGATTTAAGCATAACACCACACACAATAACGAGTCAAGGAAACTCAGACAGGTAAACCATTACAACCCAAGCATCACCCCAACCTGCTTAGGGTCACCCTAACCTGCCCACCAACAACTAGGGATACCCGGCCGAGTGCCTCCCCATCTACCCTTATAACTTCTGCTGCGCACATTTTTCAACAACTGACCAGACACCATGTCTACACCCAATGGCCATTAATAACCTGGATGAGTAACTGAAAACAGACAAGGTATGACCATCTACCACTGTAAACCACAGGGAAGTCAGCCCGCTGACCTAGAGAGGAGGTGAGATAGGCCATCGAACCACAACTAATAACCTTGGTTGATACCATTAAGCGGTAACCAAAGACTCACACCAAATCGACTATCCTCCCCTTCCTGCTCCTACAACATAACCAGTGCCACTACAATTGACTAGGGGCCAGCCACACTACACATTTGCTTCCTACTAGCTGTCAGAGAATCCGGAAGGAAATCACTGGCATATAGTCCATAAGCACATCAACTACAAAATTGATAATGACATTGATATTATATTTATATCATGCTCGTAAACGTGTTTCAGAGCACGACGAGGAAAGGGGAACAAAGGAGAACAAAAACAATGATCTTACTAGGCCCAGTGACATTGAGAAAGTGCAAGTGCATGGGAGAGGGAGAGGGGTAAGTACAAGGGATATGGAAGAGGTGGAAAGTGCTGAGCAAAAAATAAGTGAATAAATAAAAATAAATACATAAATATATAGCAAAGGCAACTACAGTGGTAGTGCAGCTAGCAGGTGCAAAGTGCTAGTAATAAGGCAACAGAAATGGTGTGCTTGAATAAGTGCAGAAAAAGAAAAAGGGGGTGACTGTAGGGTTACAGATGCAGACCCCAGTGTAAGGGATTGCCCAAAGGCAGTGCAGGTAGGTGGCAGTGTGAGCAGGTACCTGGGCCCAAAGTCAGAGAGAGTCCAGGTGCACAGTGCCGATACAGAACATATCAATAAGGTAGAGGAGAAGAGAAGGCAGAAGCAAAGAAGATGGTCTTGAGATGCTTCTGGAACCGGAGGTGGTTCTCCTCAAGTTTTAGAGTGGCAGGGAGGCTGTTCCAGAGGAAGGCAGCAGCCGAAGACAGAGATCTAACCCCAGCATGTTTCTTAGAAAAACGGCTAACCTTGAGGGAGTTAGAGGTGGAAGAGCAAAGGGCTCGAGAGGGAAGGTATTTAAGGAGGGACAGCTGATGGTATTTTGGACCCATTCCCCAGAAAGCCTTGTGAACAATGCAGAGGGTCTTGCATTTAATCCTTGCAGCCACTGGGACAGAGGGCTGGAGAGATATGATCCCAGGGCTTGAGGCCAAGGACAAGTCTTGCAGTCGTGTTCTGGATACGTTGAAAAGGGTGGAGAGTAGAGGCAGGTAGATTTTGAAAAAGGCTGTTGTAATAATCCAACCTTGAGAGAACCAGGGCTCAAGAGACAGTGAGCTTCTGGGGGAAAGAGAGCAAAGGCAGAATACGTCTGAGCAGGTGAAGGAGGAAGTTCCACTTTTTGAGACATCAGAGATGTGGGCAGAGAAGGAAAGCGTGGAGTCAAAGATTACCCCAAGGTTCTTAGCTTCGCAGGCAGGGTTAGGAGGAGGGCCAAGGGAGGCCAGCCAGAGAGTGACAGGAAAGGAGGATGAAAGTGTGCTGATGAGGAGGATCTCAGTCCTGCTGGCATTTAGGCAGAGATCATTGGCGGCGCACCAGTCCTGAATGGCAGATAGGCAGTCAGAGATGAGAGAAGGAGAAAAGGTGACCGAGGGAAGCCTAAAAAATGAGTTGAGTGTCGTCAGCATAGCACTGGAAATTTGAGCAGAAAATGGCAATGCGGTGGGTGAGAGTTGCCAGGTATTGGTTAAAGAGCCAGGGTGAGAGGTTAGTCCCCTGGGGAACACCTCAGGTAGAGAGGGAAATAGAGGAAAGGAAATACCCAGGTTGGACCTCGGAGGGTCGATCAGAGAGGAAAGAGGTCAGCCAGACCAGAGCCTGATCGGTGATGCCCAGGTTGTCATGGAAACGGTTGAGCAGGATGGTATGGTTGACGGTGTCAAAAACAGAAGAGGGATCAAGTAGGATGAGGATGGAGGAACTGTTAGAGTCAAGGTTGGAGAGCAGATCTTCACAGATGTTCAGGAGAGCAGTTTCCATGCTTCTGGCAGCTCTAAAGCCAGACTGATGGTTGTGGAGACAGAAAACAGAATCAGAGTGAAGGTTAGGCTGAGAGATGGCCAGATTTTCCAAGAGTTTTCTGAGAAAAGGAGTAATGGAAATTGGGTGACAGTTAGCCAGACAAGACGGATCAGATGTGGGTGTCTTGAGAGGAGGATGCACAAGAGAGTTCTTCAGAAGGCAGGGGAAGGCTCCTGAGGCAAAGGAGAGGTTGCACAAATCGCCCAGGGCAGGAGAAAAGGTGTCAATGTGGTCCTTTATGGTTTTAGAAGAGCAGGGATGAACCTGTTTTGACAAAACTTTTATAGATCAGACTTGTCTAGGGACCTCGTCAGGGGAGAAAAGAGGAAAGGAGGAGAAAGACCCCACACACTGCTGCCCAACTCCATCACCCATCCACATCCTTATCCCCACTCCATCACCCACCCCACACCCTGATCCCCAACTCCATCACCCACCCCACACCAACACATTAGATAGTTCATACACCAAAGATCAGCTGCTAGTCTGGATCCCTTTTGGATACAACTAACCAGTGTGCCCAACCACAATCATCCCTAACATTGCAAGACACAAACACACTAACACACATCCGAGGCACCAAGTCCTACCTATACAGTTACTACACACAGGGACTCCTGAACCAACTCCCACATGCAAGCAACGCTCACAGATGCCAGTTACACCTGGTTCTGAACCTATCCTATCTTCCTATTCCTATTAATACACCCAGCCCTCCTCTCTTGCAGAGCCATGTGAGCACCTGGAGATGTCAATCAACGTAACATAACATGCACTGAGTGCAACTCTGATTTGCTGAAAGTCAGATTCAGGTACCTCCACCACACAGGTGGTGCCATCATGTACAGCCCTGAGAAAGTTGGCAAGCTCAGTGTCATATGAGCCATGTTGCACAACATGTGCATATGAAGGAACATACCAATTCCTCCAGATGAAGACCACCCCCCCCACGACTCTAATGAGGAAGACATTTTAGGTGAATACAGGACACCTCAGAACATACGCGAGGAGGTGAGGGAAGGATGAATGATCCGCCAGGACCTCATGGACAATTGTTTGGGATTTAGCACATATGCAACTCTGATGTAACTAAAGATTCACTGAATGATCATGTATCATTGCCATGGAATAAACACTGTGCCTTAACAGAGACACATTTTTTGATTAACTAACCCTGATTCCCAACTCCATCACCCACCCCACACCCTGCTGCCCAACTCCATCACCCATCCCACACCCTTATCCCCTCTCCATCACCCACCCCAAACCCTTATCCCCAACTACATCACCCACCCCACACCATCAGTCTGTCTCATAAACTGCACACTAATGCTTCCTTTTGCCCCATTGTTGCTCATGCTGGGGAGCACGGGGCGTTTAGCACTGTGAGTGCCTGGGCAGTAAACTCACCAAGGATCCCTCAGTATGGGTAGCAGACAACAAACTGACTGGTGCACTGTCCCAGAAGTGTTCCATTGTCAAATTGATTCCTGAGGCTGAGATCTGTTCTGATAGCTCGCTCACCCTTTGGTTTATGAGGCTGTTGCTTGCATTGCATGCACTGCACTCCATCACAGCCAATCAATCAATCCAGACACCCATCTTGTGCCCCCCCGGATGACATCACACATGATCTGTGAATGGCCCAATTGCTGTTGTGCCCGCCGTTCCTCCCTTCTCTCCAGACGCTCCTAAATGGCCTGGATATTGTGGATATTGTCGTGGGCCCAGACCCACATTGTGGGATTCACAGCATGACTGCTCTGCCTGGTCATCTTAATCGTTGCCTTGCTGGATGTGGAGGGCATGGCGAGATGACAAGGGGGAGGACTGCATGGGCGAGAGGTTGTGCAGGTGGGAGGATTCGGGTGAGAATTGTCTCACAGGTGAATGTGATCATTGATCTGAAGGCACAAAAAGATGAACTAAGAGATAAAGGAAAAATGGCTCTCCTCTTGCTGTTGGACCTCTAGGCAGCATTTGACCTCATGGACCATGGGGTATTTTGTAGCCATTTAGACTCTGCCGCACATAACTTGGATTGAATCCTTTCTTAGCGATATGACCATGAGGGTGTTCTCCCCATCGGCAGCGGCGGTCCCAATCCCCATCTTGTGCAGGGGTTCCTCAGGGCTCTTGTGTCTCCCCGACTCTATACAACATATTTACTAAGCCCCTTTTTGATGATCTGGACCTTCTCGGTATCACCTACACTAACTATGCAGATGATACCCAGATTCTCCTCCCACTTTCCGGGGATTATAATAAGGATTTGGACTTGGTAAATAGGGTGTATATCATCGTCCAGGCATGGATGGCAACCCACGGTCTATGCCTGAACGATGATAAAACAGAGCTGAATATCCTAGGGACTCATTCTAACCGCAAAAAACTTAGCCAGGACTACACCTCATTTGAAATTGATGGCAATATCATCAAGGTGTCTGAAGAGGTGAAGACACTTGGTTTCTATCTGGATGCCACCCTCTCCTTCAACAAACAGGTGAAGTCTTTGGCTTCGGCCACCGCTTACACATGCAAGCTCATTAGAGCAGGCAAACACTTTCTCTCTGACAACAACTGCCTTATCTTAGCGAGAGCATTAATCCTCTCAAGGCTCGACTATTGGAATGCCCTCTACATTGGAGCCAATAAATCTATCACCCATCAAATTAAAATCTTACAGAATAACTCCTTGTGAGCTGCCCTGGTGTGTTTAAAATATCGCATATTTCAAAGATCAGGCGCCAAAACAACTGGCTGTCCACCAAAAATAAAATCCACCTAAAAGTAGCGTCCCTTGTTCACAAAGCCCTGAACAATGCCGCACCGAGCTATCTCACTAACAAACTCACAAAAAGAAACAACATGCGCCCAACTAGAACCTCTAATGCTAATAGCCTCATCATACCAAGATTTAGGCTAACCAAGGCGGAGGGTAGCAGCTTCCAGGTCCGAGCGGCCCAATTATGGAACTCACTGCCCCACCCTCTACGCGAGGAGCAGCCCTTTCCGAAATTCAGATCCAACTACATTAATCTGCTGAGCTCTGCTAATGATTAGCCCATTAGCGCCCACTCATCCCCACGAAACCTTAGCATAGATACATTACTATCCTGCTTTTTTGCACTTATGGACCTCCTCACTCTGCCCACCTGGCCGATGAGCTAATGTCCATTTAGTGCCTGTACATATACTGTCCTTATTGCACTTTGCACTCATTTTGCCTGTTTGTAAACTGCAATTGCCGTCTACCTGTAATATGTTGTATTTTGTATCTTATTCTCTGTATGTAACCCATGACCCTACCCTGTAACTTAAGCTTTGCATTTTCTGTACTGCTGCGCCTGGCTACCTTCGGATCTGGTGCGCATTATAAGCGAATAAAACAAACAAACAAACACTGTGGTGGACCGGAGGTGGAAGAGGATGACTCAGACGGCACGTTGGCAGCGGGTGCAGTGAGATGGGCACATGGTTCACTGTTATCACCACTTAGGCCAATGTGTGCTTCTCCTATGTCCCCAGAAGTGGTGGGGGTGCCCCTGTTGTGGGTGGAGCTGCAGACTCACTAATAGCCTGAGTAGGCCTTTCAATTGTGTCTGTTGTGCCACTGGCCATGGAGTTGAACAGTACTGTTGTCAGTTATCTTTTCTTTTTAGGTCCAGTCCCACTCCTGGCATAGGCATGGCCTGTGGCCCTTTGGTTGCCTGTTGGTGCTGTTGTTGCCGGGATACCGGCACCTTCAGAGGGTTTATTGTGTAGACATGAAAATGTGTGCCTACACCTTGATGGAAATGTGCATGGTGAGTTGTCATGTACTGTCGAGTGTACTGTGGGGTAACGGGATGCTAGGCCTCCAGGGTGGCATGCTTCATGTGACTGACAGTATGGCAGTTTACTGCATTGATTGATGTGTGTGAATATGGTCAGTATGGGGGCCGTTGCTTGCTTGGACCTTGCATTCATGCACCTCACTGACCTACAGGGGGATGTTGCTTGCGTGTCCTGTGATACTGTCTGCTGAGGGGTGCCCTGCTAGTTATGGTGGAGTCATATTGACATGAGGTTGGACACCATTGACTCATTGTGGCCCTTGCAGATACTGGCTAGTTATAGTGGTTTTTATTCTGAGACACACGTCCAGTGGTGTTATTTGCTTGACATGCATTACATGTTTGCTACCATGCCTGCTGTGGTTTTTGTGCATAGGTAACCAGTGTGTGGGTAGGGGGTGGTTGTGATGTGCAATGCAGATGTGCTTCAGTCCCTGTTACTTGAAGTTCACTGGTGGTAGTTGCCTACGTCATGCCCTTCTCATTCTGCTTGGTTGGAACGTAAGGGGATCACAACTTCACTTACTCATTGTGTTATGGCCTGCAGTGGCACATGGATGGGTCGTGCATTGTCGGGCTGGCATCATCCTGGATGCATGGCAGTTTGTGTATGTGTACATGCCATCAAGGTTGTTCTGCAATGCGCCCATCATTCATTCAGGTACTCACCAGGATATCCCTGACTGCTGGCTCCGACCACAGTGGAGCCCACATCCTTCAGGCCCACCATGTGGAGGATACTACTGACTATCTCCTCCTGTTTGATCAGCTTCAGGGGTTCAATGGTTCCTCCACCATTGCCAGCCGTTTCCCTGCAGTGGTTTGGAATGAAGCTGTGGACTCTGGACTTGAGGAATTTCAACCTAATTTTCATGTCCTCAGCATCTCATGAGATATGACCTACAGCCAACACCTTCTCCCTGATGTTTGCCCAGAAGGCATTGTTGCACTGCTGGATGGTCTTACTACGTTGGGCCACATAGAGTTCATCTGAGTGGGCCACCACTTGCTACGCCTGTATTCTGAGTTGTTGGTCATTGAATTTTGGTTTCTGCATTTGCTTATCGGAGTCCTGAGACCTTGTGCTCGTTTTAAGCAGTTGCTGGGAAACTCGTTGGTGGAAGTTGTGGCAGAGGAAGTCAGGCCTATACAGAAGAGACTGGCTACTCTGCAATCTATACTAGGACAAAAAGGTAAAAGCCTCTCGGGAGTAACCCTACCCGGAAGATAAAACTCTTTTCTACTCCCCCGGGTCCACTTTATGGGGCCTCAGAGGCAGCTGACAGACACTTTCCTCCAAAGGTCAGCATTGCCAAGCCTCCTGGACCCCAACCGAGGGGAAGATAATATGGGTGAGACTCATGATGACACTGGTGGAGAAACCCTGGAGACCACAGCCTCCTCGCAAGAGCAAGGCAATAAAATAGAAACCCACGTGGGTGGGAAGACAGCCAGAAAAGAGAAACATCTAGAGGCCCTAGACTCTGAGATGTTTGACATGTTCGACCCTCAGGGCATTAGGAACCCCAGGTCTTCAGAATGGCAGCCATCAACTAGAGTGGCCAATATATTGTGCAGAGAATAAGGAAACTTATTGAGACGGGAAGTAAGGAACCTGAAAAACTTTGCATTAAGGCATCAAACAGCAGTGGCATGGGCTGAATCCCGAAAGGGCGAGAGCCACTATAAATCGTGGATAAAACATCACACGGCAAGTCTTTATCAAAATGATGAAGAGATCATGCAGAAGTCCCTTGCTTCAAAAAACACAAGAGACTTTTGGAATGTATTAAAAACCATCAACGGGAAAAATGCTCCACCAATGGCAAATGCAGTATCGGAACAAAACTGGATGTCGTATTTCAGCACCCTTTTTGAAGCCCCTGCAGCGTCCACGGCGGGGAAAATTGACCACACTGAAAATTATTGGGTCCAACTGGCTGACGTGGAAGATATTCTGAGAGCAATAAAACAACTGAAAACCTCAAGAGCCCCGGGCCCCGACGGTCTCTCCAACATTGACATCAAAAAACACCCAGATGACTGGGCCACAGTCATAAAGGAAATGTTCATACATTGCCACAAAACCAAACAGATTCCAGCAACCTGGACAGACGCGATACTGGTCCCAATTTTCAAAAATGGGTCTAGGGAAAATCCAGCAAATTACAGACCCATTGCATTGTTGGACATTTTGGGAAAAATATTTGCGACTCTACTACTAACGCATTTTCAGAAGTGGGCTAAAGCTTCGCCGGCATCTGACATTTTTCAGACGGGCTTCCAGAAGGGCACAGGGACCATGATTAACATCCTGATATTAAACATCATCAAAGCAAGGGTGAAAGCAGGTGCTCCTAAAGTTCATTTGGCCCTGGTCGACCTATCAAAGGTATTTGATATGGTGGATCGCAAGAAACTCTGGGAAAAACTGAAAATCAGGAACTGCCCAACCTCAATCCTGGATCCAATCATGGCTTTACAGACTCAAACCTCTTTGCGTGTTCATTTGAACCAGCAAGGTCACCTGTCTAGTAAAATCTTAACCAATCGTGGGGTAAAGCAAGGTTGCTCACTGGCACCAGCACAGTTTATTGCCTTCATAGGCGATTTCCAGTACACTGAGGAGAAAATTTGTTCATTTCCACCCAAGGTGGGTCTGTCAAAAGTGCCTAGGCAATGGTACGCGGACAACCTGATCCTTATGGACCAGACAAAAATAGGATAGGTCTACAGCGGCAATTAGCAAATCTCTCTGCCTACATGAAAGAAAACAACCTAGAAATCAATACTCAGAAAACAAAAATCCTGCTCTTCACCAAGTCAACAGCTGACCGCAAAAACTACTTTGGCCTGGTTTCTGGAGAACAAGAAACTAGAAGAGGTGAACGAGTACAAATATCTTGGGGTGTGGATAGACAATTCTCTGAAAGAAAACACCACTACGGAGGCTCTGTGGGACAAAACAAAAAACCTGACAGCTCAATTGAAAGCCGTTGATAGAAAATTTGGAAAGTTCTCATGGATACCAGCTCTAAATTTCTATGAGTCGAAAATAGTCCCTGCTCTAGCGTATGGAATGTAAAGAAGTTAAATCATAATGCATAATATTTGCCTCCATGTCTTTAATAGAATCAAGACTCCCAGCAAAATAAACTGGGTTAACCTTCATTATTTAAGCAAAAAGCCCCGAGTCACGGGGGCATTACTGAGTCAGGTAATGCCCCAGGGCCCACAGTTATAGACCAGAGGAAAGTGTAGTCCCTTCTCTGTTTCCATGTCACCCATTAAAAAAGTAAACAAAAAAAACTGGCTGCCACGGAAAGGAGAGAAGGGACTAGATGTATTCCCTATTTCCTTTTCATGATGGCCTGTCGTGGATCGGGAGCAGACACGCTGGGGACAGAAGGGTTCCCAGTGTGTCCACTCCCAAAATGGGCTTCAACGAAGGTAAGTCGGGGTGGGGGCGAGGAAGGAATTCTGTGAATGGGGGATGGAGGAGGGGAGAGGGGAAGTGGCAAACCACTTACCCCATTCCCCGGCGGGGGAAGATGAATGCCTCCAGCCGTGAGGCTACTCAGAGTGGGGGGATTATCACTGGTAATGCCCCCGTTCCGAACCCCTGAGAGGCTGCCACACACCCTCGGCCAGGTACTAATATTATTAACACCCTTTTTTTCGACCTTCTGATCAGCCTTTCTTTTTCAGTAATCTTGTTTTGCACTCTCTGAAGACACTCATGACACGCTGCGTGCTACTCAAGAATGCACAAAATTGATGGTGGTGACTCGTGCACCATGAAAAAGTCTGACCTGGGGACAGGGCACTGTGGCAACCCCTGAATGCCAGCTCTGTGACTGTGATATGAAAATAACACCTGTCATTAAAAGAAAACCCAACTGTTACAGTAACACCTTGACCCCAAAAAGGCAAGAACAAATGTCTACCACCCAATGCACATCTTCAGGGGCAATTGTACTTGGCAAGGTTGTTATTCTTGATTTGGAGCAGTGGTGCACAAAACCGGGCCTCAGGCTTATCTGTATTTTAGGATAACCATTATGTAAATGATGTCCCATTCTGTTCTACTGCAGGCAAATTAATCTCATGAATATTAATGTTTGATATCCTGAAAACCAGAACCATTTGTGGGCCTGGAGGAACAGAGTGATCACACTCAGGGCCTCCGGGTAAAACATTCCTACAGGATCGCAGGGTGCCAAAAGTAAGGGTTCCTAAAACAAGACCACTACAGACCTTTCTCATTATGTATTTGTCATTTGACAACCTGAAACTTGCAATGTGAAGGATCACAATGGCATCCGTTTATATGAACATGTTTGACTATTCTAGGCTGCCATCATGAAGCTTTAATTCTGCAATACCCTTTACTCTGCATGGCATGCATGGAAATGTGATATTTATTCAAATATTATTTATTTATACTTCGATGGAGGATGGGATGTGGGAACGAGTTCAGGGGTACCACAAGAAAGTGTCGAGAAATGCAAGACTCCAACAGATGCAATTGTATATTACGCATAGGGCGTACTTGACACCCCTAAAGATGGCCAAGTTTAAGAACATGGGACGGCAGGCATGCCCTAAGTGTGATGAGGAGAATGTGGGAATTGTGCATGTGTTCTGGTCATACCCAGTTATTGAGTGCTTTTGGGGTGAGGTTGCACGCAAATCCGAAGCTAAAGGTATCAGGCTAGTGGTGGACACTGTGTGGGCCTGCCTTTTGGGAGGGCTCCCTAGGCCGCGAAAACTTAGGCACGTAGGTAAATTGAAAGACCTGGAGTATGCGCTTGCAAAGCGGAGAATTGCTATGGGGTGGAAGACATGCCACAAACCACGACTGGAGTTGTGGTGGAAGGATCTGCAGAAATGGGCGGAGGCTGAAACCCTGGTATGGCAGGAAGCTGGCAGCACGGGGTGGAGAGGAAACTGAGACTCTGATGGCTTGGAAACTGCTCATAGCAGAATTATTTGGGTCAATTCAAGATCCTTTGGACATAACGGATGAGGAAACCTCACCACAAGATGGAGGAACCGAACATTGACAGGTGGAGGCTCGGAATGGGGGGTGGGAGAAGGGGGGCAGTGAACATGGTTGAATAGTGTATATGTGAAATGTCATTATATCCACTGCATATTTGGTTAGTAAGGTTTATTATATGTTTAATAAAATGTTTTTTTTTAAAATATTATTTATTTATTTATGTATTTAATTTTTTTTAAATTTTATTTATATAGCGCTCTTAACCCGAAGGTCTCTAGGCGCAATATGTTATATTATATTATATTTTGCCTTTACAGTTCACATGCCAGCCTGCAATCGATGGAGACCATGTGACTGAGAGACTTGATGGTTGGAGTTGCAGAGATCCGACTTCGAAATGAATAACCCGCAGTCTGCACTTGTGCACCCTTGATGACTTTCTGAAAATGTTATTGCAACCTCTTATCAACTGAAAACAAAACATGAACTCGTGATCCATTATCTTGACTTATTTAAGATTTGCAGGGCTTTTCCCAGCCACTGGCAAAACCACTCTGGCTCCAGTAGCTCACCCTGTGCCCCGGCAGTAGAGGTCATTGGTAGCATCGAGTCATTTCACGAAATCTCCCGATCAGAAGCTAATAAAAGGCAACCCACTGGGACGCCAGCAAGCCCACTCCTGCCCCACTCCCCCACCCCCTCTTGAACATTTGAGCTGTGCGCTGGGCCCGATTGAGAAGCAGCTGTTTGCCTAACCTTTGATCTGCCATCTCCATTAATCTGAGGTATAATTCAACGTTGGATTCCCATCTGGGTATGACAAAAAAAAAGACTTAGAGCCGATTTACCAAATTTAGGAATGATTATATTTGGATTACTTGGCATAGATGTGCTTTTCACTTCTCTTAGCGACATTTGTAAAACCGCTCTTGAGCCAAAGGGGGCCATGTCTCTATCTTCCAAATACACAACAGCCACAAAACAGGCCTATAAGAGCATAAAGCATCAGGGGGCCACCCATCAGGGGGCCACCCACCCTTTTTTTCGCCTTCACCCTTCTTTTCTTATTCATGTCATTCACCTTCAACTAAGTGATTTCTATAAAGCGATATATGGCATCCGATGTAAGTTAAGTGTGTGTATTAGTAGGACGCCAACAGTACAATGTCATTTATTGCAATAAGTGGAGGTGTCCCGTTTATATTAGAGGTTAACCCTATAGCTTTAAACAACGGGATACCATTTCTACGTAATAAAATCAGAGGATTTTCATTTCTTTGAAGAACCACCCCTCCCCAAAGTCAGAAACACACATATACCAAACACATCTTATATTTCATAGCAGCTCCTGCAGGGAAGGACTGAGCCATAAAATTGTCTCGGGTACCAATGATAAAGTGGCCCACAGTTGCAAATTCCTTTTGTGCCACTGTTTGAATAGTAGTGATGCAAATTGTGCATTTTAAAGAATATTTATTCAGCAACATTGACCAACAAAAACTGGGCCACACCAGCATTTTTTGTTTTTGGTTCGGGCCTGGGCCTATTGTGCTATGGGTCAGTCTGAGCATCAGCTCCGGCCATATGTGGTGGCGTCGAAGCGCCATACATGTAGCAATTGTAGTTGCGATGCTTCCCCATTACTAGTTCTGATTAGTCATTACATTTATGCAATTATTTTTCTGTGTATGCAATGGAACATAAACACAAATATTATGTATAATTAGGTGGCCATTGCCAGCTGACCACTGCAACTGGGAACACAGATGTGTTTTTCTTTGGTCAGAAGCAGTGTGTATATCCCTCAGAGGCGAGAATCAACCATAATGTGATATAAATAAGACGGGGAAAACAGATGCCTGGCTGGTCTCGCGAGATTACACAAATAACATGTTCAGGATTGGTTAGACTTGCAAAATATTTCAGGTTCTGCCTCTACCCCAAACTCGCACTTGAACTTGCGCACGAGTTTCGGCACGCGTACTGGAATTCGGCTTGCCAGTCGGAAATGTGGTTCCTCTCATGGAGATTGGCTGGCCAGACAGATCAGTAGAAACTCTGGGGCTATATAAAAGGCCAGTCTCACTTACCGGTTTTCGCTGGGTTGTGACTGGCTGTTAGATAGACTAACAGAGCTGATCCACACTAGAGTGGAACAGGGATTGAAAGAACACAAAGAGGTGGATGTTGGGCAGTATGTGGAAGATGCAGATGACACTGCATAGAAGGAAGTGAATTCATGGCAGGAGGAGGAACACACATAAGCAGATGTAGGGCATAAGCAGAACAGCAATAATGCAGATGTGGGACAGGGAGGACTGGCAGTAAGAAGATGAGGCTTTGGAAGACGGGCAGTGTGAGAAACCAGAGGGTATCCTCACTCCTACTCCCCTTGGATCCTCTTCGCAGGTGGCCAGGGATAGGCTATTGTTCTTTGATCCTGACGCTGGGGTTGGAGAAGCGAGGCAGGATCAGCTGGATAGAGGGTCCTTGGGGATTGGGAGTGGGGTGCCCAAAGCAGAGACATGGTATCCCCTTTACCCTACTGAAGACTAACCAAGCCCTACCTCAGACTTTATGGGCTATTGTAAGTCGGTTCTCCTCATTTCCCCACATTTTCCATGTGATTGTACTGAGACAAGGAAGAAGCGACTAGGAGTAATGGACACTAGCAAACTAGTTCACCACTCTAGTACTGGGACCAGGAAGAGCGTGACTGAAAGTGATGAACACTAAAACACATTTTACCACTCTAGTACTGGGATGATGAAGATGTCTGCAGAGTACTGTGAGGGACAGGCAGGCCCCTTTAAATATAGTCAGGCAAACCCAATTGAGAATGCACACCTGCAACCTGTCAAGTGCTTGCAGGTGTATAAATTGAGAACCCGGGAACAGTACAAAGGGAAACAGGGAGGCCTGTGTGGGAGAGACCAGCAAGGGACCCTTTCTGACAAGAGGCAGCCGTGGTGAGTGTGAAGACCGGAGGGGGGTGTCTGTACTTCTGCTCTCTATATGGTAGAGGAGAGGCACAGAGGACCCCAGCCAAGATTCTCTATTATTGGTAACGTAGTCGAGCAATCAAGGCCTAGCTTCTCAGGAGGTGATGCAGGCTGGTTCTTAAGTACAGTGTAGTTCCCAAACCCCCACAAAGGAATGTCCACACACTGTATTACTGAAAACACAGTCTTTATATAATTAATATTCAAAGGTATGTACACGATCACAATAACGCACTTTATACTCGGAAATCAACAATGATAAATATATACAATTCTGACTCAACTGTATGGTTAAAATGTCACTCAGATCAATAACGAGGAAACCAGCAATAGAGATAGGAAGGAACGTAAGATGGTTGAAACAATAGGCAGAATGCTGGTCTATACCGATAGACACAGTTCTGTGTGGAGATCCCCCCACCTGGGCAACCTGTAAAATAAAGATATATAGCACAAGCCCAGTCCATATACTGTTCAATAGCCTTATTTCCTCCTATTAAGGTTTTACCCCCAATGTACCTGGTGGAGTAGAGTTCTTCGAAGACGCGTCGAAGGATCCTTCTTGAGTGACTCCCTTTAAAGCAGGAGCCACGGATCGTCGAGAGGCGTTGAAGATGGTAAACTTGTTGTGGACGGCGGCGATGAGAAGTTCAAGGGTGCCGAGACCCCGATGTCGATCCAGGCGGTGCTCGTCAGCGACGTCCTGCGAGGATGAGGTGTGCGGGGCACCTCGGCGATAGATTGTTCAGGACCGCAAAGAGTTTCAGAAGAGTTGTGGCCCAACGAGGGCGTCGAGTCATCGAAGTCTTTGTGGCCTTTAGGTGGCGGGAAACCCACCGACGGATTCTCCTCGGCGCGTAGGTCATCCTCGACTTTCTCCGGCGGGACAAAGCGGTCAACGTTGCGGACAAGGGAGTCCTTAGATTCAAATGTTCTTAGGCAAAGGAGCGGGCGGCACCGATCGTCAGCGGCACGGCGTGAAGTGGTCCCCACGGCTGGGCAACACAACTTCGACATGCCTCCAGTCGTTACACAACCCTGCAAACCCTGGTCGACGGCAATAGACTTCGACAGCGGCGTAGTCCTGGTGCTTTGCTTCGTTCTCCTTAGCGGTCCCGTCTCGGGTCGGCAGCCTTTCGAGGGTCTGACATCCAGGGAGCTTCAGCGAAGGTTAGCGGTGCTCGATGGTCCCTCGGAGCACGGGAAGAGGGCGCCTTACCAGGTCTTCTCTCGGATCAGTCCTTGACGAGTTTGGCAGCTTTCAGATCAGGCCGAAGCAAATGCAACAGCAAGTCTTCGTCTTCCAGCTGGGCGCCGAGGATCAGCAGTTCCAGTTACTCTTAAAGTGTAGACACAGCTTCTGAACAATTTCCAGTGGTGAGAGGTCCCCAGATATACTATCTTGTCTCTCATCCACACTGCTGGGTCACTCTCAGCAGCCAATCATACAGAAGGGCATTCATGCAGTCAGTCAGCCAATCAGGCACACAGTGCATTCAGGCCATCCTCCTCCCTCTCAGACACTCACAACAAGGAATGTGGATTGGGACACGTACTCAGCCATTCAACACTACACACTGCATTCAGGCCAGTTTCGGGCAGGGCTGTCTCAGTCTTTGTCTCTCATACCAGCAACTAGACAGCCACAACAAGAAGTGCATATTGGTCACACACTCCATTCACCCAGGTCCCACCCACAGGAGGTACCCACAACATACAGTCACTGGGAAGGCTCTAGTCAGTCTGGACGGAGTTCACAACAACACCATATATGGAACTTCCACCCAACAGCCAGTCAGGGAGAAGGGACAGAGTCAGGGCTTCCTAGGGCTTTGGGAAAACAAGGTAATAAGTAATAGAAAGCAAGAGGCCACAGGGGCCATCTTGTTTTCCATCAGGAATCAACTGATTCCAATGGCAGGGCCTGGGTATCCCAAAATGGAGGATACTCAGCACACCTGTCAAATTCAGCATGGAGCTGCCCCCAGCCCATACTCTGCTCTGCGGGCCACCCACAGTTGCTCAAAAACATACACCAGGGGCACAGGGTTGTACCCTCACCCATGGGTGCCGTAAGGGTATCCCACGGGCCTGTTCACCAAACCAAAAGAGAGAGAGCTGCACTGCCAGGAGTCCCAAGTGACTCCTGCGCGGAAAATATGACAGAACACACGATAAAAAGGCAGTAAAGGACAAGGATACGGAGGCCCTGTCCCTCCGATGCATTTCCAGCATCACAGTCGCCCCCCCCCCAGACTGAGGTGGAGGGTGCCTAATCTCCCACGGGATAGACACCCTCATCCAGACGGTCAACATACCTTCTGGAAAGGCCATCTGCATTATCGTGAGTGACTCTTCCCTGGTCTGTGCTCTATGGTGAAGTCTAGTCCTTGCAGACTAATGGACCACCTGAGCAGTTTCGGATTTTCACCCTTCATCTGCATAAGCCACTTCAGGGGCTTATGATCTGTTTGGACCTTTAAAGGTAGACCCTGTAAAGTAGGGCCTAAAACGCCTAAGGCTCCAAACTATACTGAAACACTCCTTCTCAACAGTAGCCCACCTAAGTTCTCTACCCTTAAATTGTCTACTGATGAAGATGATAGTATGTTCCCTCCCTTTGTCATCTAACTGGGACAAGACAGCTCCAATTCCAGTGTCGCAGGCATCCATCTGGACGATAACGGGTCGGCTGTAGTCAGGCGCACAAAACACAGGTGCCCTACACAGACTTTCTTTCAAGCCATCAAAGGCCCTCTGACAGTCTTCCATCCAATTAACCTTCCTAGGTTGTTTGGGGGAAGTCAGAGCTGTCAGTGGCGCAGCTATGGTTCCATAGTCCGCCATGAAATTGCGATAATACCCGGTGAGGCCCAAAAAGGCTCTCACCTGGGTTTGAGTAGTGGGAGTCTCCTAGTCCTGTACATCCTGTACCTTACTGGGGAGAGGTTGGATTTGACCCCCTCCTACCTCATGACCAAGATATGTGACTTTCCCCTGAGCTATCTGGCACTTGGTGGCCTTGATAGTGAGGTTAGCCCTTTTCAAGGCCTGCAACACCTTACCCAGATGTGTCAAATACTCTTCCCAAGTGGAACTGTAGACGGCAATGTCGTCTAAATAAGCCACTCAAAAGGCTTCCAGCCCACTGAGAGCATGATTGACCAACCTCTGGAAGGTGGCAGGGGCATTCTTCAACCCAAAAGGCATGACCCTAAACTGGTAGAGTCCATCTGGTGTTGAGAACGCCGTCTTGTCCTTAGCATGGTCCGTCAGAGCTATTTGCCAATAGCCTGAGGTGAGGTCGAAGGTGCTCACAAATTTGGCAGCACCTATGGTGTCCACGAGCTCATCAGCCATGGGCAATGGGTACGCGTCAGTTTTGGTGACGGCATTGACTCCTCGGTAGTCCACACAGAACCTCCAATCCTTGGTACCTGCCTGCGAACTTGCCTTGGGGACAAGGACCAGGGAAATGGACCAGGGACTGGTCGAGGGTTCAATAACACCCAGATCCAACATCTTGGCGACCTCAGCCTGGATGTGGTTCTTAACAGTGTCTGACATACGGTAGCTCCTGCTCTTGACAGGCACGCTGTCACCAGTGTCAATCTCGTGCTTACACCATGGTGTAATGCCTGGCGTCAGCAAAAACAGAGAGGCATACTGCTCTAGCAAAGTCCTGCAGGCCCTCTGATGCTCTGTTGTCAAATGTGGGGAGAGATGCACTCCCTCCACTGAGCCATCCTGAGGGTTGCTATACAGCAAATCAGGAAGGGGCTCACTCTCATCCTCTTCTTGCTCTGAAGCTAGCAAGAGACATGAGACTTCTGCTCGCCTGTAGAAAGGCTTGAGCTGATTAACATGGAATACCTGAGGGATCTACCCCTGGGATTCCCATGTCAACCAGGTAATTGACCTCACCCATCTTGGAGATTATCCTGAAGGGTCCAGTCCATTTATCTGCCAATGCCCGAGGCTTGGTAGGCTCCATCACAAGGACCTCCTGTCCCGGAGTCCAATCCACTTGCGACGCTTTAAGGTCATGCCAGTATTTGTTCAATTACTGGTTGGCCTTGAGATTCGCTGTGGCCTGACCCATTATCTGTGTCATCCTCCATCTGAGGCCTAACACATAGTCCCCCACTTGCTTGGCGGGACCTGGAAGGGTGGCTTCCAAACCTTCTCTGATCAAGGCAAGGGGCCCCCTTACGGGATGTCCCAAGAGTAACTCAAAGGGGCTGAAACCAACACCCTCTTGAGGTACCTCTCTGTAGCAAATAGCGGGCATGGCAGGAGGAGATCCCATTTCCTCCTTAGGGGCTCTTCCAAAGCACCTATCATGCCCTTGAGAGTTTTATTAAATCTCTCAACCAGACCATTTGTCTGGGGATGGTAAGAGGTGGAGAACTTATAGGTTACTCCGCACTCTTTCCACATGGTCTTCATGTAACTAGACATGAAGTTGGATCCTCGGTCAGAGACAACCTCCTTGGGGAATCCAACATGGGTGAAAATGCCCAGGAGTGCCCTGGCAACCACCTTGGCAGTTACAGTCCAAAGGGGTATAGCCTCCGGGTACCTGGTGGCATGATCTACCAAAACCAGGATGAACCAATGTCCACCTGAAGTGGGAGGGTCCAGGGGACCAACAATGTCGATGCCCACCCTCTCAAATGGGGTACCAACCACTGGCAAAGGCTGCAGTGGGGCAATGACACTGCCTCCAGTCTTGCCAGAAAACTGACAAGTTGGGCAGGTCCTGCAGTGGGACTCCACTTCTACTCCCATCCGGGGCCAGTAGAAATGGGCAGAGAGCCTCTGCTTAGTCTTCTTGGTACCAAGATGACCAGCCAAGGGCACCTCATGCGCCAACTGCAGTAGGAAGGGCCTGTAAACCTGAGGTACCACCAACCTCTTGAGGGCACCAGGTTCAGGCTAAGTGGGCTCACTAACAAGGAGCTCACCATCCCAATAAATCCGGAATGTCCTAGGCACTTCTCCTGCCTACAGCCCTTGTCCTCTGGGCTTCCTACTTTGCAGCTGATCACGCTCCGCTGCTTACTACCTACCTTTTTCCGCTGGGTTCTCGGCCTAGCAGCCCTCTACAGTCCTCTGCAACCTTCTACGGTCAGCGGCCCTGCCCCTCAGGGCTCACTCCTTGCTGCCCGGTCCTTCTGGGTTCCTTGCCGTGCAGCCTGCTTTACTCTGCTGCCCTAAGCCCTTTCCCTCTGGGCTCTCTACCTTACAGCCCTGCTCCTGTGGGCTTGCTCATTGCTTTCCTGCTCCTCTGAGCTCTCAACCTTGTTCCTTACTGTCCTCTGCTATCCTATCCTGTTACACGACTTTCCCTTCATTTCCTTCTGCTAGTTTGCTATCAACCTCCTTTTCCTGGATTTGTCTGTAAGTATCTTCTCTTGTCCTGTTTTGTAGACCCTTTTGTACAGAGCTTGTCTGTTGGTTCCCATCAGTCAACCTCTGCCCCTTCCCTTGTCTCGTTTCTACATTACAGACACCCATAGCTGCTGTTCCAAGTCATGAGCAAACAGCGTGGGCCTCTGTTATAGCAAACTGTGCAGAAGGCTTGAGTATTTCCTAAGGTTCGTGGAATACTCTTTTCCTATATCTGCATACACCCCAAGAGGGAATTCATTCTGTACCTTTCCTTGCTACTCTTGCCTACTCTTCATTCTCTTTCCTTTCAGCTGTGTGTGTGCTTCTCTGTGCACTTTATTTAGGCACAACCACCCAAACCCTTTTTGGGTGTCCTGTGCCACTCTTAATAGAGTGCCATCCCTGACAGAGTGGCACTCTCTCTGTCCTTTACAGAAGTCTGCCCGGGAGGATCCCCCTTCAGCTAACAAGCATTGAAAATTGGGATGATCCTCTGGGTTGAGAACCTCTCCCACAGGAGAGTCTTCTGGCTCTTCTCCCACAGGAGTTGAGACGGGGTGTACCACTGGACCCAGCCCGTCCGGAGCATGGATCCCAATGGGTGATGTAGGAACAGCAGGAAGAGAAGGAGCTCCCTCCACAGAGGTGGCCTTCTTGTTCTTCCTTTGTTTTGCCTTAGGCCGCGCCTTTGGCTCGGGTACCTGACTCACAGCCAGACCCGGGGTCACCTGTGACCTAGTGACCGCAGCATCAGTCATGGGAAGACCATCCAAGACCAATCCCAACTCTACTAGATCATTACCAAACAGAATGTTAGCAGGGACATTGTCCTGAACCAGTACAGGAAGCGTTACCGTCTTGTCTCCATTTACGAGTGTGACTAAGGCTACAGGCGATAATTTGGGAGGCCCACCAGCTAACCTGGTGGTTCTCAGAGGAGCACCTACATAGTCCTCTGGCTTGAGCAGGGTCCTGTCCACCACTGTCATGCTTGCCCCAGTGTCTCTCAAACCAGTAGAAGGCTCGCCATTCAGGAGGACACTTCTCAAACATCTACGGGTGTTCTATGGGATAGTCGCCAGTACATCTGCGTACTGGTCCCAGGCCCCAAGGGACACTAAGGAAATCTCTACAGGAGCACCAAATGTGATCCCTGTAGAGGAGGAGAGGACAGTGGCCTCAACCTCAGACATGGGGTAAGGGTAGATCAGGCTGACAGCCTGTACTCCAAGTGCCTTACCTTTACACTTGGAGACACCCCTCTTGTGATCCAGAGCCCCACAATCCCAACAAGTGCCGGGAGTGTGGGGTACGGTCCAGGAACCACTGGGAGCCTGCTTTGCAGCAGGTGGACCACTACTCTTATTCCCACCCACAGATGACTTATCCCCACTAGATTTTTGGGTCTTCAGAGAGGAGGGTTTAGGTTTACTCGACTGTAACTGCTTTTGGGACTCCTCAGCTTTCTGAGTGGCCCCCTTTTCTTTGTCCTTGTCCTTCCCACTGGAGTCCTTAGGGGACACCCGGTGGGAGACCCACTTGTCAGCCAGCCTAGCCAGTTTAAAGGGATCCAAAATGTTCTGGTCAGCAACATACTGACCCAGCTCCGGGGAACAGGCTTCAGAAAAATGCTCGAAAAACAACAGGTGGGACATTTCAACAAATGTTTTCACCTTGTAACCATCAATCCACCCCATCATGTTCATGTGTGCAGCACTCACCAAGTCAACCAAATGATATGATATTATATGATATGGCATTTGTAACGCGCTTATACACAAGTGTTTCAAGGCGCGACGAGGCAGGGAGGGGGGGACAAAGGGAGGCAGACAACGATCCTACTAGGCCAGGTGTCATTCAGATTGCGCAAGTAAAGGTTAAGGGGACGGGAAAAGTGCAAGGGGAAAAGGGAGAGGGGAAAGTGCAGTACACGGTTAGTAACGAACAAGATAAATAATAAGGGCCAGATGGTGGCAAGTGCAAGATAAGTGCAGACAAGTGCTGGGAAGAGGGGCTGTAGGGATACAGAGACAGTCCCGCAGTGCAGGGGCTCCCGGGAAGGCAGTGCAGGGGAGAGTGGCTGGGCCAAGGACCGAGAGTGGTAAGTGGCCCAGTTGCTGATTTAGTACAATTTCAGTGATTTAGCAGGGGAGAGGGGGAGAGAAAGCAGAAGCAAAGAGGAGGGTTTTGAGGCGCTTCCGGAACCGGAGATGGTTCTCCTCAAGTTTTAGGGAGGCAGGAAGGCTGTTCCAGAGGGAGGCCCCTGCAGCAGAGAGAGATCTCCCACCAACTCGTTGCTGAGAGAAGCGGCTGACCCTGAGGGAGTTGGAGGCGGATGAGCGAAGTGCACGAGAAGGAAGATATTTAGGAAGGGAGAGTTGAAGGTATTTTGGCCCCATGCCCCAGAAGGCCTTGTGGACAATGCAGAGGGTTTTGAACGTAATCCTCGCAGCCACAGATAGCCAGTGTAGCGATTTCAGCCCTGGAGAGATACGGACCCGGGGCTTGAGGCCAAGGACAAGTCTCGCAGTCGTGTTCTGGATGAGTTGCAGAGGGCGGAGAGTAGAGGCAGGCAGATTTAGGTAGAGGCTGTTACAGTAGTCCAGCTTCGAGAGAACCAGGGCTCTGGAGACAGTGAGCTTCTGGGGGAAGGAGAGGAAAGGAAGGATACCTCTGAGGAGGTGTAGCTGATAGTGTGACATCTTAGAAATGTCAGAAATGTGAGGCGAGAAGGAGAGTGTGGAGTCGAAGATGACCCCGAGGTTTTTAGCCTTGCAGGTAGGAGCAGGAAGAGGGCCAAGAGAGGCCGGCCAGAGAGCTGCAGGGAAGGAGGGAGTGGGTGTGCCGATGAGTAGAATCTCGGTCAAGACACATTCTCTCTTTTCTTAAGATCCCTGAACCTTTTAAGGTATTTGGTAGGTGTCTTGCCAAACCTGGCAATTAAAGCAGACTTCATACACTCATACTGAACCCTGTCTTCAACACTCAGTTTCAGAATACAGTCATACCCAGTCTGAGGCATTCTGCTTAACAAACACTTAGCCCAATCTCTTTTGTCAACATCATGAATTGCACAAGCCATTTCAAATGCTTCAATCCATTGGAGGATATCAGAACCCTAAAAAAACACACCAACCATATCTTTCATAAACTTGGTGGCTGGGGACCTGCCACTCTCAACTGGTTTAGCTGAAGTCTCCACTCTAGCTGGATTCTTTGGCGCTCAGTGTCCCTATCTTTGAGTATCACTTGCTGTGCCAACTCCTCTTTCTTCAACTCAGCTTCGGTTGCCAACTTTTTGTATTGAAAGGCTAACTGTTCCTGTTGTAGCTCCAATTTTAAAAGTTCAATCTTCAGGGCTTCCACTGAAGAGCAGTGCTGGGGTTCGGAACAGAGGCAACAGGAATGGTGGCATTCCCAGAAACAGATTCAGTAGAACCCCCAGGGGCAGAGTCCTCATTGGTTGCATTCCGACTCTCATCAAGAGTTTCACCATCAGTCTGGTAGTCCACCAGGGCAGCTATCAGCTCAGCCCTTGACTTATCCACAAAGTCTAAATCCCTGGCTTCACAAGCACTCTGGAGAGCCTCTAAGCTTATCCTAGTCAATTTACCATTTGCAATAAACTCCATTGCTCGTAATGCAGTTATTTGGTACACAACCAAACCTCAATTTAATAAAGTGCAGATATTTTGTAAGTGGCACAGTTATACACTGATTCTTAAAACCATAAGCATCCCAACGCTGCCACCAGTGTGAAGACTGTAGGGGGTGTCTGTACTTCCGCTCTCTATATGGTAGAGGAGAGGCACAGAGGACCCCAGCCAAGATTCTCTATTTTTGGTAATGTAGTCGAGCAATCAAGGCCTAGCTTCTCAGGAGGTGATGCAGGCTGGTTCTTAAGTACAGTGTAGTCCCTGAACCCCCACAAAGGAATTTCCACACACTGTATTACTGAAAACACAGTCTTTATATAATTAATATTCAAAGGTATGTACATGATCACAATAACGCACTTTGTACTCGGAAATCAAAAATGATAAATATATACAATTCTAAAGTGGTACCACCAATGTTATCGAATCTCATTAAAGTGCATCAACTGTACGGTTAAAATGTCACACAGATCTATAACGAGGAAACCAGCAATAGAGATAGGAAGGAATGTAACTGCATTCAGGCCAGTTTCGGGCAGGGCTGTCCCAGTCTTTGTCTCTCATACCAGCAACCAGACAGCCACAACAAGAAGTGCATATTTGTCACACACTCCATTCACCCAGGTCCCACCCACAGGAGGAACCCACAACATACAGTCACTGGGAAGGCTCCAGTCAGTTTGGACTAGACTTCACAACAACACCATATATGGAACTTCACCCAACAGCCAGTCAGGGGGAAGGGACAGAGTCAGGGCTTCCCAGGACTTTGGGAAAACAAGTTAATAGTTAATAGAAAGCAAGAGGCCACAGGGGCCATCTTGTTTTCCATCAGGAATCAACTGATTCCAATGGCAGGGCCAGGGTATCCCAAAATGGAGGATACTCAGCGCACCTGTCAAATTCAGCATGGAGCTGCCACCAGCCCATACCCTGCTCTGCGGGCAACCCACAGGTGCCCAAAAACATACACCAGGGGCACAGGGTTGTACCCCCGCCCATGGGTGCCATAAGGGTTTGGTTCACCAAACCAAAAGAGAGAGAGCTGCACCGCCATGAGTCCCACATGACTCCTGCGCGGAAAATACGACAGAACACACGATAACAAGGCAGTAAAGGACAAGGATACGCAGGCCCTGTCCCTCCGATGCATTTCCATCATCACAGTGAGACAGGAGAAGGAGCCAGGACTCGAACTGAGATCCCGCAGGACCTTGGGAACACAAGACAAGCGAGGCCATGGAGCTGTTTCAGGTGTGGTAGCCTCCTTATATTTAAACAAGCCGCTGGTGCAGCAAATTAGCGGGACAGAAATGTTGCCGACCGCATCCCTGTAAAGAATGCGTAGCTGCTGGCATGCAGCGAAGTGCCGCTGACGTGTGAGTGAGGCTCGCTAAAACCGGTCCGTCGACCGGAGAAGGAGAAGGAAGCAGCAGAAGCCACCATGGAGGACGCAAAAGGACTGGTGAGTGTTGGGAGGAGCCACACAAGACTGTGGCGCTCCTAGCAGGCCTCAGAGAAATAAATAAGTATCGAATGCGATGAAAACTTGTATACAAACCGCATTATGCCTATGAAGTACCAAACTGAGTGACAGCTTGAAGATAAGCATACTGAATACTAAATTGAACACAACTTCATGGGCAAAGCAGAATAGCGAATGACAACTAAAGGGAAAGTCCCCATGTGAAAGTAAGCCACGGAAGCTTTGTTTAGGTAGGGAAGCCCACCTTACATAGGGCAAGTTAGGCCTTCAATCATCCTGAAATTTGAGTTAATAAGGTATTTCTGTTTGAACTTTGAATCTGTTGTCTGTATCTTGCTTCATGATGCCTTCACAGCAGCCAGCGAAGGGGGACGAAAAGGAGGTGGAGCAGAATGAGTTTGATGAAGCTGAAGCAGATGGCTCCAGCCTTCCACCAGGGCATAGCTACCCAGTGGATTGTCAAAGGAAAGGGTACTGCAGCAACCCTTTTATTAATTTAATGTTTTATTTATTGTGCGTAAGGTTGCACATATAAAAATCCTAATGCACATATAAGTTACAAGTCCAAATCTAAAACAACCAATAAATAAAAAGGTTTCATATATAGTGAACACGTTACATTCAACATATCATTTCACTTCAGGTTTAAATTCAATTTGATGATTAAAATACATAAAATACATATATTAAATCTTAAAAAAATATGAGACACTTATAGATCATTTAAAAAATGTTAATACCACTTAAAATTATGAGTTGAGTTTAACTACCTCTTTCCACAATGATAGGCGGACGCAGATACCACAATTGATTTAGCACCATAGATCAAGCTCCAAAATGGATCAGTGTTGATAAAATCTAAGTTTGGTGCCATGAATCTATAACTTTTCTCATATATCAGCAGCAATTTAGTACACTGGGTGAGCAGATGATGTGCTGTTTCAACCGAGGAGCATCGTATACAACATATTCGCTTTTCTCGAGGTATATTCCTCCATCTCCCTGTGAGTCGGCAGAATATTTAATCTTAACTATATTATACATTTCCATATCTGTGAAGAGCATCACTTAGTCAAGTGTATACAGGGAGTATTTCTGCAAAGCTTTGAGTGCTATATGTCTGATACAATTTCTTTTTTTCCAAATACTCAATATTATTGATAATATCCCAATCTATTGCTTTCTGCTTCAATTTGTCTGTAGCATTGGGAATTTCCAATAATGCATTAACTGTCATATTTAAGCTAGATAAGAATATATTAACCGTTTTACACAGTCCCATTAAAAAATGATGTTTTGGTTTGGGATTTATTAAACTAGCTAGATAACTGTATATGGTATTTGTATTGCCTGCTGCCAAACTAATTGCACAAAATAGGCTACATCTGTGTATACGCCATAATGTTGATATAGACAGGACTCTGAGTTCACAGCGCAGTGCTAGTATTGGGACTCCATTTGGAACCCCCAAAATTGAGTGCAATTGTTTGGCTTCTAGATTCTCCATCCATATAACATTGGATACCATTGCTGTTTCCAAATCATATCATACGGCTGGTAAAATGCACTCAAAATAAATAGCAATAAAACCATCAATGTTCCTCCTCCCTTCTTTTAGATAAAACACCTAAGCATCATCCACTTTCTTAATATTTTCTTTTTAATAAGCCGGCCGTAGACACCTTCTGTCGAGTAGCTGCTTACCAGAAAGCCCAGATAAATATATCTGTCCACTATTTCAATCCTGAAATAGTTAACTGGACATTGCCGTCCCTTCTTTTTCCTGTTTGTCAGAGATAATCAAGATTTGCATTTTTTGTTCATTAATCTTAAAACAATTTTCCTTTGCATAGCTAGATAATGCATCTAATGAGTTTTGCAGGCCAATAGAAGTTTGATCAACAAGGACCGTAGCATCTGCGTTGCCAATTCGGTCTACTGGGCGGGAAGCTATGGGCGGCCTCATTTGCCAAACCCATATCACGTACATATCGATTATAAAGGTAGGTGCCAAGAGACATCCCTGATTCAGGCCCTGATTGATCGCTATAACATGAGTAAGGTCTCCAGTTTGGCTCAGCCTAACAGCAACACTTGTGTGAGTATATAAAAGCATAATAAAATATAAAAGCATGGGGTCAATCTCCCAATTGTGTTATTTGGTCCACAATCTAGGGTGGGAAATAGTGTTGAAGGCTTTACTAAAATCTATAAAACATAAATACAGTGTGGCATTTAATTTCAGTAAGGAATTGAAGGGCACATGCATTATGGATAGTACTATGTGATTTACAAAACCCAATTTGGAATGGCAAATTTCTTTTTTGATTCTTAATCCATTTGTTGAGTTTTTTCAATATCAGTGTGGCAAATATTTTTTGGCAAGTGTCTACTTACGCCAGAAAACGATAATTCGAGGGATCTGTTTTTTCTCCCTTCTTAAAAACTGATATCAAGATCGATCTGTGGCAGCTTTCTGGTATTCTGACACTACTTATGAATGATTTAAAGAAATAACTGTTCTAATATAGCCGCCCAAAAGTCTGGATTTTCCTTCTGTACTATGTTTGCTAAGGAGTTGGGCCTGGGGGCACGAGAGATATTTAGAGATTTAATTACAATGTGAATATCCTATCGGCCAAACCCTTCAAGATCCCCAGTCCTCATATGATATGTCATTGTCTTGTTAGGCAAACACAAAGGTTAATTATATAGCAGTTTAATAGTCTATGCCCATAATGTGGCATCATTCGGGTTAATGTCAATATTCGTGTTTCCACGAATAACATTTCTGCCCTTTGCCCAAAACTTCTTTTCATCGATGTTCCTTGTTAGGCGAAAAAAGACTTTTCCAATTTGCACTGGCCATACTAAATTTATGGTATTTGAAACCATTTTTATAATGCGTGTTTTCTTGCACAACCATACGATTTTTACTTTCCCTGGTGAGATTAGTATTTTTTCTAATTGCATTGCACCTCTGGCGAAAGTATTTTTGGCCGCATGTATGTCCATAAGAAATCGATTTACTCTAGTCACTTGTTTCCAAGGTGTCCTAGGCTTGAGGCATAGACGGTTATTAAACATATACATTAATTTACAAATATTCCACTGGTTTACTTTTAGCCAGTCCATCAGACGTATTTTATTGTCTCTGATAACGTGGCTACGATTGGAGAGATTTCTACTACTCCAGATAAAGCAACTTCGTCTGGTATTTATTGTTACCTGGGTGCATGCATATTCCCCTTTGATATGTGTAATAAGTTTATAGTTTCAAGTTAGGGGAGCATGGTCACTGAAGGAGCAAAAAGTAGCCGTCACCTTCGCACCTTTATCCCAAAGTGATTGGTCCATGGAAATATAGTCTAAATGTGAGAAGGAACTGTTATTCGACCATGTACATGATACCGCAGTTTCTATCTTATGATTTTTGTGTTGTTAGATCGGCAGAATAGTTGTTAACTGCCTCCTGTGTTTCCTCTGAATAGGCTTGCTTGCCACCCTGTACCATCAAATGTCTTTCCTTCTTGTCCTCCTGAGTTGATTGCAGGATAATATCTACCAACGTGGAGGTGAACAATTTGAGAGCCTGCTGGTCTGCCACATAAAATGGTCTGTGCTGGTCTGCCGCTGGTCTGTGCATAAAATAAACAGCGCATTGAGCTTGGCTAAGATCGTATTTAGCAAGCCAGTACTAGTCGATTCATAAGGTATGCTAAATCGTTTGTGTAGAGACTGTACTGGTCATCACATCTTCAAAACGTGAGGCTGGGGAAGAATCAGAGCTTGATATTAGGGCTTCCAGGCATGGCTGGCTAACAGATTGGTTCCTATTATATTTTCATGATTTGGTTGCGCATGACCCATCAAATTATATCTTAAATTCTCGCACATTGCGAGTACTGATCTGTTGTTGTCCATGGAAGGCGATATGCAAGCAAAGAAAGTCTCCAAATCATCCATGATCACTGAAGCTCTTCAGTGGCTGCTAACCTGGCTCCTGGGGGAGTGGCAATTTTTCAGACTCTTTCGTCAGTCCAGCGTTGTGCGATTTGCCCTGCAAGTACAGTGTTAGTTCACCTCCGCTCAACTTTGTATGCTTAGCCTTAGCACTGAGGTGATCCTGATAGTGTGGCTAGTCAGTTGATCTGCTCTCTGTTCAGTTTAGTCTTTATTAGTTTAACTGTTTGCTTGGTTCATTTTACGGTCTATAACTACGGCGCGTGACTGGGCACTTTTTATCTTTATTTTAGCAGCATTTTACATTTAAGTAATTTTATTCTTCGGCTTGCTTTTTTAATTTCATTTTGTTTTCCTTATATGCTGTGACTGGGGGGGAAGGGTGCTTGGCCTTCACTTCAGGCCATGGCTCAATCTGGCGGTCAGTCTTTCTTTCATTTCTTGCCTGTGCACACCAGGCAGCAGTCTCTCTCTTCAGTTGTCAGTCTAGAAAAACGATACCTCCACTTTGGGACCGCAAACATATTTTGGTGGCCGTGGGCCAACCGTCTCTTGCACGATATGACAGAATATAGGTTTTCGAGTTTGCCAATGAACGGCCATTTTGATGTAACAAGAATCGACCATTTTGTTTTCTAACCATTGCTGATTGCTTTTTGTTCCTATTGCTTCGCAGCATATTTTCCGCTTACACTGCTCGACTGTAAAACATTGTTGTCTGTACGTCAAAATGACAAGGCTGCAGGGCCGTGAGGATAACAAGAGTTTGTTGAAACTCAAACGTAGGCAGCGACAGGAAGAATTCCCGGCTCCCTCCCGAATGTAGCCTTGAAGCAGAGCTACAGGGCATTTAATCATTTTGCAGCTGCCAGCCAGTCTCTTTATATGGTAGAATATGTTAGAATAATATAGCTAAAGGCTTGAATTATGCTTTTCTTACGGCCCCCCTTTGCTGAGCCCGCTAGAGTGTGTCGACTCCCAGGACACGAATAGCACCTAATAGATAGCACGGTTTGGAATGCAACTCTTCCCCCCGTATGTAGCTCGCTTCCAAGAATAGAAGCGCTGTGTTCTATTCAACAACTGAACGATGCCTCCGCACTCACAAATTGAAAATTGTTACTAGAATAGATGTTTGAAGGTGTCATAGTTGTCGGAGATGTCCATCATCACACCAAGTTCAAAGAAACCCAATAAAAGGGGGGTGTTAAACATGTCACAATTGATTATTTGATATGCATTTTGTATATATGTAACTGATGTACGTAATCCACTCTCTTGCATCCCTCGAGGTCTAGAGATACACGTCGCGGGGCGTTAGATCGAGTTGGCCAACTGAGACTTTTGCTTTGCAATAAACCCTAGCTTTGGGAATACAACCTCGTGCTTGGTGTATCTATCGTGTGTGGTGACTCGCCTTGTTTCCATAGACGTTAGGGACCCCTAGGGGCCCCTTTCACAGTGGCTGCTAACCTGGCTCCTGGGGCAGTGGCTTCTGCAGTAACATGTGTATATATACTCAGTGGGCTGGCCAGAGGCGCAGCAGACGGGCGCAGCAGGCTCACACCTTGCATTCCAAAGTCACACCAAAGTTAAGCTTGTCTGTGCCCGTCCGGTCCTCATCGGCCTGGGAGGAAGACCTCTGTGGATTCTGCCTACAGCACTAACATCGCAGTGCTTCACTCACAGGCAGCTAGTGAAGCGTGTGCCACCATTGACAATCTTTCCAATGGGTTTCAGCAGTCAGGGTGAGTCACACAGCTTCAGAGGCTTCCATTCAGCCTTATTGAACTGCCTACTTCTGAATGTGCATTCAGTGGTAGCACACTGTGCACACTGTCCTGATCTGATTGATGACTACTCTCTGGATATCGTGTGTATTACGGAAACCTGCCTTGATGATACATCAGCCTCTGTTCTTGGGCACTTACTGCCGACTGCTTATAGCATTTTGCAATCAGACCGGCATCCCCCTAAGTGGGGGTATAGGGGAATTGATGTTATTTTTAAATCCTGCTATGCTGGTTATATCGTTGTCATCAGCCATCATATTGATATGGAAGCTATGCTAGTACGTTTATCGTTTTCTTCCAAATTTTGTGTTCACTTACTGGTGATCTATCGGCCTCCACGCCATGATGCTCTATTTCAGGATGCCTTTCTTGATTTCGCCACAGACCTACGCTTGAGACATGCACATCTTATTATTTTGGGTGACTTTAATCTTAAGGTCAATGAGGTGGAGAACTTTAAGTTTCAAAATTTTCTGTCTTCTATGAAAGAATTCTCCCTCTCCCAACCGATTTATGAACAGACCCACACTTTAGGTAATACCCTGGACCTGATATTGTAATTGTAATTGTTGTCTGTTGTTACTCATGCTTAATTATCATGATATTATCGTGGATTGTCTCCCCGTTTGGTGACAGATTTCTCCTCTTTATTTTTAGGCACTGAAATACAGATTTCATAATTGGATGCATACATCCCTGTTGAGGTGCCAATTGTTGGGGAGACATTGCTCTTTTTTGCAGGCTCTTCAATCAGGCTGCATGTTTGCCTTGGTTTGGATTGATGATTTTCCATGGATTATGTTTGTACCCTACATTGCCAGAAATGGTTGGCACCAAAGAAAGAAGAAGTGGCATAGACAGGATAAGAGGTGTCCAAAAGTAATACCTTCAGATCTGGTCAAGCATATCATGCAACTTAAAGTGGCAAAGTCTATGGAAACAGAAAACCACTTGAAGGACTCATGTTTAGTGGAAAATGTAATTTCAAAATTCTGTTTTTGCTGCTAAAATGTTGATTCGAGAAGAATAATACTCACCTCCACGTCCCTAATGCAATTAGAACTCCCATGTACCACTAACTATGCAAAATCTATATTACATCAATCAAAGATTGAATATGTACCACATCTCACTCATGTGTCTCAATTTTCTAAAAATAAGTGTCTATCAATAAGGCTTTAAATTGAAGGTTGACAGTGCCAACACAAATATGCGTTCTGGAATCGGCTTTTCCTTTGGGCATTATAATGATCTCTATTAAAGAAGTCATCTAGTTCAATTGCTGATACAATCTGCGTCTCTCTAGTGGCAATTTCCATACTATGCCTTTTTTAAGTTTACCTAGTAAGCATGAGTTCTTAGTGGTTACTCAGAGAGATTGCCCACTCTAAGCTGGAGGGCTGACATAGGGCCTCATTACACGGTAGGAGGTAACCATGGCGCTATTAGCGCCATGGCTACCCCCTACCGCCTTCTGGGTCCGGCTAGGCGGTATGGGGACTTACCGGGTCATTCTGACCCTGGAGGACCCCTAAGTTCCCATGCCAATTACCATTCCCCATTCCCATTTGAGCCCCCATATGGCTCAATGGGAATGGGGAAGGAGCTAATAACGGTACCGCTATTAGTGGTACCGTTATTAGCTCTGAAGTCCCCCAGCGGGTCCCGTCCTTAACGTGTGGTCTGACCACACGTTAAGGACGGGACCCGCTGAGGGACCTCGTAGTAGGGTGGTAAGGAATTACTGGCACCGGTGCCCCTACCGGTGCCGGTAATCCCTTACCGCCTTCCATGTAATGAGGCCCATAGTCTTCTATTCTTTTATTTAATCCATGTCTTATGTCATTTTAGAAGAAAGATTCATCCCATTCTTGGATTTGTATTACTTTCTGGATTAAGCTTTTCTACAGATTATAGCAACCACCCCTGCGTTGGTGATGGACATGGCCCGTAACAGCCTGCCATGCCAAGGCCTAGGTAGGCCACAATGGTGAGGGCTGTGGGCCATTCCCAATCATGTCCGCCCCCCAAAAAGGGAGTCAGATCCACCCTGGGGTGCGAAGAGTTGAAAACAAATTCTTCGGGAGATTGGCTGCACATATTGCGCAGTGTCAATCGCACAAGGAAAGAAAAAGGATGGTTTCCGCCATGGGAAAAGGTCCCTTTGCCATTTCAGTGGTGGTGGCCATGGGCAGATGGAGCACCGGGACTGGAGAACAAAGCTTTGGTCCAGCAGGTAAGTGGGGAGAGATGGGGGAGGAAAAATGGTAGGTTTTGTTTTGGGGGTAAGATGAGGGGAGGGTAGGGAGGCAACAGGGTGAGATTCCTTGTTGCCTCCACAGATAAAAAATAAAATAAAAAGATGGTGCAACCCAGGAAGGGCTTTGTGTGGCTGGAAACAGTGATATTCTCACCCACTGTTCAAGCCACCTGATTGGTTTAGCGCCCTTCCGCGGGTGTGAATAGAGCATCAGTATCACTTCTTGTTTTAAGCTTCTGTATCTCAATCACACAAATCCATGTTGACATGTTTGTGTTCCCACCTGATTGATTGTAGAGTATTTTTGTATTAGTTATGTGCTGCAATACTCTTGAATCACATAGATATGGGTGAGGGACACTTATTGAACAATCTTCAACGCATGTGGTCTATATTGATTACAGACAATAGCCCAATTTCAGCTACAGTTAACTGTCACGGAAACACGTCCAGATTTTGAAAACTAAATGTTCATCATATTTAAGTACCAAGAAGAACAAGTTACCTGGGGGAACCCAGACGTGGACCCCTTGCTCAATGTGCTCAGAGAGGCACAGCGCCATCTCGCTGATGAGGCCCAAAAAGTCTGAAACATGTGTCTGGAGTTGCTGTTGGTACTCTTGTTCAGAGGAGAATTGCCAGGCATTTCGGTGCTGTAGTGTCCTAGTGGGCGGGACAAAGACTGATATGTGAATGGATATTTTTCTCCTCTGTGAAGGCTGCAGTGAGCTAAATGTGGTTGTAGACTCTGCTGAGTAGAAGAATTACCATAGAACAGGGTTTTAAAGCCATGCTCATTCTCAGTATAGGGGCTCCTGCACTCCTTTTCAATTTTGTAAAACGTGGGGTTTCACCCTAAGTAACCAAGGGTAATCCAAACATGAACCCCTGGCTCACTGTCCCTTAGAGAGGCTCAGCTTCACTTCACTGAGGAGGCCTAACAAGGCCGAAACACGTGTCTGGGGTTGCTGATGGTACTCTTGCTCACAGGATGTTTGCCTGGCATTTCGGTGCTGGACTGCCCTTGTGGGCGGAACAAAGACTGATATGCAAATGGTTATCCCTACTTTGTGAAAAGTACAGTGAACAAAAAGCAATGGCTGCAGACTCTCAAAGTGGGGAAAAAACACAGAACAGGTTATCATGCCATGTTCTTTTTAGACAGGGTGTCTGCTACCTTTTTTGTAAGAAGAACAAATCGCACACTACTTTTGTCACAAAATCAACTTGGGCATACATTGACAGACAGTTATCTAACTCATGAAGTCTTTTAGCACTACTATGGAAACACAATCAGATCAATTGATAACAGTTTGGAGGCGGGGCAACAGCTATTGAGGGTATCACAGATACTCTGGTCTTTGGCCATATTTCCTTAGGCTCTGTAGTCCTGCGAACAGTCGGTGCAGCTGCAATCAGAGATTTGTTGCAGGGTGCCAGTTTGTATCAGATAACTTGTATAAATAAAGAGCTTGAGATGCCAATCGGGCGTGCTGAGGTACATTGGCCTTGACAATGGACAGGTGGATATTTCTACTGTGAAACTGTACAGTGAATTCACTGGTCACTCGGTATAACAAATACCTCAACTGAGAATCACCAATCAATGTTTCTAAGCACGTTGAAAAGTCCAAGCTGAATGAACCCTCTGCCCCTGGATGTTAGGCTTTACCCATTGGCACCAGCTCAGGATTTAGACAGCCTACTCTCTGACCTAATTCACTCTGATCTTGATGGTCTTTGGCCATATGATCACTAATATCTTTGAAAAGCATCTGAAGTGGGAGACCCTGAATTCAGCAAAGGGCATACTACCTAAACTGTGAATAAATAATCAGACATTCCTACCTGCTGCTGACAGTTGTAAATGTCCTTTTATGTTTTATTGTACCTCTGCTGAGCCCATGGTGCTTTTTTTTTCGTGTTGAGTTTGATTTTATAGTAAATCTAAGGTAAATATAATGCTTCATATTGTACAAGAAAACGATTTTAAATGAGCTGTCCTGTATTTATTTTATACATTTATTACTTGTTAAATAAAATGGCAGTCCGGTGCCCAAACATTACTCTTCAGAATTTATGAACTATGAGACAATGTTACAATATGAGCCATAGTTACATTGTTTAGCATTCTAAATGAGTTCGAATGTGGTGATGATTTTAAGTCAATATTTTTTTTAAGTTAAAATGTGCAGCTATTCTTAATATTGAATATATATGTTCATGATTTCAAATGCATATTTTAAGAAAAACACTTTATCATGTTTAGGCACTGCACTTATATGGAAATCATTAATTTTACCAAATTAAAAGTATATTGATTAAATGACAATCCAACAATGTTTCGTCACCTGGATGACTGAGTGAAAGAAAGTTTGGCTTCTCTAGATGCTCAGAAAAATGTCAAAGGCTTGGCTCGGTCTGACTAGTGGATGCACATTAAGGGCCTAATTCACGTAATTGTAATTGTAATTCTGTAATTGCTACGCCCTGATACTCCCAGGTCTGGTGTGCATTAGAAATTAATAAACAAACAAACAAACAAACATAAGTGCATTAGCGAAAGTGATGCAAATGGTTTCGGAAAGAAATTGTTTACAGGCTCTGATAAGTTTACAGGTATAGGCAGTCGAGGATGCTAGGGAGTTGACTTGTTTCTTGAGTGTTAAAGTAGAGTCAAGGTAGAAACCTTAAGTTTTTACTTCGGGCATCACCTTAATTGTGTTGCCATCAATGTTGAAAGTAGAGTAGCTGGAGTTGAGTTTTTTTAGGTTTGCCTATGAGCCCAGGATCAGAATCTTGGTTTTATCGTCGTTCAGGCAGAGGCCATGGGATGCCATCCGTGCCTGAATAAGGAGGTATATCTTGTTCACAAATGTCGTATCCTCGACAAAATTGCCAAAAGGGGAATGAGGATCTGGATGTCATCTGCATAATTTGGGTAGGTGACACCCATACTGTGCAATTTGTAGAAGAGGGGCTTGGTAAAGATGTTGTAAATAGTAGGTGAGACACAGGATCCCCATGGCACACCACAGGTAGTTTGGATTTGGTCTGCAGAAGCTGAGGGGTAGAAGACTCTCATTGTACGGTTTGCTAGAAAGGACTGGACCCAGGTTATGGCATCACTTGAGAAATGGGCAGCCGACTCGAGGTGTTTACATAAGACTGCGTGATCCACCAAGTCGAAGGCTGCCGTTTCTGTACCGTGTTGAGGTCGAAAGCCGGATTGGCGGGATCCTAGTAAGTGGTTTACTTCAAGGTAATCCTGAATTTGAAGGTAAGCTACTCTATCAATTATTTTGACTAGGAAAGGGACTGTGGTGATTGGTCTTTAATTAGTCGGGATTGAGGGGTCTAAGGTTTGTTCTTTCAGCAGTGGGAGAACCCATGATTCTTTGAGGTTATTTGGCACAGTGTTTGTCGTGAAGGAGGTGTTAATAAGCTTGGAAATGAATGGTGCTATGTCTCTGGCTGCATCCTTTATAATTTGCCCCAGCCAGTTGTCTCCCTGGCAGTTCGACGGCTTCAAGGAAAGTGTAATTTTCTCAGTCTAGAATATACATTTTTGTGAATCTAAAGGGTGTGGTAGTTCTGTGGCTTATGGACGGAGAGGTTGGTTGCTTCTCAGTCGGGCACAGCAAGGCTTTTTTATTGGCTTTTTTAAGTTGGAGAGATGCAATTTTATTTGACAAGGCATTTTGGATGTCGGGGCACCATTGCTTGTCTTTGGGGAATAGGGGCTTCCATTTCCAGGAGGATAGTGAATGGCCAACTCCTTGGTATTGGAGTTGGCCTTTGAGATTCTGTCATTGAAAGTGCTTTTTTTTGTGAGGAATATTTCTTTTTTATACATGTTGGCAAAGTTAGTTGGCTTAACTTTGTTCTCGTCCATAGGGGAATGACGCAATATGCCTTAGAGTTTTCTTTTTTGGAGTCTTAATTCTTTAAGATGTGGTGTAAACCAAGCATTAAGGTTGTGATTTCTGCCTGCTTTTGCGGAGTTTGACAGGTACGATGGTGTCAAGGACCTTGGTCATAGAGTTTTTGAAGACCTCCAATAGGAGGTTGGGGTCTGTGTTGCTGGTAAGGGCATTAATGGAGAGGAGGAGGTGAGGTAGTAATTTTTCTGCTGTGATATCTTTTTTACTTCTGGTTGAAAGTGGGGGAGCCATGGCAGTAGTTTTAGGACTACAAAGTTCTAAGGTAGAGGAGAAGCTGACTAGGTGGTGGTGCGTCCATGATTGTGGGACAATATTGGTGATTGAGATATTACTGTTCAGATCGGCCACCCAGTCGAGGGTCCTTCCTTTTATATTGGTGGGGGTAATTACTCTTTGTGTGAGGACATGATCCACCAAAATGGCTACTACTGATTTGGCATGTTTATTTCCGGGGTCATTGAAGCCCAGATTGAAGTCTCCCATCAGTAGGATCTGTGAAGAGTCTTTTATGTTATTGGCAAGAAGGCTAGATAAATCCTGCTCAAAGGTTCCCAGCAGACCTGGGGGTCTATATACCAGATGAATGGTTAACACTGGGTTGCTACATATGGGTAGTTTGGCTGTAAGTATTTCACATGATTGACATGGGAGTGGAGTAGAGAGTCTAATGGCAAGGTTAGTTGTTGATATACTAGCTAAGCCGCCTCCTCTGGCATTAGGTCTGTCTGCTCTAAGTATTTGTTAGCTATCTGGGATAGCTAGCATGAGGGCAGGGCCTGCTGTGTTATGGAGCCAGGATTCGGTTATCTCTAGAATGTCCAGGTTCCCATTAGATAGAGTATCTGCAATTTCGGAGGCATGTGACACGAGGGATCTATCATTAATAAGAGCTCCAGACATAGTTGTGGTGCTGCTTGATTTATGGGGGGAGGAGTGTTTAACTTTAGGTGGGTTAATTCTCATGTGGGTTTTAGTAGAAGGGGTGTGCACAGAATTAGGGTTTTTATACCTGGCCTCCTGCTCTGGCCTAGGCGTCGGTTCCTGTAGTCGAGTAGTGGCATTAGGTTTAGGGTAGGTGGTTTGGGTGGAATTACTGTTAGTCTTAGGCTCATAGAGACGGGCAGTCTTGATCTTAGGCTGTTATGTCTATTCTGTAGGGTGCATAGTGAGAACTTAATAAGGGCCATTATGAGGTTGAGGCAAAGTAAGGATAGAAGTAGCTGGTTCAGCTGAGTCTTACTTGTGCTCATGGTTTCGTCTGTCCAGTATGGTTAGTCACAGTGGATAGCGAGCAGTACTGATAGTACTGATAGTCTAAGTCGGTGAGGATTTACGGATTTAATCGCTTTTGGGCATACAATGTTAATTACTTACTGGTGGGTACATTATGGCAGTGGGAAAGGTGAGGGAATTGCAAGGGCATGCCAGCTAGTGCAGGTATTAGTAGTACATATGCTAGAGTAGGCAATATAGGCAGTAATCTAAGTAGGTATAGTGTATAAACTGCGCAAACGTAATCCAATACACAATGTAGGCAATAATAATTGAATGCACAATATAAGCAATAGGCTGATTGATTGTACAATATAGGGATCAAGTAAGGTGGAATCAAGCAAGTGGGCCAAGCCGTAATCAGCTGCTTAGTCATAACAGGTGCCAATAACAAAACATGCGTTTAGATATGCAATAGAGGCAATGTGGAATCAAAGCAAGTGGTACAGAGCCGTAATCAGCTGCTTAGCAGGTGCCAGTAACAAAACACATGTTTAGATATATAGTAGAGGCAATAGGATGAATTGATGAGTATTAATGCACAGTTCCACTGAATCGAGGGTACGTGGTAGGCCGATTCACTGAGGGTAGTGAGCAGTGCTGATTATGTCGACCTTGTGGTCTTGGTTGTGCACAGTGTGAGTATCAACATGGGGCAGGACCCCAGTTAGTAAATCAAGATTAGGGGTAATTATTATTATTATTTTTGTTATTGTGCATATTAGCCAAACAAAATGTTGACTTTTTACACCATATCAAAAAAAAGGAATAAAACATTTCATTATTACAAAATTATACAATCACATAATCAACCAATTTTAAAACTTTAAGTAGTTTCACTACTTCCATTGACAAAAAAACTTCATTGCCAGCAATTATTCTTTTCCAAAAGTCATTAGGGTCGAGCACGTGAAACTGGATGGAAGGATGCACCATTATATGACACCCTCAGAGTACTTAGCAGGGTTATGCCGGTGACAACTAGAAGAATCCTCGGGAGGTAGCTAGCCACCGTATAAGGGACAATATTTGTAGCCTAAAGGAAGTATCACAGACAGTAGGGCTCACAAGTCGATATAATTAACATCCATGTTATGGATGCCTGGGCTAGAGAGGAGGGAAAGGTTAGGGTAGGTGAGTTGGAGAGGAATGGCACTATAGCCAAGTTCCTTAAGATCATGGCAGCCTAAAAGATCTCCCATCTGACCCAGAGCCAATCTGTCTGTATTTTCATAATAAACACCCTTGTAATGACAGATTGCACCATAGTGGTTATTTGTGGCCGCCATCCCATTACAATTGTTTTTTGAAACACTGATTTCCAAACTCTCTCATCACTTCACATAGAGGAAATGGGGAGTCATCATACGCATTGTGGACCCTGTTACTGCATGCATTCAGTGACTTTCCATTTCATCGAGGCTGAGCTCAAAGCATGAACATGCAGATGTTATACTATGCTATTTGTTTTTTATACTCTTGACACTATCAGCATAATGGTCTTAAAGTGCAGAGGTGTGCCCATTTGGAAGCAAAATATGACTCCGCCCAAGGTGCCATCAAGACTGAGGCCTGCAGGGTGAAAAGGAAACTACTCCAAGGAGAGCGTGAAAATGGAAGGATGTGAAAGAACTTACAAAATGTACTTATTTAACAACATGGTTGGAAAATAAAACATAGGGATGAGTGACAGTGATTACTGGGATAAATGTATAGTTTTCAGTACTGTTACTGAAATAAATGGTAATCAAAACAAGGGGTGAAAGCTTCTCCTTTGGGCTAGCAATCATTTAATTAAGGTCATTACTAGATTGATAGTGGTATAGCATTAGGTCAAATTGTGGTAATGTGATGGCCTTGTTGTTTGCTCAAGATTGCCTCAGAGTTGTGAGGTATACTAACGAAGTACTCATATTAGATTCTATCCTTTTGCTAGCCAGAGGGCGTTCCGGTAAAGCCAGGCCCATTGTCAGAGGTAAATAGTGCCTTGACAAAGATGTGCATTCACAGCCACCAATGCAAGTGTTTCTCTTGTCTCTCCACCAGACATTATCTTAAGCTTCCACTACAAGCCCGGATACTGTTTAAGAGTGCATGTATCATCTACAAAGCAGTCACGAATAGCGCACCAATGTATCCGGCAGCTAAGCTCCATATATCTGCTGGCACACACTCTTTGCACAGAAAATCGACCAACCTGCTTGAATCACAACCTATCCACAAAGAGGGGACCCACAAACAATCCTTCACTTGCCATGCATCCACCCTCTGAAACTTGATCCTGGTGTCGGGTCGGAATGCCCCCACAATTCTTCAATTTCGCAAATCTCTCAAAACATGTCCCTTTCAACTACACCTGCCCAAGGACTAATTCCAATGGATGCACATACCGATGCACAAACCTCACAGTACTGTGCTACTGTTGAAAGATGCCCATCCCAAATGCCGGCTGCTGACACTCTATACAGCGCTCTGCTGCTCTCGAGCGAGGTCAGCACTTTAAAAAATAAAATAATATCAGATTACACCTTATTTTAGTGAGGATGTTTGATATTTGGGCTAACAAATATGTGTACTAAATTAGCCTTGGCAGACATATATGACTATGAAATGAGCCGCCAGAATGTGGTCCCTTTTTTACTGAAACTGACTTTTACGAAGTATGTGTGTGACTTGCAGACGGTTATTCACACTCTTCATGATCAATGGTATAACTAAGGCTGCATGGTTCAATTTCAAAAGTAGCTGGTGTGAGCAAATGCAGGAGGTTTTCAAAAAAGCTGATTGAATGTGATTTAGTTGAGGAAATAGAAGAACATTTGTCAGTATAAAAACAGTTATGCAATGCCAAACTCATACATGCTTCCAGAAATCTAGGGCAGAATTGGTCCTTCATGCGGATTAAGGCCTCTGTGGGCCAATTTAGAGGCTCAACCATCTCCACAATCCAGCCATTGGCATATGTTCACGTCCTATTGAGTACCAATTCTGCACTAGATTTGTGTAAGACAATTTGTAGTATTTAGTTCAAGAGGAGGTAGACAATTAAAATTGACTTAGTTGAGGGGGGAGTAGACCACAGAAATAGGATAGGTCATTTTTCTTAATTGCAATTTAAGGAGCACGGAATACAAGCACATGTCAATAGTTAATGCGGCCCCTTTTCCCCATCAAGCACATTTTGACAGGTGGGAACGCCCCCTTTGTGTCTTTAGTCCTACCCCCTTTTAATATGAGTTTTACAACAATTTAATATAAAATGATATCAAAATATATCATATCAATATCAAATTTATATCAGATGTATATACACGACTATAAAGTGTGTTTGTGTGTTTTGATATGTTTTGATGTAAAGTGACTCTACCTTGATATAAGAATGATTTTAAGGTAAAGTTTATATTAAAATGATTTTAATATGGGAGATGGCGTGTGCGCTGTTGCTTGGTCAAGGGCATAGTGAGTTGTGAGGAGTTAGCCGGCGAGTGCTAGGTGTTGGTGATGCTTTGATGAACGCGGATGGGTTGTGGCTTTTATGGTATGACGTCATCATTTTATATAGATTTTATACAAGGTTGTTGTATATTAATAAGCATTTGAATAATTTTAAATAAACTTACAATAATTTTATATAAAGCTGGTGGGCATTTTGATAAGCACTTTAATGTTCATCCGTTTATATAGATTTATTAGAGTTATGATATAAAGCGAGGAAGATGGGGTGACATCACAACTTTATAAGAGCTTTATAACACATTTTGTATAGATTTAATATAATAAGGGTTTGGGGCTTTTCTAGGCACACGGTTACCATTTTTATAATGTGAAGGATAGGCATGAGAGGCTTGTGGATATTTTAACACCAATAAGAGTTGAATAAAAATGATTTTATGATGTTGTGGACATGCCCGGGCATGTCGTCCCCGAGCTGGTTTTGATTATGAAGGGTACATTAAACATTTCAAAATATAGAGAGGCAAACATGCACGGCAATGGCTTTTGCCTGGGTTACAAAACAAAGTGTTCACAGCAACACAGCTGCAGGTCCATAGGCAAACGTGAAACCATTCAAAAATATAGAGTGTTCAAAGCAGAGTGCAAAAAAAAGAAAGGCTGAATTTCATCAGAGTGCTACATTCCGTATAGGCTAGACATCTTTTTAAAAAATACAGCATGTTAACACAGCTGTTTTTGCTGGCAGAATCACGCACACACACAGCTGCTGGGATTTATCTATGACGACGGCAGCAATGGCCAAAGAATTTACAGATGATGACACAGGCAGCTCTGGGGTCTGACTCAGTTGTTGGACCTGCCCATGTATTAGCAAATATATGAAATGATACAACCTTACAATACTATGATATAATGTGATGTTGCATTTATAACATTACAAGAGGGGGAAACAGATGGAGGACAAAATAACGATCTTACTAGGCCTTGTGTCATTCAGATCGTGCAAGTGTGGGGAAGAGGGGAGGGGAGAAGTGCCAGCGCGGAGGGAAAGGGGGAAGTCAGCCAGCGTGTGCCTCATAAGAGCAGAGAGAAAGGACTGTAGGGTTGCAGATACAGACCCTTAAGTGCTGAGGAAGCCCAGATGCAGTGTAAGGGCGATTGGACATGCAGGAGCCTCAGCTCAAGATCAGAGGGTGACCAGATGACCAGTGTGCAGAGCAGTCAGGTGCATCAGCAGGGGAGAGGAGGAGAAAAAGCCCTGAGGCACATGTAATCTCCAGATTATATGTTTTGAGTGTTTCAAAACTGCATTTGAATGAGCCCATTCATTGTAAAAATTCCCTTTGCCCTGAGGCACGTGTAATCTCCAGATGTCATGTCCTGGGTGTGTCTAAACTGCATTTGAATGAGCCCATTCATTTTAAACTCACAATGACTAGGGGTTTTCCAGAGGTCCGTAGCAGACTGCACGTGGAATATGCAGGATGGGGATGTTCTGATAAGAGGGCTGGGTGGGAGCTGTGTGGGGGCACTAACTGGGTGGCTTTATAACCCAGGCTTTGTAAGCCTGCCAGAATAGTGCTGTGGATTTTGGGAGATTTGCTGGGACTGTGGACATCAGTTGGAATTGAAGAGTCTACAAGTCCTGTGACGGAAGAGGCCTCATTTTTGAAAGAACAATAAGGTAAAATGTGTTTTATTTATTTATTTTATGTAGCCTTGTACAATGATGCAAAAGTATTTTTAAATAAATAGCAGTTTTTATGACCAAGCAGGCTGTGTTTTAAAAGTGCAAAATATTTTGACACTCTTTAAATCTAAAGAAGAATTTTTCCAGCACTAGAAAGTGTTTCAAGGTGCTAAAATGTGTTTGTGACTCTATTTCACAGTGTTTTTTAACTCGGCTACTTAATGAATAGGATAAACAAAACACATGTGAAAATGTTTGGACAAAATGCAAGTCAGTTTCTGGCTAAACAGTCTACTTTTGTTGAAATGCTGGATCAACAGTGTTGTGTGCTTTTTAAACAAACATGCTTTGAAAGCTGTTGTATTTAAAAGTGTATGTCCTAAAATCATGCATTCTGTATTTTTGTTTAATGGGGCAAACAGAGAATTTAAAACAAAATGTGTTTATTCTTTCAGCGCAGGCAGGATTAAGTGCCAACCTACATTTTTATATGTGGAAGTTAAAGTGTGCTTCAACAGTGGCAGGCGAGGGAGATAGGGTCATTTTGTAATCTGCATTTTATGTTTGTTTTAGGACTGCAAGTGTTTAGGCTTTATCAGTGTTTTAAGAGAGCTTGTTTACAAAGTTTTCGGCAGTGGGGACATTCTTTGTTGAAATGAAAACTAGGGCATGGTCTTATCTCCACATGTCGAGCTGTCACAGCATGCACAATAATGCCATTTATACACTTCTGTAAATATTCATTTGGTTTTAGGCAATTACACTTTATAAATGCTGAGCTCTGACTATGCACACAAGCGACATGAGGCGTTGTTTAATGAAAGGCACCAAGCACATGTCTGAATAGGCCTCTTTGTGAAGAAAATCCAACTTTAAAAAAAAGAATTTATGACACACCACTAAAAGCGAAAAAAATGCTGATTTAAACAGTATTGCAAATGAACACATTTTAGTCATTGACAAACCCAGTAGGCATGGCATTTATATAGATATAGGGGAGATTGCTTAAAGCAGCCACAGTTTTATTTTATAACACATTTGTTATTTGAAAACAAATCTTTGTTTTGATGGGAGAGGCTATTAGACCTGTAAGCTTATCAGAATTTTAGGGAACCCCCTTAGGAAGCTCTAGGCAGCGGCGACATTCTATGTGTAAAATGAAAACACCTATATGTAAGTATTTAGAAAGTGCACAACACTTTTGGTTCTAGTAAAGCAGATGTGCACACAACCTATAGGCGGTTTTTGAGGTGTAGTTTTCTAATTGTGGCCCCTTCACAAAGTGAATAGTCATGGCTTTATATAGGCATACTGAAGAAGAAATGTATTTTGAAGTAGTGTTTATACCAAATATATTCTCTGCAAGTCCTGCAAGTCCTGCAAGTTTTGAGGCAGGTTGTGCTTGCAGCCCACATTCTAGATTGGTGTATTCAAATAGGCCCAGTGACCAGATGGAGAGCATCATTTATCAAAGGGGATTCTAAAGGTCTCATTGGTTCTGTCCCTGATGGTTGTGCTATCCCTGCACAACCATCAGTGACAGCACACACATCAGGGCCTACCAGAGTTACTTGCTCTGTGTCTGATATGTGTTCCAACCAGCCCTGATGGTTGTGCTGGCCTGGATGGTTGTGTGGGCAATGTTGTGTTGCTTTCTTAATTGTGTGTAATGATTTACACAAATATTGCTGCAATGTTGATGCTTTTGTGGGCCTACCAGGGTCATTGGCTCTTTGTATGATTTGTGTTCCAACAGGCCCTGCTGGTTGTGCTGGACCAGATGGTTGTGTGGGCGAAGATATGTTGTTTTATTAATTGTGTTTCATGATTTTAAAATATTTCGCTGCAATATTGACTCTTTTGAGAATGTGTCGCAGATCACACAGTTGGTTGGAAATGTTACAGTCGCCGAGATTCAGGATGTTATATTTTGGCTCAGGGTGTAACTATTAATCTAATTGATTCTATATATTGTTTGTTTTCGGAAATGGCTCTCAACATTTGGATGTTGCAACAGACTGCTTCTGGAAACACAGCCTAAGGCAGTGGACAACTCAAGGGCGTTGGAATGGCGCAGCCTGTTGTTTCTGGATCAACAAACCTTGCATGTTGTAATGAACCAGGAATGGGGTCACCATTTTTGTTAAAGCAGCAAGGACCAATGGATTTGGGGGCACCGCCACCACAGATGTCTTTTGCAAAATCAACATTGGGGCCGCTTGGTTCTGGAGTGTTTGCAATGCCCAATGGAATATCCGGGGGCCTAATAAGTGATAAAAAAGCTTTCAAGGGGCAGGCTGCTTTGTATGGATCAACACATTCTAAATGTTTTGAGAGCACAGGGATGAATTTTCTAGTGTCTACTCGATCACTTGTGGGTGCTGGGATGGGGCCTGTTGTGCATGGATCAACAGGGGTTATACACCCGAGGAGCTGCTGCTACCAAGATATCAAGCACTGAGTTTTGACAACCGGTGCTACAGAGTGTGAGGCCTAGGGGATGGGTCATCTTGGCTGTTGATCGTAAGGGCTCAAGGAATGTCTAGGGGGGTCCTATGATCAAAGTTGTTCTTTTTGATTCATCAATGGGGTATCTTTGTTGTTGTTCATCATCAAAGGCGCAAGGAATGTCTGGGGGGTCCCGACGCCTGGAGTTGTTCTTTTATGTTTTTGATTGACCCATGGGGGCCAGAGGAATGTCTAGACTGCCCTGAAATGTCTAGTTGTTCTTTTTTGCTTTTGATTCATCCAGAGCGGCCTGAGGAATGTCAGGGGGCCCGCGAAACATGGAGTTATTTCTTTTTCTTGTTCCTTTTGATTCATCCAAAAGGGACCAGAGGAGTATCTGGGGAGCCCTGATGATCCAAGTTGTTCTTCAAATTATTAATGGGTCGATGGATTGCCCGAGGCCCAAACGAGCAGAGTTGTTTTATTATTTTTGAAAACGGGTGTCATGGCACGGCTAACAAATGACAACCCAATGTTTTTTTTACAGGGGTGATGGATGTGTTGCTATATGCTGAATGATTTATTGTCACTTCTAAAGCTATGTTGTGTCAGACATATACTACATGGGTTTTATTCAGTTGTCAAGCTGTATATCATGTTTTTTATTTACAGCTTCTTGTTAGGTAAAGAATGACAATTCATTTGTAAGTACGCAGGTAGCGCTTAAACATCAGATATAGATGCAGATATATAGCAATGTTTGTTTTATTAACTCCTAGAAGGCTAAAATGCAAACCACCCGCTGTGATGTAACCTCACCCGAGAAGTGCACATATAGATATCTGTACACATGTTGTTAATGTGCAAGTATTTGTCATTATGGATACCAGGCTACAACAACCCTTTGTGTTTGTGCTGGCTGGCCCTTCTAGCAGCAGCAAGCATTAATTTGTCAAAAAACGTTTAGAAAAGGCCCACACTGCAATATCACGTGTCCCTGATAATATTATTTGGTTTTACATTTGCTGGCAACCTCGTACAACCTCTTTACAACACCTTGCAAAAACAGGTTAAACACCTTTGGTTTGTAGAAGGTATGCCCGAGAACGTTGAACTATAAAAAGCCTTTACTCAATATTCCCATCATGCAATCTGTACATTTGTCATATCACGCAAAACCTGTTAAACAAGGGCAAGAGCAACATATCTATGATGCTAAATTCTAGTTACATAGTGTTTTTTAAAAGCTCCTGTAATAAACAACAATTCGCTGTGATAGCCCACAAGATGTATCAGACCAAAACACATTTTTCATGGAGGCTTTTGAAGACGCAACCAGTAAGCACATGGATAGCTCCTGCTTGATTTAAAAATGACCACTCTAGAGGATTATAGACTGCACACTGATATATTTCTGCCAGAGATACCCATTGATTATATCCGGAAAAAGACATCTAAACAACAACATTGAGTGCAATATCACGTCAATAGCTGGTCGTGCTTTCACCATATCGACAAGCATATGGAGAAACTGTGCACTTTTGAAAATGCTTGTATATGACACAACTCAACAACGCATTGCCATTCTAGCTGCAGCTTCCGACAATTTGGTGGCCGCTTTTCCGGAGATTGATCAGAACCCTTTTTTAAAGGGACATGTCCCCCTAACACACCGTCAAATAAGTGTGTTGAAAATGAAAAACAAAGTCATCAAGAAATTGAGCAATAAGCAAGTAGCACTAAGGGCTAAAAGAAAAGTGGTCTTGCGAGCTGGCGGGTTAATAGGATCGCTTATAGGCATAGCCCTACCGCCAATCAGCAGCTTGCTAAGGGGACAATAATTGAACACACCCACAAATAGTATTTGGTGGACAAGCGTCAGTTAGAAAGCCTGACGACTCCCACATCCACACCGGATTGGGATATACGAAAAGATATGACCGTGCGCCTCGATGAGCAAAAGAAGGATGTTTTAAACAGATCTGATATAGCAGTGCATGATAAAGCAGCAATATTTTAGAATATTCTGCATAAATATTTAAATCACGCCCAACACGGCGATGCAGAGAATAACAAATTAATTCTATACATGCCACTTGAAGAATCTAGCAGTGTGAAGGCTCCACCCAAGGCAGATCCAGTTGTGGCTGATGTGATAAACATTCTTAACCAGCGTTATAAACCTAACACAGAACTATTGCTACATAAAATGGAATTTGCAATTGATGTGGCCGGCTGGACTGAAACAAGCGGGTTGATTTACAGAGGAAGGGTATGTCATGGGTTTGAACCTGTATGATCTAGTAGATGTTGCTACAAACCAACACCACACTGCTACAATAAATGCCCCCATCTCCTGGAATGAGTTTATGCAAGTGGTTGCAGATTTAAATATTCCAACTTCCGTCGTGGGTAATGACGCCCAACCACGCATTCTGGAGTGGTTAAAAACTAGGATGCCTGCAACTCCTAACCAACAAAAAAGCCCTTTAGTCACCCTTATAAACATTCCCCACTCCCTCAGCCTCAAAAAGGAGTGGAATACCACCCCCATGATACATGACTCGGAAATGTCTAGGCTGCACCGAAGACGCAAAATGCCTACATGGCTACCTGAATAATGCAACCCACATCATTGTTGTATGTATACGTTTCTTCTTTGCTATATTGCGATATAACATGTTTTCTTTCTGTATTAAATATGTTTTTTTTTCATAAAACTGACTGGTTGTTTACTATGTCATATTAATTAGTATGTAAAATAATGCACACTTCATGTTGATTTTTAAATCACTGTATAGACATTCCACATTTACATTTTTGACACACTGTAAACATTTTGCGAGATCTGTATACATTAGATAACATCTTTTTAACAAATCTGGTTGATCGTTTTGCATGTGATTGCTTGAATACATTTTCAAAACAGCCTACAACGATTTTCATTCTGACATTTGACTGATAAATATATACAGTGTTGACCACAGGTCATGGCCTTAGAGTGTTGAACCAGCACAGTGATATAATGTAAATATTTTGAAATGCTTTTTGCTTAGTCTATTAAAACTCTGACGAAGATGGGATGTTGCTGGAAGTGCACCAAACTGTCAAACATGGTCTGCACATCTCCCTACTGCCACAGAGCGACCCAGTGTATTTTACCCCGTGCCTCAGGATTGGTGTTCACCACCAGGATAACCGGTCAATTTCTGGGTAGGCACTTGGGACATGTATTGCTGCCATACATACCATGAAATGTTCTTTAGGCATGTCTATGTTTACGCAGAAATCCATTTATCTGTAGAGTGTCCATTAAATATGAAAAAGTATGTTTTTTTGCGCGTTGATCTCAAGAACGCTATCGAAAAGCCTCCACACTAGCAGGGAATGTGTGTCGGTTAGGTTTCTTTCAAATTTTATTTCAGCGCCTAGTTTTCTGCTCCTCATGAGGTTGAAATACCCCGCTGATGCGTTATTGGGTCTTAGATCAAAAGCCAGCAAGGTATAGCCAAGAGCATACTTGTTGCGTGTGAATGAAACAGGTACATCATGCATGTGTTTTCCAGCGACAGCCACCAGCACCATGTATTCTCTGATTATGTACGACAGTCCATATTTGGGAGTATATGCTTTGTAGGAATCTGAACACCATCCTTGTGCAGTGCTGCATAGTTCAAGTTATAGTGCTTGAAGTCAAAGGTGTTTTCATCATATGCACCGGTAAGCGCAGTTGTTTCAACAATTCCCATGATTATTATTTTTGTGAGCTGCTGTGAAACAGGTTTTCCTGACTGGTGCCGCAGCTGCCGGTAGGAATGCTGAAGACTTTCAGAGTGACTCTCTCCACAGTATATTTCACGTTAGATATCTGTAGTGCCTCTGCATGCGCCAGTCTTATAGTTGGAGATATGCTTACACATTTAATGAATAAACTGGCCAATACAATGACTAGTTTGTATTGTTCGGTGTCCCCGCTCATGAGACAAACCACGTCCATGTTTCTGGATAGTTTCCCTTTAAGATCAACACCGTTGATCAATAGTTTATCCTGAAAGAAAAGGTCAGCGTGTAGGTGGCCTAGTAAGTCAAATACTCTACTGGTCCTGGCATGAAGGTCTCTTTTTGCAAATCCCTTATTATCACCTTGTTATCACCGTCCAGAGTGGTATTGTCAAAATGTCCCACATTATGGTGATAAAAGAAACCCGCTGAGGGAGGATAGCTCAGGGGCAAAGTGCCCACCTTGGAAGCAAGACAACACGGATCAACACAGCTTCGAATCCCAGGTCCGCGCTTAGATACCTCTGGGTATTAAGCATATCATATCATATCCAGGAAATCATGGCCATAATTTAACAAGCTCTCTATATACGCCCTGTAGGCCTGCATATTATTGCTCTGTGTTATCATTCGATCACCCTAATGCATCATGTCCACCAGATTAAACATGCTGACTATCGATTAAGCGATCGTGCCCACTCGTGCTGTAGCTGCGATGCCGGTTCCATCTGCCTTTGTTATATTACAGGTTAGATGTAAAAGCATACCATTCAAATCCAGATAAACGTCGGTTGAGACTGATACAAAAAGTTCAATGGGGTCTAGCAGTGATAGAGCCGCCAGAGACGAGACTTCCATAAAGAAACTGTTATTGAGGCTGGTCTGTGTCGGTAGTATGGTAAAGAGATCGAGCTCCACTTTTACACATTGCCCAGAGGCTCTGTGTAAGAATGCCATTGTTCTTGAAAAAATATCACAACCCTTGTGTCTTTTAGAAATAACAAGTTTCTTCTTCCTACTTGCCTCTGCGCATTAGGATTTTGATCTGTTTTGGTGGGTTTCGGGGGCCGCGAAACAGGGACACTGACTTCTTCCTCTTAGCGCTCCTATGTGGTTTGTAAATGAGGTCTGATTAGTACAGACCCTAATTTTTCTGGTGCGCGAGCTGCTCAGCAACCTCTGCTGTCAGGCTTGCCACAAGGTCCTTTGCAATATTGCTGGCTGCTATTTTCACATGCGGTTTGACTAATTCAAAACTGCGATGTAGAAACAGCATTTCATGTCTAAAACAATCTTTAAAGATACCGCTGAGTCCCGCCCCATACATGACCCTAAAATATGGCTGATAATTATTATTATTATTATTATTATTATTATTATTATTATTATTATCGGCGTAACTGGGCTGGTTCATGTAATAATCCATATATGCCCCAGGTCCTCCATCATTCTTTACCACAGTCATTAGGTGTCCAGACATTTGGTCGACTGAAAACTGGTCGAAAGACATTTGGTCGACGCAATTTCGTCGAAAACCAAATGGTCGAATTTTTTTTTTAATTATAGATTTATTTTTCGGGTTTTTGTTTTTTAAAAAAAGGTTTTTTTAGGAAAGAAAGGGGGTTGGGGGGACCTCTCCACCCAGAAAAAAAAGGGGTGTAAATAAAAAAAAAAGAATTCGACCATTTGGTTTTCGACCAAATTGGTTCGACCATTTGTCTGGTGGACCAATTTTTTTTCGACCAAATGTCTGGTAACCCAGTCATTATAATGCTTGTTTTATTAATCTTTCAGCCGGAGCTGACTGAAGTGCAACCACAGCCAGATTTGTCCATATTTAAATGATACAAACTCCCATTGGTCATCTCTTATCTGTATGTTGATGGTGTCAAAATGTTTTTTACACACAGGAACATAATCGGTTTTTCTGTATTGAATGTTAACAATATCGTTACTGTTCCCTTTAATCTCCATGGTTCTAAGTAGCGGGGCGTAGCCATCCCCCACCCGTTGATACTCCACAACATCCCTAAAGAGCAATAAGCTGTAAATACCCAAGATAATGTCGGCATAGGTATTTTCCTGCTGTTCTTTACTTCCAATGTGTTGCACAGTCCCCAATATGTCTCCTCGCTGTTGAAAACCCAAACAGATGGGCCTGGCCGCTGTAGAAAAACTTTATGCTGCTGTGGGTCTAGTTGCAGTGTTGTGTCCTCATATTCGGGTATGTTTGATATGGCCATGTTGATGACTCTCACAAGTTTCTGTATATTTGGATAATGCCCGTTGGGAAATCCACTTGGTCAGAGCCTCAGAGGGTTTGTTTGTTTTATAAAAAAAGTGGCTTCCTCCAGGGCTAAGGTGTCCCACGATCGGACGTGTTGCACTTCAGTGAGCGCCACCGTCCATTGACCCTCCAGATTTATGTGTTTTGCTAGCTTCACAGTAAAGTTGGTCATTTTGTTCCCTGGAAAAGTCTCAGCTGAAGTGTTGCTGGGAAGCATCATATGAAGAGATGCAGACTCCATTTCTACCACCGTTATACACCAGTGGTCTTTGGGGATCCGGCAAACACCCAACTGTTGCATTTGTCAGGCCAGCCCAGCCATTTAACTAGATATTGTTTTCTAGGTCCACTGGCTTTACTGTTTATGATTTTTTCGATTCTATAACCTCACTGTTGCTGTTTACTAACTTTCTGGATCTCCTCCGTATAACAAACACCTTGAACATCCTCGCCCAAATAATCAATCAGTGTGTAATTATAGACACCCTCACTTTGAGTCACTCCTTCTGTGATGAAGACTCATTGCTGTAGTTCTGCTCATAACCCTTTGTAAAGATGGCCTTGTGTTTTGAAATCCACACATGATCCCCATTTTTAAGGCTATATGCTTTGTCTTTTTTAAAAGTCTTTAACTGTACAGTTTTTTCCAAACCTCCAGGAAATTCTGTGATGTTACATCAGCTGGGATGGTTTTAATAGATCTATGATGCATATTGTTATATACATGGATAAATGCGGTTAGCACCTCCACATCTCTCCAGGAGTTTTTATCTGAAATAAATCACCAGAGCCGGGTTTTAAATGTTCGTATAAAACATTCTACAATAGAGCCATTAACTTCAGAGTGTGTTACAATGTGGTGCACACTGTGTTGCTTTAGCAGATTCTGCAAAGGATTATTTTAAAAAGCTTTACCAGCATCTGTCTGTAGTTTAGCTGGATCTCTGCTTTGTTGAAAATATATACTTAAAAGCTGTTGGCACACTGTGGTCCGCCTTGTTGTTCAAAGCCTCAACATAAGCATATTTTGATAGAACGTCGAAGACTTCTAGAACATAGTGAAAAGCTTTTCCTCAAAACTGATTCAAATCCATAATAGCTGCCTAACATTGTTGATTGACATCACATACCATGGTAATTCGCCATTTAAAATGTTTTTGGGTCCGTTTGTGCAGCGTGTGGGCCTCCTCCTTGAAAGCCACATCTTAACCGCTCCCTGCGCCACCTTCTCAACATCGCTTCGCAGTTTACGAGACAGGCCGTCAACCCCTCCATAACTGCCAACACCTCCTTCATCATAATATATTTTTGACGGATTCAGGGCAGACATGTTAGCCATAACAGCTCAACATAAAGCCATTGGGCCTCATTACGAGGTGGGCGCAATGGGATTAACGGCGCCGGTAATGGTGCTGGTAAACCCATTCCGCCCAATTACAAGGTTCCGTTGCGGGTCCCGCAAGGGGACCAGGGAGCTAATAATGGGCCTGTTATTAACTGGCTGTAACGCTCACCTGATTCCCACGGAGGCGCGGGTCTTGGCAGGAAGGTGTCTGTGACTCGAAAAGTGATGTGCAGGACTCGATTGGCTTCTTGGGGTCGAACCTCTTCGCACTGTGTGTCGAACTCGAAGAGTGAGGTTTCTGCAGGTGAAAGAATATGGGGGTTAATGGCCTGGGTTGTTGAATGTCCCTCTCGCTCTCTCTCTCTCTTCCCAGCTTTTCTGTAGAGCCCCCCCCAGGTTAACGTGCTCACCTTAGATAGGTGAATGCTGGGCTCTCCATCTGCGTCTGGTGCAGGGTGCCGTTGCCAGTTCCTTCACTGGTGAAACAGTGGCCTCTTGAATTCAGAGGAGGGTTACCGTCGTTATCTGCACGAGCAGTGAGTTTCTGGACACCTTTTGTCTTTATAGTCTTTAAATGCGTGGCACGTTAATATTGAAGACTCTGTATAATGCTTTTCCCTTATGTATTGCAGGACTCTTGGGATGGAAGATGGAGTGAAGCCCCTGGAAATTCGTAAGTATGGCAAGCGCTCTAACTGTCTCTTTCCTTGCAGCTTGGTTCGTGTTAAAGAGACGCCGGAGTATTCGCAGGCGTTTTATTGCGACGAGCGTGATGGGCGTGAGTAAATACCTGCTTAATGTCTTTTTCTTTTGTCTTTCAGATGTTGGTTTGCAGCGCCGGAGTCAGCGGAATGCTAGTAAGTTTTAACTATACTTTGTCTTCACAGGCGGCGATGCAGAATGAAGAAATCCGGAATTCACGGCGTGCCGGTAAGTATAACAATGCTTTTGTCTTTGCAGGCGAAGGTGCAGCGTGAAGACACGGCCGCTGCTCCTGGATCAGGTGAGAAAGCACTGTGTGTAAAGTTTGTCTTGCTAACCTGTTGTTTCTTGTCTTTTGCAGGTGCTGATGTTGACTGGATACAGGAATGGTAAGTATAATTCGTGCAGGTTCAGGATCGAAAGAGGAAAGGCTGGAACAGACTCGGTGAGCGCTCTGCTGCAGATGCAGAATAACGCGAAGCACGTTTCATCTATCGGGTGTGTTTTAAATAGCCTTGGAGTGATGAGGCGTCTTCTTCCACGGCCCCGCCTAAGTAATAAAAGAGTTCCAGTTTCCAGAAGAGTTCCAGTGCTGTATCCAGGGAGTGGAGCTGCCCCACCCAGGTAAGAAAGTAGTTCCTGTTCACAGAGGGCTTCTAAGTGGCTGGTAAGTAAGCAGCATGGTCTGCTGCAAGTAAGTCCACCCAAGCACTTTCACACCAATTATGAGCCCGGCGCTTCCAGTGCCGGGACCGATGGTTTTGATGAGCCTGGTGCCACCGGCGCCAGGACAGGGTCCAAAAGGTCCCAGTAGGGACCGGCTGGTGCCTAGGATTAGGGTTAGGGGCCTGCTTCCAAGGACGTTGGGCTGGTCCTGGCTCCTTGGAAACAGTGATCATGACACTGGCCCGTTATTAGCTCCCTCCCCATTCCCATTGAGCCCTATGGGGGCTCAAATGGGAATGGGGATGGGGTTTTTGAATGATGAATTACCGGGTCCTCCAAGGTTGGAATGACCCGGTAATTCCTCATTCAAGGAACCCGGACCCGAGTTTGGAGGCAGCCATGCCTCCAAATATCCAAATATGCCTCGAATATCAGCACGAAGAGTGGCAGTTGTGTCCATGTCAGTCTCCATTAGCGTAAGACAAGCCTTACACAAACTATTATCCCCAGGACTTTCAATTTGTTTTGAACAGCAAGCGCACTGACAAGTCTTTAACAGGCTATTTTTCCAATAACCTTTGTTTTCAAGTTGGTTTGAACAACCCACACAATAAGTGTTAATTTCTCTGCCGCCACCTCGATTAGCCCATCGGTGCACATGCAACTTTGTTTTTAATAAAGGTTCCAGAGGCAGCTTCCGCCTCTGATGTCATTGTCACGTCCGCTGGTAGCATCATAACTTCACAGTTCTTGTCTTCAGAGCTAGCATCAGCTGCAAATGCTGCTCCAGAACCGCATCCTCATTTTCCCAAAATTCTTAGAGTTCATAAACACCCATTAAATCCTGAGCAACCTCCATCCCCTCATACACCATAGAATCCATCCGGGTCCCTGGGGTTGTTCTCCCCTTTGTCGTTGCTATAGCTGATCATAGTACCCGTTTTCTGAATAGCCCTTGGTTAGCTCAAAAAGTGCTGTGTTTTCCACCCAGTCACAAAAATCTATATATTCGGGTTCTAAAGCCCAACTCTGTGTCACCCTAACCTTAAACCGGCCCTTTCAATCAATTTTATATCAAACATTCTTAAAATACATGCCAGCTTCATTAAAAAATATATAATATATATATATATATATATATATATATATATATATATATATATATATATATATATATATATATATAAAGTTTATATAAACATTATTTAGGTTGTATCAAAATCCCTGCCATCTTTTTATAGAAATTATTCAAAGGCTTATCAAAATACCCAACAGCTTTATATAACATTATTCAAAGTTTATATAAAATTATTCAAAGACGTATCAAATATACAACAACCTTGTATAAAATCTATATAAAATGATGATGTCATACCATAAAGGCTGCAACCAAAGCATCACCAACACCTAACACTCGCGGGAAAACTCCTTGCAACTCACTATGCCCTCGACCAAGCAACAGTGCACATGCACTCTCCCATATTTAAATCATTTTAATATAAACTTTATATTAAAAGCATTTTTATATCAAGTTTAGATTCACTTTATATCAAAACATATCTACACACACAAGCACACTTTATAGCCATTTATATCAATCTGATATAAGTTTGATATCGATCTGATATCTTTTTGATGTTATTTTTATATTAAATTGATTTTAGAATTCATATCAAAAGGGGGCGGGACTAAATACACAAAGGGGGCGTGCCAACCTGTCAAAGAGTACTTGATGGGGAAAGAGGGACCCATTAAATACTGCCACATCTTGTCATACTGAGAACAATAAGCCCACAAAATTGTGTGGAGGCAGCAGCCGTTAGAAATGTGCATTGTTTTTCTGTATTGAAGTGTTATTGTCTTTGTGTGGCCACTCCACATACTTGCTTCTTGTTCAGAACATGTTGAGAAATCGTCATACAAGTTAAAATCCAATGAAGTTACTTAAAAATAATTTTGCAAAGGAACATTCTTGCACATATATGTTGACAAGTGCATTAAGTAGCTTTAACTTAAAGCATTATTATTTGGGTCCAGTACTCTAATTGTTCTTGAGTTAAACATTCTACTTCTGTGGACAAGTCTTTTTTAATCTTTTTGCCAATAAATAATCTGTCAGCCTCCTTTTACATTACCGAATGTGCAAATGTGCAGAATAAAAGCCATTCACACATTAATTGTACACTTCTGTAAAGGCTCATTTGACTTGAAGACAGAGACAGGGCATGATGAGGAATTATATTTTCTGCCTTGCATTCCTGCTCTGTCTCCAAACACTACATGGTTTATTGCATGCATGAGATTAAACCAATGGAGTCCTGGGAGTCTGCCTGCTTTTAGCACTTGCTAACAGCAGGCTGATTCCATGACATCCAATGACATTGTTCTTTGTAAAGTGTAATTTGCAGGCAGCATTTACCTTATTTGCAAAACATTTAAATTGAATTACATGCTGGGGACAAACAAAGCACATAGGTGCCATTATTGGTGGTCTCTTGCATGCAATTTGCACATTTTACAAAATGAACGCATTCATAATCATTCTATGCGAGAGGTCATTCTGTGGCTGTAACTGACTGGGATCTTTTTGTGGACCAGTTCTTATATTTGTTGCTCATGAAGAAAAGTCTTAGAAAGAATGAGGAGATTTCATTTAGTGGGTGAAACAGAGTTTGGTACTTATCTTTACCGGCACTCTGTCTGGTGGCATTGCCACATGGACTGTGTTCATCCCCATTCATGCAGTCCAATAGGACTCCATGAGGGTATTTGCCATCATTACCGCCACCGGCTCTGCCGGTGGTGGCGATAACGGCTTTTATTGCTGGTAAGGCTGGAGTCTTCCGGCAAACCCATAGTCGGGCAGTCTGGTAAAGTGCTGGTATCAATGAAAGCCAGCACTTTTTTACTGGATCGCCCGACTCAGAATAAGGCCCGTTGTCTTTTTCTAGTCAGTTGAAATACTGGTTTCTTGTTTAGAAAAGTCCTGGAATTCTTAGGAAGCAGAGGTAGGGTACTTCAGTGTCCGTAATTTAGTATGATTTTTTTTTTTTTAGTCAATAGACATACGTGCTGCTTTCAGTAGAAAGGTCATAGCAAACTTGTTGTCAATAAAAAAATATAAACATATGTGCATCAATGAAAAGTCTTAAGCATCTTTACAGTCAAAAGCATGCATTAAGTGGCTGCATCTGTACCTTTCTTGCCACTTTCCGCTATCCCTACCAGACACAGTCACTTTCCATCTCATCTTCAAGCTCTAAACCTCCTTCTTGGAAGACTTCACAGCCTTGGCCGCTACTATGTCTCACACACACATGCCAACAATAGCGTCCTCAGCAAATTCATCATGCCTGGCAACCCATCAACCAGGTCAATGAAGGAAGATATGCACTGCCTACTCGACAGACAGAACCTCACATAGCATAAACCCAACTCACATAAATGGTCATACTGCCAACCTCATTATCACTGCCCTGCCCACCCTCGATCACAGCCCTACAATGCTGCTTGACTGGTTGGACCTTCTGGAAATCCCCTTTGACATTAGTCACACCAACCCCGTCAAGCACACTCATATGAAACCCAGCAAACTAATCTTCAGATCATTCAAGAACTTCCTTGCAGAGGATCACACAGAAACATTTGCCAACCTTCACCTCCCATGAGCTGAACCGCCTCAGTTATACCAGCAGTTTGGCTGTTTCTCTAAGAACTCAACACCACCCTCAAAACTAACATCAACAACTGTGCCCCAGTGAAACCTCCCACCCTCAAAACTAACCGTTCCACAACCTGGTACACTTAAGTACTCAACTTCAACAAAAGAACCATCAAAAAACAACACAAGACTTGGTGAAATTCCTGCAGTGCATCTGACCTCACTCTGATCAGCGCTGCCAAGGCCAACTACTAAAAACACACAACTGCCAAGGCCAACAATGAAATCAGAGCGGCCCTCAAATCCATCAAATTTTGCCTGAGACCTCTGCATGACTCACACAAACTGCACTCCATTGAAAAATTGACTGCCATCAACACTTTCTTCATCGGTAGGATCTGCATGATCTACCAACACATAGACACCCTCGACACAACTGAGAACACACTACACATCCCATCTAGCAAACCCCCAGAACTACTTGGAAAACATTCAAACCACTCACTATGGAAGACCTCACTGCCACCCTAGCACCACTCAAGGCCACATCATATGTGGACACATCCTCCATGCCCCCATACATAAGACTATTCCAACCAAAGATCTTCTTATTTACCAGACAATTAACACCAGCTCATTCACTCAAGCCACTTTCCCCTTGACCCTCAAGACCAGACACATTCTCCTGCTTCTCCAGAAAACAACACTGGACCCTGATGACATAATTATGATAATTGTTGTTTTATAACATGCTTAATACCAGTGAGTGGTTTCTAAGCACGGGTTCTGGTTCTGCGTTGTGTTGCTGGCAAGACAAATGCATTGCCCTTGAGCTATCCTTCCTCACCAACTAAAGCCCCATCACCCACCCCCCTTTTCTGGGTAAGATCTTTCAGACAACAGTAGCAAAGTAACTCCTCCAGCACATCGAAACCCACAACCACCTTCAGTCCTACCAATTTACCTTGAGACCCAGATGCAGCACAGAATTTTAATTATAATGGGTTATTTTTAACGCACTTAATACTCAGAGGTTCTAAGCACGGATGCAAGGATCGAACCTTTGTTGCACCCCGTCATCTTGCTTCCAAGGTGAGCCCATTGCCCCTGAGTTATCCTCCGAGAAACATCTACCATTAAGATGATCAACATCAAGATGATCATTAAAAATCTTTATGATGGCCATCGTGGCCTCCTGGTTCTCCCTAACTTATCAACAGTAGTCAACACAATAGACCACCAGACACAAGTCGCTGAATGTAGAGATCATCTTCAATCTTTCTAACCAACATCAATTTGTCAAAATGATTTCCTCCAGATCGCCAACCCTACACATCGCCTGTGGAGTCCCTCAATGAGCCATCCTCTCCCCCATAATCTTCAAGCTTTACATGCAACATCTCGGAATCCTGCTGCAGCCATACAACATTCACATCCCCTTATGCACAGATAGCATACAGCTCTACCTCAAGATATCCTTGATTGAAGACATCCACAGGCTCAAAGACTGATTCACATTAATCCAGTTCTGGATGTCCAGTGCTTCCCTGAAGATCAAGCCCTCGAAGTCCTACTGCTGATCAATAATACCGAACACCCTGACATCTAAATCTCGAGGGCTTCACACACCAGCTGGTCACCTGCACCAAGTCTCTTGGGTTGGACATTGACAAACATGTCTCCTTCACATAGCAAGGAAGACACAAACAGATTGGTAGCACTTTCTCTGCTGCAGTAAATCACGCCCTTCATCCCAGAAAACAACTTTCACTCTGCTGTCCAAGCCTTTGTCCTCTGCCACCTTAATGGTGGAAATGCCCTTAAGGAAGGCCTTCTGGCACCTACCCTGGCCCTTCTGAGATGTGTCCTACATGCTGCAGATTGACTTATCAAAGAGCTCATCAAATTCAATCACATACCCCAAATCCTATGCCTGGACCCTGATGCATGCACATGTCATCTTCAACTGTATCCTCTACAAGGCTTTCCCCCTGAAGTCCGCAAGATACCTCACTGAGAAACCCAGCATTTGCGGAGGCCTATGATCCACCAGAAGTGCAGACATGTGCAGATTTGAACTTTTCTGGTCCAGGAAGGAAACAACTAGAAGACAAGCCTTCTCTGTTAATCCCCCAGACCCTTAAACCTTCTCCATGTCAACACCAGACTCGCCCCTTCAATCTCCATTTCAAGAAGGAGATCACAGTCCTCCTCTTCAAGGAATCCCTCCTCCCCAACACACAGGTCCACACTCCCATGATTCCCAACCTACTCTGAAATCGGGTCATCTGCCGCTCCGTTTTTTCCCCTGGTTGTTGGAAAATGATTTCCTGCCAAATTGCCCACACTCCCCCTCCCCTGTCATTAGCTCCCTGCTCTATTGTATCTCTGCTTCCCCCACTGTGTCCTTACCTGTATAAAATGTAAAGTACTCTGTTGCTTCCCAAAGCTAGATCCAGGCTCCATAAAAACCCTAATAATAATAATCATATTCATATTCATATTCATGTCTTTGGGTGAGCCGGTATTGATGAAGGCTACACATATGGTGCTATGATGTTGAACTCATTGTTGAGTTAAATAAAGAAGAAATGTTTAATGAATTTGGAGTGCTGGGCGGAGTTTTTATACGCACGGAAAGGCGAGTGCTCCTCACCGACTAGCGAGGCTGCTAAGTCTTGGAGAAACATTCATTCACGTTGGAGCGTGACAACGCGGAGGAAGCACCAGTGAGAAAAGAAGAAATCATCGAAGCGGGCGGTAATCATCACGAGAAAGGAAGACGAATGTCCCGCAGCGGCTCGGGTTGACCTAAGAAGCAAGCGCAAACAACGCAGAGGCGGAGTGGCAGGCAGCGGTGGCGAGACCCAACATGGAAGAACTGCCCTACACGTCGGAGGACGAGTGGGAATGCGAATCCTGGTAAGTCAGCCCTGCGCCCCCACTCATGCCATTGCAATTGCAGCAGAAGTATTCTGTTAAACAGATGAATACTCGTTCAACCTTACAAATTCACGGCGAGCACGTTTCATAGAGAGAAGTGCAATAGTCGTTCCTTTCAGTGCACTCAGGAGGCAATTTTGCCGATAGGCAGAGTGATATTGACTGCCCAACCAGCACTCTAAAAACATTGTGAAATTATCAACACAGAATGGCCAACTCCCAAGCCCACAAGGAAGCAACAAGAAAGGCACAAGCCTTGAATCTGTTCAACGAAACATTAAGAATTAGCCCCAAACAAGCAAGCGCGCCGCCAGCAGGCATAGATAACAACGAAATCGCTTTGTTGAAGGAACTTGAAAAATTGCAAAAAAAAGAAGTAAGCAAGTGGTGGGAGGAACATTCATTACAAAACTACATAGAAGTAGGAAGAATCCCACGAGGTTTACGCATATTGATAATTCCTTCTTTTGAAGAACAAGACCCTGGAATGCTCCAGGAATGGAGCGAAGCAACAAATGGGTGTTCGAAAACTTTGTTACAAATATTAGTGAAGTATGCTGGCGGAGACAGGGCTAAACTATTGGTCAAAATCCTAGAAATAGAGGAAAAACTAAAGAAAATACCAGAAAGTGAAGAGGCGAAAAAATTGAAAAGTAACATGGAAAAAAACATGACCAACTATGAGGAAGAGATAAAACAGAGAAAACAAAGGAAGTTTCTGAGAGACAAGGAGGACTATGAAAAAGGCAGAGTTTATACATTTGCAAGAAGATTCGATCAATTAAGGCAAACATCAGCCCTAGGCGAATCTTCAATCCCAGAAGTGATTGAAGGAGAGGGAGGTCCCAATCCATCAACCTCCGAGTCAGACGTCACTGGTAGTGAGAGTGAGGAGTCCACTACTCGTCTTAATTTTTTAGACGAAATGAGACTGTTGTGCCAAGATGGCAAAAAACAAAAAAAAGCAAGGGGTGGAAGTCAAATGAGGGGAAGAGGCAGAGGAGGCCGAAAAAAACGAGGAGGGGGCAGAGGGGCAATAGGAGCAGCGAACAGCACCCCGGGCAGATCTCTGCGCTCTGGCAAGTAGAAAATATGGTGCAAGATACAGAGGCAAGTTTACAGATTATTAACTTGTCAGACCATATTCTCACAGATAATCAGGAGAAACTACTAGGCATGGGCCTGAATTTTTGCCCCACATCTGGGTTCGATTATGTACAAACCCGCATTGACTTCGACCAGTTTGTCAGAAAAATACGTCTAAAAAAGTTTTTTGCAACCACCGAGTTCAAAACACGGACAGTCACAGCATGTGAAGGAAGAACAGAAATATCCATCGCTGAAATTGGGGTGCTGTCTGATTTGGTAGAATTACAGAAAGGCACGGAAGTAAATGCCGAACAAGAGCAAAAAGCTATTGACTTTGCAGAATTGGAGATCAGAACGGATTGGACAGTCAAAAGCAATTTAAAACAAAAGTCCAAATTTAATCCGATGATCACTACGGGAACTAACATAGATGCATTTCAAACCTTGGTCATAGAAGATCTAAAAAAACTGAGAAGACGGAAAAGACAGACAATAAAAGATAATCTCACTATAAAGGACAGGCTGGCCCTAAAAGAATTACATGACCTCCCCAATTGTATAATCAAGCCTTCAGATAAGGGAAGAAACATAGTTCTCATGACCCGAGAATATTACATTAAGGAGGCATACAAACAGCTAAATGATAAAAAATGCTACGAAAGAGTACAAAAGAATCCCACCAAAGAATTGGAAAAAAAAGTGAAAGATTTCGTAGCTATTTGGGAATACAAGGGCATTCTAGATGAAGACAACTGTAAATTTTTACAAACAACAAACTCCATCACCCCAACGATATATTTTCTCCCCAAAGTACATAAGAGCATGAAAGAACCACCGGGGAGACCAATTGTATCATCGGTAGGCTCTGTTTTGGAGAATATGTCCAAATTTATTGATGAGACACTGTTTCCATTCGTCTCTTCATTACCCTCCTACCTCAAAGATACTAAGGACTTCCTATCTCAAATAAATCACATTCCCTGGGAATCGAACTATATGATGGCCACCATGGATGTGGTGGCATTATATACGTCCATTGATCATGACTATGGAATGAAAGCATGTGAAAAATACCTCAACACTAGATCTCTGAACTACTATGAACATACTCAAATGATTCTCCAAATGATAGATATGTGCCTGACGTATAATGTGTTCATTTTCAACGATGAATTTTTCAGACAGATACAAGGCACAGCTATGGGTACTACCTTCGCCCCATCTTATGCTAATTTGACCATGGGGGCTTGGGAAGCAACGGTGTTTGGGTCCGAACAAAATCAGACCCTTATGGAAGATGTCGTCATTTGGCTCAGGTACATAGATGACCTTTTTATAATCTGGAAAGGAACAGATCAAGGTTGGATGGAATTAGTTAGGTTATTGAATCAGAATGAGAACAACCTATGTTTCACTGAAACACACAGTCGCTCTTTCATAACCTTCTTGGATGTGAACCTTCGCATAGTTGATCAGACTCTGACGTGTGAACTACACAGAAAACCCACCGGCTCCAATACGCCATTACACGCTGAAAGTGGACATCCGAAGAGTCTCATCTGGAGCGTACCTTATGGCGAGTTCATGAGGTTAAGACGGAATAGCTCCACATTGGAAACCTATGATCAAGAGAGTAGAATAACTGCTAGAGGTTTCAGAGGACAATGTTATCCAAAAAAGATTATTGAGAGAGCGTACCTGAAAGCAAGAAGTCAAGACAGACAAGCTCTGTTGGCGGATAAACACACAACGACCAATATAAAAAATGAACCGACTCGCCTCATTTTGACTTTCAATAGTCAAATACCCGACATCAAACGGGTGTTACAAAAGCACTGGAAGGTATTAACCATAGATAAGGACATTGGGAGATCTTTGAAAGGGTATCCGGAAATCAGTTTGAGAAGAAATTCCTCTATCAAGGACACATTGGTACATAGTTTTATGCAAAAAGAAGAAGCTGTAGGCGCCAATATATGGCTGACAAGGAAAAAGAGCGGATTCCATAAGTGCACAAGGTGCAATATATGTAAATTTGCCAAGAATTGTGAAACTTTCAAGCACCCCATAACAGGAACTACGGTGACCATCAATGAGAAAATTACGTGTGAGACAGAATATGTGGTTTACATCCTGGCATGCTCCTGTAAAAAAATGGTATGTTGGGAGTACAAAATGTAAATTAAAATTGAGAGTACAACAACATGTGAGAGCCATCCGACATAAAGATGCCAACTATCCAATGGCGAAACATTTCACAGATTACCATGACAGTGACATGAAGAGTTTTTGCTTTTTTGGAGTCCACACGATTGAGATTAGTCCCAGAGGGGGAGATAGAGAAAGCAAGCTGAGGCAACAAGAGACCCGCTGTATCCTTGATTTTGAAACTAAACAGCCAAATGGACATAATATTGACGAGGAGCTTTACACCTGTATAGGACACTAGAATTATATTGCTGGATACCAAGTACTTAGTATCAATTGGGAACGTAATGTTTTGTTGGACAATGTTTTTTAATAGTGATTTTTAATGTTTTTTAGGGGATCACGGTATATTGTTATGTCACAGATGTGGGGTGGTTGTCTCTGATATTAACATCTCCTTGAGACTTTACCGATTTAAGAATTTGGACATGGCAGATAAGGTTGTAAATATGTTGTATTGGCATTCCCAAAATGCACCAAACTGTGGTTGAATGTATCATAGTGAGAATGAATATGCATATGAAGTTAGCACTTTAGCACCATGCACTTTATAATAATGGCAGCAAACACTATGCACTTTATAACTGAAGGCTGCGATTAATCGACCAAATGGTTGGTTGATGAAACCAGGCTGCTGGCACTATGCACTTTAAGAAGAATATTGCATGTTCTGACTCTTTTGCACTATGCACTTGATATTTGGAGAATGTTATATTCCTGATCAGAGAAATGATGCAATTGTGGGGGATATGCAATACTAAAATAAATGAATCACAATGGTGAGGATTGTAATTAAAACAGCGAAGAAACTAGTATAACAATAATCATTGCTTTGGCACAATCATTAATTTAATGGTCAAAGGGACAATCATATCACGGGAAGGATATGATTGCACGCTAATGACTGATAGATATACCACCTATTACAAAATGGCCACCACTATTCCTATGTAACATTAGTCCCTCTTTCATTTTGATCGTTACTATACAGATTTCTTTCTATGTCCATTACCATGTTGCCGGTGTAAGCTAAAAACAAGGAAGAGTCAGAGACACAGTGTTGTGAATAAGCCGCAAGTGGTGCGGCGAAACGCGTCGACTGTCTTTGGGTGAGCCGGTATTGATGAAGGCTACACATATGGTGCTATGATGTTGAACTCATTGTTGAGTTAAATAAAGAAGAAATGTTTAATGAATTTGGAGTGCTGGGCGGAGTTTTTATACGCACGGAAAGGCGAGTGCTCCTCACCGACTAGCGAGGCTGCTAAGTCTTGGAGAAACATTAATATGCATATATGCATATTCGTATTCATATTAATATTGATAATAATATTGACAATAATATTTATTGGAGTGAGTTGTCTTTTTGTAGCAGTCCACATGCTTGAGTAGAAACATCTTGCTGTAGGAGTACATTGGGTCTCATTACGAGTTGGCCAGTATTCAGGTGGTAAATCTGCTGGAATACCTCCCAATAGAATTATCGTTAGCGCCACTTCGTCCGCTGGAATTCCTGCCAGATTAAAAGTGGCGGTAGCAGAGTTAATCACCATTTTCTGAGTGTCGATTGGACTCTCTATTCCATTTTATTGGCGGAATTACCGCCAGCGGAATGAGAGAGCCCTTGACACAATCATAGGATGGACATGTGCCTTTGATGAGACCTACAGACACCATCAACCCGACCCCACCACTGCAAAGGAATACGGCAGGTTCAAAGGTGGCATGTGCATGCCTGACAACTGCTTGAACACAAAGTTCCTGCAGGGGGAGGCAGCGTTTTACTCTTCGGCTACTCTGTTTACGAACCTCAGTTTCCAAAATAAATAATTGCATGCCTTAGTCGGTCTGGTGGCACATACATCTTGAAAAATACGCCATGTCTGGTTGTGGCATTGTGACTACTAAGGGCACACAATTATACAACCACATCAATTTGTGATCATACTACTTTCACCTCGGTGAGAAGGGCCTAGCTATGGCAGGACTGATGCGGATTAGTGTCTTGTCTAACTGGCCCCATTGCAGCCATGTAGACAAATACAGGATGCTGCCAGGATGCTGCCCCTTTGAAAATACTGCAGGAAGGTTAAAAACTGCACCTAGGACACGTTAACTGTCTCAGGATATCTCCTGGGAACCAGTGCCTCAAAATCAGCACTAACATATCAAAGCAAATCTCACATCAGTGTGCTGACCACTGGAGTGACCTGAAGGTCAGCAGGCATGGGAAGGGGGCAGAGTTAATGTAGCCAAAAGAGGGAAGTGGGCTGATAGAAGTGTCCCACCATTTTGTTCTGTTTGGGCTCTGTACCTTTTCCTGTCCTCTCTATTTCCTGCCGGCAAGCTACTCTGGTGTAATGCAAGGCAAGGGGCACTTACTATAACAACCTGAATTGAACGCCTCACATCAGGCTGCTTGCTTTGGACCAATACCCTGTGAAAGTTTTGGTTTAAAAGGCGAGGGGCACCCCTTGTGCTTTGATTCATCTGTGGACAATTTCAAGGGCAGGAAGGATTGACCGGACCTCCGTTAGATGTACTAGATACTTCAAAGTCCTCTCTCAGACAGTTGAACACAAAAGGTACCCAAGGCAGAGGATTGATCTGCCCCCACACAATCCCCAGGGAACAGTGGGGGTGACTGCTTTTGGACCAAGACCACACTGCTGGTTACACTGGACCCAGGACCCTATTTATGAGAGGTCAAAGATCCTTGTAGGTGCCAGACAAGTTCCTGGATAGTAAGTGCAGGACTGGAGGTCTCAACCCGTTCCTGTAGACTCTGGATTGGGTCTCACAGCAACCCTAATCTCATGGAAATCTATGTTCCCTAATTCCAGCATTGAACCACTTTTGAGATACACCAACGTGGACATTGCCTGCCCATCGAAAGCTTCTTTGTGCCATGCAGCATCACTGCTTGGACAGCACCACGAGTTGGACCCAGTCAACCAACTCACCAACCTGATCCCATTTTACTACTTCAGGAGCTCTTAGAGGAGTGGTTCAATGTGGTTGTGCCCTCAAAGACAAAAAACTAAAAGTACTCTTAACGGCCCTGTCAATTCTTCGAACCATGATAATTTTCAGCCCCTTTCCCTACCTTGTTCTTCAGGTAAATATCCTTCAACAGTGATATTGTTGCCAATCTATTCCCTGAACACATCTACTTATCTATCCAGAGTGCCCTTTCACAAAACTCTGTGTTTTCCATGTTTGTTTTTCAGTAGTAGTTTTTTCAAGTGCTTCCAGGGTGTGCCTGGGTCACCGTTACGATTGGGATCACTGTTGGTTTTGTAGTAGTGTGAGATTGAGAAGGCCGTTTATCCAATACTGTTCACTGTATTCCTGCAAATCAGTAGTCATTTTGTAACTTTGGCGTGCAAAGGTAGAATTAGATAACTATGCCTACAGCTTTGTCATCCAAAATACAAGATTGTGCAACTAACATTTGACAGACAAAAAGGCATATTTTTGATTATGCATAATGAAATTGGACTGAGCTCCATGAGGGGTGTGAAGACCAGAGCCCCTGGTGTGGTATGCCAGAAAAGGGGACTCCCCCCACCCCAGTTACGTTAGTAAGCCTGGATTGCATTAGACCCTACACGCTTTGGAGGATGCTAGGGTGGTAGAGGAAGCCCAGGAGATCAATAGGTTTCTAGAGCACCCAGCCAAGGTGCCCATTCAAGTGGGGGATGCAGGAAGGGAGGGAGAAACCGATATTGACAGTTGTTCCCACCTTGCTTCCCAGAGGGTGCATTGTGTCGTTTCCCAGAGGACATGGGTTTCAGTAAAGTCTCAAGCTTCAGTTAGGTCGCAGGTCTCAGCCAGGTCTTATGGAAGTCTCTATGGGGCAGAGTCTGCTATGCGGAACCTCCTTCTAGAAGTGAGGTGGGTTGCTCTAGCAGAGCAGCAGCAGAGGGATGTAGGTGAGAAACATTGCTGGTTCTGTGACGCTTTGCCATCAGCCACTCTTGCCAACGCCAACCTATATACCATATTCTTTCAGGTGGTGTGCCGTCCCACATTTCCACACATATGTTGGATCCCTTGCTTCATGCCACTGCACTTTCTTTGCATGTGGGTTTCATCCTGCTCCACTCATGTGGTTCCTGCCGCTGCACATCTCCTTGTACCATGCAGAGGAGAACACAAAACCCCCTTGAGTAAGCCCACTTACCCCTATTTTTTCCCGTTAACTCTCTGTTCCTCTGCTGACATAGCCGCAGGCCCCAATACCACGTGTATGCTTGCCTGCCCCTTTGCAACTTCTGTGTTGTGTTCAAAGGGGTAGGGGTGTTGAAGAATGTAGATTTGCTGTGGAAATGGGGCAGATCGCTATTACTTCCGCTTCTTGTTGCACCTCCTGCCACCCTTCACCCACACCTCTTCATGATATTATTATTTAGGTTATTTATAAAGCGCTTAATACCCAGAGGTTTCAAAGCGCGGACCCGGGGATCGAACCTGTGTTGCTCCCCGTCCGTCTCGCTTCCCAGGCGAGCACGTTGCCACTGAGCTATCCTCCCGAGACATGTTTTCCACCTACTGCCCCTTCATTGCTGCCTTCTAGCATTCCACTTCCAGTGGACACTCCATCTCTGTCTCCTCTTGTTCCACATGTTGCTGCTAATCATAATCACTGGAAACGAGAGGCTCCCAAAGAGATCCATGTGTTCTGTAACAATTCTCATAGTGGGGAGGGCAATATGGAAAATATTGTTTTTCTATGCTTTCTACTATTGGAAAGGTTTTCACTGCTGATTTCTATTCCTATGTGCGTGGTGGTGAATTGAAAAGACGTTCTAAAAACAATAATACAGGTGTTCACAAAGATTCCTCAAAGTGAGAGTCAGACTTGAAGAAACATGTGACGAAATTGTAAATGCTCTGCAAGAGTGCATTGAGTAGTAGTTTCCAATCAGCCTACCTAGCCCTACACTACTACTAAACCTGCAACGATCCCAGTCATAAATCTGGAACCAGCGCAGCCTGACAGGTAGGCTTCCTTTGTCTATTCCTGTTAAATGGACCGAGTGCAGGCAATACATTTCAACAGTGGTGCGAGCTGACACAGTTTCAACACAACTAACAATAGCACATTGGCTAGGAAAATAGGAACTTTAATAAAAACTAAAACACCAAAGCACCACCCCTGTAAAAGAAACCCTGAGAACCTCAGTCGCTGAGAGTAAAGGGGGCTCTGGGTTGATAGGCTTGGGTGCTCAGGCAAAAGACTTCAGCAGCAGTTTCATTCTTCCGGGATTTGTGAAAGGCAAAGAATGGGAGTTTAAAAGCCACTGAGGTCCATTAAGGAGGATCACTGGGAGATGTCCTCCCCTTGACTTTGGAGTGCAACAGCATTGATCCAGGCTGAGCCGTGCTTTCCAATGGTGAGTCAGCATTGAGAAGGTGCGAGGCTCGGATTCCCGTTGGATGGATATGATCATTGAGATGGGTTGAATTGGTGGCTTCTAGTGGTTCATGTGGTGTCTGAGTGAGTTGGCATCAACATAATGTTTCTGCTGGGCCAAGTGAGAGTTTGAGACAGGCGAGTCTGTTGCCTCTAGCAGTACGATTTGGTTTTCGAGTTAGTTGCGTCCACAAAGTAGAGTAGCAATCGGGTTGAGTCAAGGATCGCCACTCCAATGGGCCGAGATGGCAGCTGTATGGCTCGAAGAGCAGTTTCAAAGTTTGTAGAGTTCCATAAGCAACTCTGCGGCTCCTGAAGCTTCTTGAGTGGGTTGAGCATAGTCGCTCTGGCTTGAAGATGTCTTGAAGTGGAGAGTTGCTTCTAAACCTCTATGTTGGATGAGACCAAATCCAATGGTTTCATGTACAAGGTGAGTCAATTTCTCAACACTTTAACCCGAGGAAAAGTGTCCGGCAATGACAGGGGTTCCTTCACCTCCTTTGACCAGGATCCTCAATCAAGTGCAAAGGCAGCAGAGCAAACTTGGCCCACAGCAGGCTCACACCTAATGGGCCCGTGAGGTGGGTAGGGAGAAGAGATTTCCTCTGCCTTGGAAACATACGTCTTTACCTCTATGGAAGAGGACGTTGGAATAGGTTCTATCCCCAACACAGTTCCAGGTGAATCCATCTTTCAAAACTAATGAAAGTAGGGCAGTGACCCCCTCCCTTATAAAGGCAAAATGCTACAGTGTATTGTTACAAAGCAAGCCTGTTGTCAGGGGTCACCCCAAGTCTGTTGTAATGTTGCCTTTCGATGTTATACTGACAGTGCTTTGACTGCAGGAAGTGGGGACGGGCCAGGAAGAGTGGGGGATCCTGGCAGAATCCAAGATGGTGTTACCCCTCTATTGGCCTAAACCTCTCCTCTGGACTACTCTAACTCCACCTCTTCCCATATCTGCCTACTTAGAAATAATTCAAGTAATTAGCACCCTGGTGTGAGAGTGGTTGTGTTATTCCATGACTGCCTTTGAAGTACTGGTTCCTGTCACCTTGGGAAAAGGTATTAGTCTTACTATAGGGGATCAAAGGGAACAGATTTCTAGGCTGGGTCCCACGTGGTTTTTGTGGCTACACCCAGGCCAAATAACTAACACACACCAGTCGGGTTACGACTGAGTCACTTGTTCAGATTAAAGTTGCACAGGGTGAATAGGCACCATTTTAACTACTTTTTGGAACGTTGTGTTCCAGCAGCTTTCAGGAATACAGATGTGCCATTTGACCCTGCCATTTTGCCACAACAGATGGTGGTCACAGCAAAGGCACATGAATGCTGTTGTAATGAAACATTATGCAAGATACTCTGCTTAGCAGACTTCCTTTTCAAAAACAGAATTAACAGCATCATTGTATTAGTAAATAAATTAAACATGCTCATACTGTCGTGCTTTTACCAGATGGCTTTCTGACACAGAATATCACATAACAAGCTAGACAAAATAAAATGTCACTAATAGTGAATGGAGGGTGAAAAATACACACTACAAATGCTCGTATTGGCCGCTGCCCACGTTCTCCTTTTCCTAAGAGGATCAGCCCTGCTCAACCCTCTAATACCCAATCATAACCTGCATCCAACCTTGAGGTGGGACTTTCATCATCACATCGAACATCACAGGAGAATTGGCCAGTCAAACCTCTGCAGGACGATCCGAATGCCCATACTATAGGTCAAATCTCTTGCAGGGGTTTCTGAGGGAATTTGGATTGCAGGTGGCACAGCAAGAATTTGCAGGAAAGACACATTTCAGCAGTGATATGTTATTCAAGCTAACTTTGTTGGGTGCTCACCCAACTTTTGTACTGAATTTCAATGCAGTTTATTGATATTAGATGCACGCGTTTGTGTTGCTGAGTGGGCGCAGAATGAGGTTGGAAAGCACAGATGTTGAATTAGTCATGTAACAAGCAAACAAAAAGATACACTTCATTTTGTTCTTTTTTTTATGTATTGGTATAGTTGACTAAGTCATCTTTACAATATTAATAAAGAAATCATCATGATACAACATTATTCAATTAACAATTATAAATTGATCTTAATTACAAATCAATCTTAACTACAATCAATATCAAATGTAGGTTCAACTAACACATTTGACACTATAAAGGGAAAAGGAAGCCCCAACATAGGACAATTCATTAAATAAAACCACTCGATAATAACCAATAATGTTATTACAACAGTTCATAACAGCGTAGTCAATTAATTAATTCCATTCTTCCCTATACATCCCTTTAACCTTACTCATTTTATTAATGCATTAAGTTCTGATTACATCGTTTCCAACTTCAGAGCTTTTAAAAATGTTACTACATCAATTCTATATGAGGCAATCTGACCACAATAAATGTATTGCCACAGCAACTCTAAAATGATCTTTGATGTTGAGAAAACCGACGTTTTTGGCAGAGTCTGAATCGAGCCAGGCTTGGGTTCTGCAGCTATTTCGTTAGCTAACCTCTGAAATCGACAAGGCTTAACAACAGCGTGAGAAGCGTGAAGCATGGACGTTTTAGGCGGATTTCCAGCAAGCCCCTGCAGCTCACAACCCCCGCAAGATGGCATCAGCTTCTGATAGAGTGGCTCTAGGTGCCCTGAATTTGACCCGATTGGAAATGAGAAGAGGCCACACAGTGGGACTTCAGCAAAGTGGCATAAGTCCTTGGGTGACATGAGTCCAAGTCTGAAAGGTACCTTCTGAAAACACCTTGGGATTGGTTTAGAGACACATCATGACCCCCTTGATTGCGAATGGCAGCAGACATTTCTGAAAATGGGTGTGGCACACATGGGCACCCTGATCCATTGGCTGAATCTCAACATTGATCAGCTGTACCCACTCGTGTTTGCAATTCTGGACTGAGTTTGCCCATATATTGTTGGGTTCTCTTTACTCCTGTGAAGATCCATATTATGGGGAAACCTACAGTGGCTCGTTTTTGACTGATTTGGAGTGAAGGATTGCAGGAGGCACACACAGATTCAAATCGGTGTTGATAGCTGAAGAGTTAAGCGCTCACCTCACACATGCAAGCAGTATTCACTTTGCAATCTCGAATCAGCCTGTGGGACTGACTCAGAAATGTAACCTTTTGAAATCTATACTTTAAGTCTCCTTAAAATGGGTAATAATAATTGTCATGTATGTGCTAAGAGACAGAAAAAAGTCACGTGAAGCGCTACATAAGAAAACTAATTACCATTAGAAAGCCACGGGAGAGCGAATCAGAGGGCTACACTTCGGCATCCAGTTTTATCTGAGGTGGACATTTGCCAGGACTCTTTCTCAAAGATTTACGAGTTGTGTAATTGTCGGCATTATCTTGTCATCAGACCTGAAGTTTTACAGATAGTACTAACAGCCGTGAACACGCAAGGTGTTATCAGTGGCAATGCTCTCGAGTTAGAAACCTCGACAGGGCTTTTCAGTCCCACTGCCTAGCATTCCCCACCGCACTCATTTGCTTTAATCTACACTCTTGCAGCTGTGTAATCCTTGCAGAAGAGGCCTTATGAACATTGCCCATAGCAATTAGTGCTTCTTTCCATGCAAATCTAAGCGTTAATAACCATTGGCGTTTATCTCGTAGAAGTGTCTTGTATACGAAATCTGCAGGAATAAGATGCATTTGATAGAATTGGTATTTATCCTTACAAAGAAAGGGAAGTGTATCCCAAATGCTAATGCTCTTAGCGAATCTTCTAGCTTGTCCTTATTGTCTATGGATCGATAAAATACATTACTCCAGGGAACACAACTGGAGTAACAGCAGCAGAAGAATAAAAAACAAGTTCTCTGGTTTAAAGGGCCACCCTTTCACCTCGGTCTGCAGGTGCTTTATATTTAGACACCATTTGCATTTCTTTTTGCAACACATCACATATTTAGGTTTCTTTAAGAATGCATGTTTTACCACGTGCACATGTATTTACTTGCTGCAAATTCATGGGAAATGGACGACTCCATCGCAACTGAAACTGATTTGCTTCCGGCCCTGGGCTTTCATTTAATAAATGCATGAATCCCAGATGCTATAGTTTTAACTGCAAGTGAGCACATTTTACTTAAGTGCATGCATGCGTCGATTTGCAAAATCAGAACTCGGGGCGGGGTATTTGGTGTCCAGTTGGCATAGAGTCATGTGGTGTGGCTTCTGGAAAGAGACTTGTTTCGGGAAAGTGATGATGTTTAACAAATGCTTTTCTTAAATTAAAAAAAAAGTAGAGTTTGGAGGCATAGTGCCCAAATCATAGAGTTATTTGCACGGAAAATATGGAACTTGCGTGCCAAACTGCATGAGTAATTCTGCTAGTCGATCCACGGAATCGAATTTACAGGATTTTCCTTGGACTTGCATGGATTTTGCAGTGGACCGGTACACCCCTGCGAGCGGCCGAGTGCCTTTCACGAGAAACCTCACAAAGCGTGTGTGTGGCTTGTGCAGAGGGCGTGGAAAGGGACCGACTACAGAAAATGCAGAAGAAAAAGTGAAAAAGTGGGCATTATGAGGAACGACCCGCAGGCAGTCCATTGCACACACATATTGTGTCGAACAATATGTATTCAGGGATCCGACCGCGCAACCTCCCGGGAGGGAAATGGCCACGCAAAGCCCTCATACTATCCGTCGCCCGAAGGCAGGCGTACAGACACTTGGGCATAGCAATCACAGCAGAGAGGTAAGATCGGGTGTCGGATTTAGAGGTGTGTCCACACAGCTGTGGGTTCGATATAACTTAGGGGTGCTCATATGCAGTGTAGCGGGGTGCAGGAACAGTTCAGGGGGGTGGCATGCAGATTTTACGAGTTTAACCCAAGTTACGATAAATTGTACACATGTTGTCAGGGTGCTGGTACCTGTTACGGGTGTGTTAGGGAGAATTCTCTGTTTAGGCTGAATTTCCTAACCTAGTGAGTCCCCCAGCTGCTTTGCTGGATTTCTGGAGTTTGTTTTTTTCCATCCTGCCAAGAGTGAGACTCTTTTTCTCCCACTCTTGGACATGAATGTGGTTAATTCCTTTGAATGTCAATGTGTTCTATGGGCTATGGGGTCTTTTACTCCATATGGTCTCATATGTTTTTCTATGTGTGTTACACCGCACCCTCCGTGCCGTAACACTGGGGCATCCTAGAGGATTCCCACCATAGACTCCATACCCTGGGACCGACTACTGTCTCCCAGGGCATGTAAAGTCACCATTGGCTTTACTAGACCTAAATTTACTAACAGAACTAGTACAAACCACCCTATTGTGGACGTACTAGTAGGGGTAATTCGATTACCCCTAGGTCTGTTATTCGAGGGGGCACTGTCCCGTCCCCCCTCGTCGAGTTTTGGCTGGTGGCAGTGGAAACTACTCGTTACATTCGACCCCGAATATAACCCTATGGGATTCTTCCCATTGTTGGAGGTTAATACTTTTTCTCGTTAATCTCTAACATACCACCGGTTTATTTATCTTAAATAAATCTATCGGTTGGTATTTTCTGCCAGAACTCGGTTTTTAAAATGGCGTCTGTGTTCATCTCTGTGACTCCTAAACCAAAGGTTGAGCCCTTTGTTCCACTTTTGGCGGGCTTCTGCACAGAGGCCCTCCAAAGTGGTGCCATTCTGTCTGGGTGCCACAGGGAGTGTGGGAGGGGGTTTAGGCACCCTGGACTGAGTTGCCTTGCCAACTAAAGTCGCACTCTGGTGTGATTGGCCCAAGTGGTGAGCCACCCCGCTCACCACTTAGCGTATTCTGATTGGCAGCTAGGCTGAATGAATGGGGGTTTTCTGCATAAAAGCAGGGCTTTTGGGACTGGATCTTCAGAAGTCGCCACAGGACCTAAGAATCCGACGAGGGTAAAGCTGGACCGACCTGCAATGACGACACCTCCGGTGAAGCCCTGCTGAACCGACTCACCACTTCCCAACGACAGAGGAGATCTCCCGGCTGGAGAGTCTTCTTCCCCTGACTGGTGGGAACAACCAGTCCCCTTTGCTTTTTCTTCGCTTCCAGGGTGTAGTGGTCGAATTGCCCCTGCTGAGCACCCCGGCAACCGGATAGCCACTAACCCGTACCGCAACCAAAAGGTGGTCCCTTGTGATGGAGCACTCCACGGCTGGTCTCTTCCCTGGTGGTGCAACGATCTTCAACTTTTCTTCGACGACGAGATCATCCCTTCTCTTTGCAAAGCCCCGACTTGCATACACCACCAGGAACAACTGCCCCCGCCGGAGCTGTCTCTCCACATACAAGGTACCGTGTCCGCCTGGCTTCCCTTGTGACGGTTAGCGTGAGGTGTCTTAATCCTCGCCTCTCCATTGGGTCGCCTCCAAGCCTTCTTAACTTTCTGTTCTGAACTGGTCCAATCTTTCGATAACAATTTGCGCCAACGACTCGAAGTGCATTTCCACTGTGATACTTTTTGGGACATATCGCCTTGCCTCTCTCCGAGTGGGCCTGGCCTCTGAACTTTGCGATCTACAGTAGACCCTGCTTTTCTTGCCTTGCATTTGTTCGTAAAAGTGTTGGTACCGAGTTGATTTCATACCCTGCCTTTTCTCTCCCATCCTAACGAATACTAGAGTGCCATCTAGGTGAAAGCATTCACCTCTGTCTGCAAATAAGTGGTGCCATTGAACCTAGACTTGTCGGACCATTGTTAGGGGGATTGATTTACTTATGGTAATTGTGATTGAAGTTGTTTGCAGTATTAGTGCCAGTGTTTTTCATAGATGTGTTTTTATAAATAAATAACTATATATCTTTACACCGAAGCTCTGTTCCGTGTTTGCTTGTTCTACTGTGTAAATTGCCCTATTTTGTATACTCCACATACTGCCTAACTCTTCTTGAGGGAAGTCTGACTGCTCAGCCACAGCTACCAAGTGAATCTGTGTGGTAGAGACTGCTACCAAGTGGGTTTACTGCCAAACACCTGTAGTCCTAAATCTTTTGCAGTGGTCCCAGAGAGAATTGCACAGGTTTCCGCCTAACACTGGTGTACAGCAGTGGGATGTGTATCGAGTATACAGTTTAGAGTGCTTTTCAACACTTTAGGATAACTAACCACAAAGCTTAGCACTAAAAAGCAACTTTCAAAAACATGTCTACTATGGAAGTTTACAGTCAAGAATCCTTGTCAGGTGAAAATACTGAGAGTTTGAGAGCTCTCTGTAGACAAGAGAATCTTTCTGTAAGAGGCAAGAAAGTAGAACTGATAGTGAGATTGCTGGAAAAACAAAGTCTGGGTACTGGTTCAGAGGAACCAACTTCTCCAGCAAATGTAGATAACAGTAATGGTGTTGATCTAAATCAAAGTTCTGATGATAGTGATGAAGAGGCTGACGAGGAAGGAGAGGCTAACAAAACTGTCTCCCCTGCTCCTCTGTCTGCCTTACCAGCTGTACCTACAGGGCCTATAACAGGTCCCACACTAAGTCCTCAAATCCTTGAACTAGAAAAAATGAAAATAGACTTGGAATTCAGAAGGATTACTGCTCAAACTGAACAGAAACACCAAGAAATCCAACAAATTCTTAGGCTCCGAGAAATGGAGCTCAAGCATGAGTTAGAAATGAAAAAGTTGTCTGTCGAAACTGCTTCCGTCTCTGGCTCCTCTAGAAGTTCCAGTCCCAAAAGACCCCGGATGCCGAAGGAATTAATTGGTATGTATGAACCAAAGTTGGATGTGTTGGATTGGCTGAGTTTGTTTGAGTACAATCATGGGCTCCAGAACATCACAGGTAATGAGTTGCTTACCTGGCTGTTCTCTAGTCTCCCCCCTGTTGCAACTGATGTGGTAATGGAGTTGGGGGAGGAGGATAGGAAAGAGTACGAAAGTGTGAAACTAGCTTTGATAGCTAGATTTGGGAAGACCCCTTCCCAGTATCTTAAGAGGTTTAGAACCCTCAAAAAGCATGATGGTACCCCTTGGGCTACCTGGGTGAGTGAAGGGTTGAAAAACTTAGCGGGATGGATTAAGGGTTACAAAGTGAACACTTATGAGGGTATGAAGAATCTTTTTTATGTTGGAGTCTATTTATGATGCCTGTTCTCCTGAGCTCAGACAGCACTTGGCTGATTCGAAGGAATTGGATTCCAGGAAGATAGCTAAGGCTGCTGACTTGTGGGTTGCCAACAGGGCTACTCATAAGGATTCTGGGGCAACTCAGAAAAAGGATGAGGGAAAACAGCCTAAGAAAGACTCAAAAGAGAATTCGAATAACTCAAATTCCATAGAGGGCCCCAAACAAAACCAGAAGGGTAAGCCACAAGGAAAACCGCAGCAGAATAGTGTGCCAAAAGATGCTGAACTGTGCCATCTACGGAATTGGAAGAAGATGATGCGGACATACCAGCGCGTGGATCAGAAACATCCTTTGCACCCGACTCCCCCTCGACTCGAAATCAAAGCGCAGTCGGGCGGGGGGGCTTGTCAAGGGTTTCGACCCATGTTGAATCAATAGACTGGGTAGATGTGGGGATGAGCTGTCGCCGCCCATTATTCTATCCCAGAACAAACTAAATCAATAGACTGGGTAGATGTGGGGATGAGCTGTCGCCGCCCACATTCACGCCAGAATCCAGGATAACTGCGCAGTTTGCGCACACCAAAATGGTCACTTAATCTTCCTCCCACCAGTGCAAAGAAAGATGCTTCTGTTCAAAATCTGTTTTTATTGATGTCAAAAAGTTGCTAAAATCATGGGCACAAGACCACCATAAAGATACAACCTTCTTTTGGGGGGTTCCACATCACCACTTTAATGTAAGGATGCCATCAAAACAATGTTAAGCAAGGATCATATACCATCAAGCAAAATCCCCTTTTGAAATGCATTAATTCAAGAAAGATCCCAAAAATGGGTGCAGTACCCGCTTTGAACACAAACCGGCGCTAGCGCTCTAAACTCTTACAGGAGAGCTGTCTTGCAGAACTGTGCATTGATTAGAAGGAGTCTTAGTTAATTAAAAGTTCAAAGAGTCTCTGTTCATGGGAGGCATTCACACCAGCCCTGAGCAGCAACAGCCCAGGAAATCACAGGTCTCTGTTAATCAAATGCAGAGTGGCACCCCTGGTCTGTTGATCTCAGCCTGCAGGACCCAACACAGTAGACCCTTGGAATTGAATGGGGTATGTTGATTTTCAGTGTGGACTGTAAACAAAGCCCTGCCTGGAAGGAGAGACATGTGTTTCCTGACTTACCCAGTTTCTGGGGGGTGGGCTCAGATACTTTTGTGGAATCATATTACAGCAAATATATGTTTAAGTTAAATGCTTCTAAAATATTGTATTAAGCTTACGAAAATGTGCAATTTGGAGATCCTTGATCTAAGAAATGTACCCACAATTCAAGACTTGATTCAACTTTGTACCATGTTCTGAGCCAAAACCCCGCTAATTATTAATACTACAGACACTGTGTTTATGCTAGAGACCTAGTAAATTAATGGAATATGGGTAGAAAGGCGGTGTACATGTGTGCCATTTTTGGTAAATGTCCGATATTGGTAAATCAACTAAAAATGAAAATAAGTTGTCATTTTTTAATGCAAGCTCTTAGGAAGATCAGAGTTGAACAAGCATGGACCTTAAGTAATCTGTAATATGTACATGTAATATGTAATGTCAAACAACTGTGTATCTGGGCAATATGGGTAGTTATGAAAAATGATTTCTAAGGTAAAAGCAAAGGGGCGTTTCTTCAATAGATCGTAAATGGCTGACATCACTCTGACACACTATCCTTTCTCAAATCAGGGACCAAAGAATCCTTTGACCTATCAAATCTTGAGAGGGTTGGGCATGCAGAATTAGCCGACCCACCCACTTTCTAAACACATAAAAAGAGCCACTGGAAGCCAGATAGGGACTTTCTTTTTCACTTTCTGCGGAGCAGACAACTCCACATCCAGACAGACAACTCCACATCCAGACTTCAGACTTCACATCCAGAGACTCCTGACTCCAGAACAAAACTCCAAGAATTCTAGAACCCAACAGCTGAACTCATATCAGCAGGCCTTCAAAACCTAGCAACCAAACCAAACTATTCAGACAGCCGGGCTGAGCCGTCTGATTATGGCTGGTACCCTGTGCCAGTACCCAGAAAGCAGTGCTGAATCCAGAACCACAGACTAGACCAGAAAGCAGAGCTGTACCCAGACCAGACCACTGTGAGCAGAACCGGTGTCTGACAGACCCAGAAGGCAGAATTATCCAGTGAGCAGAACCAGGCAGAGACCGTCCGTGGCGAGGGAACCGCAGTCCAATCCTGACCCGATCCGTGGCGAAGTCGCATTCCTGTCCAAAATATAGTGTGAGTACCGCCAGAACTGTGCAAAGCCCAATCTCTTAGTTTAAAATAATCTAATTCAAACTATTTTAACCTATTGAGAACTGCATCCTAGAAATCTTGTGTTCCTTCTGTGATCTCAAACCTGAAAACTGTCATCTGTCATTCTGAGCTTGACTTTTCTTTTGATAATCTACCTTCACGAAATCGTCCGTATCTCTGGAACCGTTGGTGCTAGGAGCATAAATCATATCAAGTTTATTCCTGTGTTGCTCTTATTCATCTTTGCATCTCCTTGAAACCATAAAGCGTTCTCTGATACCTTATTCCCTGGTTCCTAGTCATAAGTCACCAGAACTGTGCTATTGTAGGATTACCTATTGCTGATTACTGCTCATATTCACAAGTGTGATATCAATTATTAATTTACTATAAAAGTGCGATATATATATATATATATTGTTTAATTCTCAAATAAACCTTTTAAATTTGCAAAACAAACTTACTTCTTGGCTCAGTGGGGTCAGGGGGATTCTAAGAGAGGGGTGTTATATAAGGGTTGTCATCCAGAGTACATGAACTGGACATAACAATATATAAATAAGGGCTTCCCTTGAGCAATCCCAGACAAGGCACTGACTTAGTGGGACTGCTTGATTGGAGTCTTTAACACATTGCAGATTTCTAGTTGTTCAATTACACCCCATAGTATCAGATATCTACCCTGTGTGTCTGCTTCTGTCCCCAGCAACCTGAAGGGTACCCCCGGCCGATCCAGGTGAACACTCCTCTAGCGTATTTAGAGTAGGCAGCCCCATGACCCTGCCCCCCCCCAGCTTTCCTTCAATTTGACCATGGCTTCGTTTGTTTGATGGGTTTCCTGAAGTAAAGCTATGTCCACCTTCTTTCTGTGGAGGTATGATTTAATTCTGTTTCTGCGCATGTAGGTGCCCATCCCATGCACATTCCATGTCAGGATTCTAAGTTGCACCGCCATGGTTGCAGCCATGATCCCCTTGACTCCGCCCCGCTGTGCTCCCATTCAAATGTGATCTGTGAACGTGGACATCTAAGCAATGTAGAAAAACAACAACAAAAAACACAATCCAACTGGTCGCGCCCAGCAACTGCATTGTAACTGCTACACTCGGGCACCCCTGCACTGCTTTGCCCCTTCCAGGGCCTCCAGCATGAGTGTTTTCGTGCCAACAACAGGTCGGCACTGGTCATTCCGTAGGGTAGGCTTTGGTGTGTAGGCTGGCCAGCTGGGCGTGCCGTCTGGCCTTTCCCAGCAATGTTTCAACGGTTGAGTCGTGTGCATAACTTGCTTCATCAGTGGTGATCTCATGTGGTCGCAGTTTGTCGGGCTTGTTCATGACTCAGTGATGTTATCTTTCATGTGCCCTGTTCTTTGCCCTCCGCCAGATTGTTGTATTCCAGCCACATGTTGGCGGCCGCTGGTGTCTCATTGAATATAGCCCATCCTTTGTGGATTGTCTTCCGTCTGTATGGGTATAGTAGTATGTATTTAAATTCAGCTGCCTCAGTCTTGCTTTGATCGGGACATAGGAGTTCCTTGCTCGCTGCACCGCTGGTGTGTAGTCAGGGTATATGGTTATCTTGAATTGCCTCGTTCTATTGCTCTCCCCTCTCTGGAATACCTAAGTTGAATTTCCCTGTCTTTGAAATTAAGGATTTTTGCAATTATTGGTCGAGGGTGTGAGCCCAGGGGTGGTTTCTTTTGGAGGGATCTGTGTGACCGTTCGACAGCGAAGCCTTGTGAGAGCTTGCCCGCACCAATTTCCTGCTGTAGTAGTGTTTCCACAAATCTAGTCTGGTTCAGGCCTTGTGTTCCTTCTGGGACCCCGAGCAGTCTTATGTTGCTGTGTCTAGACTCCCCTCCGCCTCCGCGGCTCTCGCTTCCAGTGTTGCTACCCTTTTTTCCAGCTCAGTTACCCTTGATTTCAGGTCCATTGGGGTCTCCGTTGTTTCTAGGAGCACTGCTTCGGTGCTAGTTACTCTTCTCCACTAGGTTCCTCGCATCTTGACTCATCAGCTGCATGTCTGTTTTTACTTCATCTATTTTAGTATCTATGAAAGTCCTCAGTGCAGCTCTTGCATCCAGCACTTGCCTGTCTCAGTTCTCTGCTTCCATGGCTTTGGCGGTTCCCGGTGGTGCCTTCTCATTCTGTTGGGAGGGCCGTGATTTTGCTGCTGGAAACGAGTCTATGATAGTGGGTTTTGCCTTGTCTTTATCTTTGGTGGCTGGCATGGTGTACCCCTTGGCTAAATTGCTCAGGGGCGTCAAATGCAGGGCCCAGGTCTTATTTGTGCAGCGCTCACTTCGGTTGTTGCCACTCTGTGTGTCTCTTAAGCTGTTGATATGCGCTTTGTTGCTGAGTCTTGTCCCACCGCTTTACTGGACAGTGTTTCCCTGCGTTCTGTTTGTTTGCTCGTTAGCTGTGCGCCTCTGTGTTCAGGTGCACTTTACCATATCTTGCCATTCTATGTACCAGTGTGGCCCCTTTGTTCCGAGAGTGTACTGGGTTGTTTGTCAATCTGCCGTGTTGAGAGAAAGAAAGAAAGGAGGGGAGGTTTGTCGTGCCCCTCGTGCTACGCAACTGTTGTTGCTGCCCTTACCAACCCCAGCACGTGCCCGTTCTCAACCGGTAGGCTTTCAGTTTTTCCTGCATAGGGTGGTGCTTTATTGTCTGGTTGTAGATGGCTCACGTGTCAATTTTAGTTTTGGGGTGTATTTGCCCTAGCTGCTTCACAGTTTTCCTCCCCACTTCACCAGTCATATGTGTGCCTCAGCTTAAGTCCAAGTCACAGTTCCCCAATCATACGTAAGCGCCTGCTGTGGGCATGTGTCCATTGATTACTTTGCTTCTTTCGTTCACCGCACTTCGCTGTACTTTACAAGCCACCAGTCTCTCACCTCAATCAGGGATCACCTCCATGGGCGGACTTGTTCCTGGTTGGGTCTTGGTTCGTCTCCGCTGACTAATCTCCAATGCCTCTTGATCATGCGGGCCAGCAAATGCGGTTCTCCTACTCCGCCATCCGCACCCTGCCGCAGAGCGTTCCGTTTTTCCTCGCGCTGTATCTTTCAGTCACTGCTGCCTTCATGCAGCAGACAGCAGTGAGCGCCGCTCTTCATCTGGTGGCCCAAGCAAGCAGTGGGTCATGGTATCTCCCGAAGTAGCGAACACCTCCTCAGGCGTGGCTCTCTCTCTGTGATGTGTGCGTTGGGGAGTCTCCCCATGCCGCGGCGCCAGGAACCACCAACCTCAATCCAATTTGGTTCGCTGCGGTGCCTTCGTGTCCGCACAGGTGACCAGTCCTTCCCCCTGCTGCTAACATGCAGACCCGGCCGCCATCTTAGCATGTCAGGGGGGAGTCCTCGAAAATGTTCTTTCCCTTGCTTCTGCGGCTCCGATTTTTCCGGTTTTTGTGACCGGAGTGCAGCTAAGTGTTTCGCCTGCCTCCGGGTGTTCTTTTCAAGCTGTTTTATGTAGTCTTTCCATGCTTTCAGAATCTCAAAAAAGGATCTTGGCTGGAGCTCAACGCTTAAGCTGCCTTACACCATGCGCGCCAAGCCGCGCCCCTAAAGGGAAAGGTGCAGCTAATGAGTAACGTTTGGCAAACATATTCAGTGTTTTGCACCTCCGCCCAAATTCCGGATGCTTTTAGCTACTGAAAAAATAAATATTATTGAAGGGTTATTCGGCGGGGCATGGGGAGCATATGGAGTCATAGGGTGTGTTACACCGGATCTGTTTTTTAGCCACAAAGTTTTGTCCTGAAAACGTGCAGGAAATGTCACTTTAGTCTCTGGGCCTGATTTTCAAAGCCGTTTTAATGGGATTTTCCAATGGAATAAGGCGTTTGTAAATCAGCCGTTGTTTCATGTGAACGTTCACAGGACAGTGTGGAGGAAGTTCATACAGTCTTGCAATGGGTCATCATTTGGGGAGGCATGCCGGGAGGGAGAGCCTGGTGGATATTGTTTCATTCAGCAGGTTTCAGCTGCAGGTGAGATCCATGGGAGTGCAATGGAAGGCTTGTAGCTGGCCCATCCCTGCTCACTGTCCACTCACCTTTCTTCAAGGCATACCTGTCATGTGATATACACACGCCGCAGACCTTTGTTAGTCGCATACTACACATTGTTCATACCATACACTACTTGTCATAGCAACGTTGGCTGAAGAGACTTTCTATCAACTGGGACAGAGGTTTTAAGCCAGTGGTGCAGTTGTTTTGCGGGCAGCACGTGACAAGGCACGAGCCACACAACCATCTTCAGCATGTGCATGTTTTCAACAGATCACTCAGGCATGTGTGCTGCTGATGAATGTGCCAGGTGTGGGTTGTCCCCTGCAATTTGGGACTTCTGTACATATTTAACCTAAAATGTGCAATACGTTTGAAGGGAGACTTGAGTGATGATATGAAAATACATCTTAGCCTCTAGACACTAGCCCTGGCACTCTGATTTACTGGCCATGTGCTGATAAATTAATGACAAATCTTCTCTGTTTCATTGTCTTCTGGAGTTTTTTTTAGCATAATATCTTCATTAAGAATTTACTTTAAGCATAGTTTACAAGAACTAGTCACAGCTAATACTATTCACTAATAGCGAATGTAAATTAATTACACCAAATAATAACTAGCACACAGTGACTTTTTTTCAGCATCACTTAAACAAACTTTTCCAACAGAGTCATACATTGACCTTATTTCATGATGATATTCTGAACTGAACTAGAGGCCTATTTTTATAATGCTATTTCATTACTTGATTCTGAATTAAAGCGACAACCAAACGACAGCTTTATGGCATATTATATATAACAATTATATATGGTTCTAAACTTCAAAAGGCTGAACTGAGCTCATTATTCTACAAAGGTAAGGAAGAGTAAATATGTTAGACAAATCATGTATATGCAGCTCTTGAAGTGCGTGCTTATGTTTAATGTTTTGTGATAAGAGTAACCTGGCGCTGTGCAAATACAACACGACACTCCGGTATCAAATCATTCATTCAACACGTACCTGTCACCTGGCATGTAAATGATAATTTGATGAAATTGCGCTCTCTGTTGTAATGTAATTACTTACCGTTAATAATACAAATGATGACTGTAAATAACACCTAGTATTAGTATTACACAGTATGTCATTATGCATTATAATAGCTGTTTAATTCAGATATACACGCTTGGTCATTTTCAAAATGCGAATTTTGACATAGTTCGCTATCTTTTCAAGGCAGGTTAGGAAACGTCAATTCGGAATATTAATTTAATTCTGCCTCTCTTTGCATGAGTGATCAATGATGTAGGAGAGTCGCGGCGTTGTGAGCCGACTACGATCTCGATGGGTACCGTATAAAAGCTGTTTTACATAGCAAAACCCATACATGCATGTTCAGCGCAAATGTGAAAACAATCGTGTGAAATTGTGCATAGTTTCATTACATCCATCTAGCCAGGATCGATACATAACTACTATCAAGTCAATCTGTACAGAAACCAAACATGAGCCACTAGACATATGCTATGATAGGTTATTTATAACACGCTTAATACCGAGATGTTTCTAAGCGCAGACCCGGGGATTGAACCTGTGTTGCTCTGTGTCGTCTTGATTTCAAGGCGAGCACATTGCCCCTGAGCTATCCTCCCAAGATATGCACACTCGGCCAACTAATTCAATAAAAATGTGACAGATGATCACTTGTGTGACCTGATATAACAACAGTTAATCCTACATTATCAGTTATCGGAGCCACATGTCCGCATTGTTGTCAAGATATGGCTGCTCAGATATGTATGGCTCTTCTGATCTTGATGGAAACCTGGTCAAATTGGCAGGTCCTACAGCAGAGGATATTAACAGATTCCATCTTACCCATTCATGATGACCATTCTCGCAAGTATAACCTTATGCTGAATGCTGTACCTGACCAGCGCCACACATAGGAGGTGACTTACTCAAAGAAAGATCCTTTACTGACAAATTGCCCGTCCTCCCCCTTCCCTGTTGTTAGCACCTAATTCCCTTGTTCCCCTGCTTCCCTCACCATGTTCTTCCCTCTATGATTGTAAATCACTGTGTTGGCCCATGAAGCTAGGTCTGCACTCAATAAATACCCTAATAATAATAATAATATGCTGCGAGAAGGATGGGAATGCAGTGCAAGTGCTTCACTTTCCAGTACCGCCATCTATCTCTCCACCCCCACCCGGCATATGCCTGAAACATATGGATTTATTGGTACCATGCTCCCCCATGGGCAGTTCTCAATTGGCCCACACCCACGATCCTCTGTTTATTTTTCAACCTCTTATTTGAGGCTGGAAATATATAAACAGGAACACACAACCTCTTTCGCTGCATGAGCACAGATACGTGGTACTGACAGAAGTTAGCTGTCTGAAGCAATCCTTGTCCGTCAGTTTAGCACTATCTGAAAAGCCAGGTCTGAACAGGCTCAAATGATGGCAAGGCCAAGGGGGCACACGTCCAAACAAAGGCCTTTGTCAAATAGGTTACCTTTACATACACCTGATCAAATTGCGGCATCACTCCTTTACAGACAATTTGTGCATGACCACATGTTCACAAATCAAGAGCATTTTCACGTACAAATTGGAAGAAAGTTCTGTTAATCCCCTTTATATTTGTATGTAATATTTGTTTACTTCAAACTGGATCTTCAAAACCTGAGTAATGCGTAGGAATAGCGTTCGTGCATTTTGGTGTGTCAGGCTGTGTGTGTTTAAAAGGGAGGAATAATAACTGTTTTTTTTTTTTTAATAGTGGAACTGTTCAGAAGAAAGGATAACCAATGGGCAGCAGGCCAATACAGAGTAAGGTCAATTGGAACTCCAGAGTCCTTCCACAGTTTCTATGGTTTATTGAATGCGGAGGTTGAGCTTGCAGCTTGTTGCAGGAGGTTGGTGTTGTATTTTCCTGTGAATGAGGATCATAAGGAGGTCAAACTCTTGCTTTAATTTGAACTGTTTGGGCTTCATTGCGAGTTTGGCAGTGAATTGGAAGCAAATCTTCCGATTTAGCACCAAAATAATACATCTTTACTGCCTCTTGGTCTTGTGGCATTACCACAGGATAACGTCTGGTAGTAAGGGGGTGTAAATCTCCACCTTTGGAGTTCATAGGACTCCATGGTGATTTCTTTGCAGATTAACTGTGTGTAATAATTCTGTGTGGTAACTCCAACGGCTTTCAGCTGCCACTTAGTTGATGTACTTCTGGCTTTTTGCTGGAAGTACATAATACACCTCACCACTGAAAGTCAGTACAGCAATGAGGTAATGGAGCGGTAAAGTGGCATTAATGGGATTACCACCATTTTACCACCATTTTCACCCACCCCACCGTACTTGTAATGAGGCCAATTTAACTTTTGATTTATTGTATTTTGATTTTAGACTCCAGACCAGTTGTGCTGTCTGATGACGCCAGTTGTAACATGTTGCGATGTATTTGGTGTTCTAAAGCCAGTGATCGAAGTGGGCGGTTGGGAGTGGTGCTCCTCTACTTTTGTTTTTAAAGCTTTACTGTTCCTATACTTTCCTTTAAGGGCCCGTTCCGTAATGGTTTACTTTTAAAATAAAAGTGTAGGAAGAAGTTTAAACTTTCACTTCATTGCACTACCCGGAACATTGCCTTAAACATCAGGTTTGCTTGTTTGTGGGTCTGGATTGTGGGTGGGAGGGTGTGTGGCGATGGGCTTTGTAGGAAGTGGGAGCAGGCCAGCAGGGAACATAGGTCGGCTACCTGGAACGTCATTTCCCCAAAATGCCATGGGTAGCAGAAGTGACATCACATGACCCTTGACATCTGATGACATCACAGGAAGTGACGTTATTTGACCCGCGCCCCGAAGTGACATCATGGGAAGCGATAGCACACAACTTGTCACCCCTTTAATAAGTCTAGCAATTATCAGTTAGAATTCCAGAAATACAAATTATGTGTTATTCCTATTCTTTCTCATTTAGTGCCACTGCTCAAAGTGTTACACTTTTTTTTGTTTAAAGCGGCCTCTACAAAAATGAAAGCCACTCCAGAAACAAGGAGCCACATGGCACTGGCCACAGCAAATGGCATTCAATGTAAAGAAACAAACATTTCCATTTTTAGGGGTAGCAAGGGAGATCACAGGGTAGCAGGGAGACCTCAGGGATCTCAGGTACGACCCCTGGTGACCACCAAATGACATCACTATCCACTACATCATTGTGTACACTTCGACCACTGTCTAAAGCACAACGTGTTTCAGCAATCAAAAGCTTGCACTTGGCACTGTTTATGGCTTGATTTATGTCCGTGCTGAACGAGATGCTGTGGTAGTAGGTACTTACTTTGGTTTCCTCTCTGAACTATTGACATTTTCATAAGAGGACAAACAGCAAATATGGGAGTCGGGGCACAAAACAGTTATTTCCACTTGCAAGGGTGCGGAGCACTCACGAGCAGAGACAATTCCCTTATTATGAATGTGCACTTAGGAAAGTAAATCAGTGCACACACATACCTGTGCACACACATGCAGAGTCACTGCTTTAAAGTTATGCATGCTCAGAATCAGGGCAGGTGACGTGTTGAAGGAGAGACTGCAGACCAAACACACACCTGTTTGAAAGACAGGGGTGCTTCGAGCTGTGTCATGCTCTGTGGCCATTCAGCTGCAACACTTTGGGGATGTGTCATCCTGCCAGGGGCCGTGCTGGACAGCCTGCAGCTTTCTCATGCACCAGATATACATGTCCATGCTTGTCATAGGCATTTCTATTTAGTTACATGTGCACTTTCAAAACATGTGAAGTGTCATTGCCGTGACAGGCTCGTCACTGCAAATGTGCTTGCCTTCCCTATGTGGGTAAGAGCAGGTCTGGACTGGGAACCAAAAGAGACCCTGGAAATAATGTGCAAAGTTGCACCATTTCATACTTGTTAAGCAAGCCCAACCCTTTTCCTATGAGAACATCTGGAAATAAAGTAGGTTAGCACACAAAAGAGGCCAAGGGTGCAGAGGCCTACTGTGCAATCTCCAGAGTTCCCTATAGGCCAGCCCACCCATGGGTAAGGGGCAGACCTCAGCATGATATGATACTTCATTTATAATGCACCTATACACAAGTGTTTCAGGTCACGACAGACAAGTGAGGGAAGACAGAGGGAGGACAAGACAAATGATCTTACTAGCCTTTGTGTAATTCAGGTCAGACAAATGCGACAGTGCAATGTACAGGGGGGAGGGAGAGGGAGACGTGCCGGGGAGAGGAAGGGGTGAAGTGCAAATAGGGCAGCATTGCTCTGAGCAAGTGTATCCAGATCGTGCAATCGGGACAGCATTGCTCTGAGTAAGTGCAGCCAGGGCAGCGAGGCTCTGGGTAAGTGTGTGGAGGCAGTGGACTGTGGAGGTTACAGTAACACCGCCAAGTGCGCGGTAGGCCCGGAGGCAGAACAAGGGAGACAGTTCATGAAGGCGCTTGGTACACAGTGAGGCTCTGAGGGTAGCCAAGCAACCAGTCAGGGCAGCAGACAGGTAGGTCAGCAGGGGAGGCAAAGAGAGAAAGCCGAGGAGAAAAGGAGGGTCTGGAGCTGCTTCTGGAACTTGTTGGTTGTTCGGCTCAGGTTTGAGAGGGGCAGGGAGGCCATTCCAGAGGGAGGCATCTGCAGAGGAGAGAGACCTACCCCCCGCTCTCTGCCTGGAGAAGCGCCTGACCCTTAGAGAGTTGGAGGTAGCTGAGCAAAGGGCTCTGGAAGGAGGGTATTTTGGAAGAGAGAGTGGAATGTAGTGCAGGCCCCCGCCCCAGAAAGCCTTGTGAATGATGCAGAGGGTCTTGAACTTGATCCTTGAAGCCACCGGGAGCCAGTGCAGAGATTCTCGGGCTGGAGAGATATGGTCCCTGGGCTTGGGGCTCAGTAAGCCAATGTATAATTAGGTGCCCTGAAACAATTCTACACTATGCATTGTATGCATGAAGAAGATGGCGGTGGGTTGTTTGACCGCAGTCAGACCCTATTACATGTCACGATTATTGTTTTTTCTTTAGAACTGTTCTATGTCCATGCAGATTTTCAGAGAATACTGCCAAAGTATGCTTGTCATTTGGTAATAGATGAAGGCAAAGAAAAAACAAGAATTACTGAAACATCAAAAGTGAAAACAGTGATCAATAATTTAGTGATTTCTATTTGTGGGAAACAACATGTGCGATTTGACAGGAGGGATGTTAAATGGAAATAAGAAATGCACCTCTACCATTAGGAGTTTTATACCAAAGTACTGCACAAAATAAACACCACTGTAGTCTCAAAGCACAGAGGCAAGCTTGAGCTGTGGCACATTGTGCCACATGTTTGCAACCCAGACCTATGGAGGAAAGGAAATAGAAAGGGGGAGAAGCTGTGGAGGAAGGGGTTGCAGATAAAACAAATAATGGGACTCACATTATCGTAGGGTAGGTTAAAGGAAGTATAGTGTTTGTGATATCTTGGGTGAATGGAGAGATAGTCCAAGCATAACATAGTGAAGGGTCGCAGGAATCAGGAGGGTACCTTTGGTGTCCTGAAGGATAAGGGAAAGTTTATGTGAGGGAACTTTCAGCGAGAGAAATAAGTATCACTAAAAGTAATTTATAGCTGTGTGATGCACACATGGTGTGCTCTATAGGATCCTTAGGGTCAGCTTTTATTGCCAAGAAGGGAATATGCCCGGGAAGGAGTATGTGTATTTTGTCTCACAAAACAAGATCCAGAATAATAATTCTGGAACTGCCATGCCCAGTTGCCAACATAGTATTAAGTCAAACAATGACACACTGGGCCTCATTACACGGACGGCGGTAAGGGTTTACCGGTACCGGTATTTTACCGGTACCGGTAAACACTTACCGCCTTACTACGAGGTCCCTTTGCGGGTTGGAGAATTTAACGCCTGCTTTTTGCAGGCGTTAAAAACCAACCCGCAAAGGGACCAGGGAACTAATTACGGCACCGCAATTTGCGGTGCCGTAATTAGCACCTTCCCCATTCCCATTATGCCCTATGTGGCAAAAATGGGAATGGGGAAGGGCAATGGGGGAAGGGGGAATTACCGCCCCACCAACCTTGGAATAGGGCGGTAATTCCCTTTCCACCAAGGCGGTGCCGGTATTTTACCGGCATGGACCAAGGTGCTAATAGCATCTTGGTCCACCGCCGTCCGTGTAAAGAGGCCCACTGAGTTATTAGTAAAGGATGGACCACATCTCTGTCCTTCTGTATACAGTGACAGCCTGTTCCCCTTTTGTGTGAAATGATCTAATGTCATTGGTTCAGGGATGGTTATGGTTTGTTTGTGGCCTTCTGCCAGCACCTAAATGTCATTGTTAGCATGGCTGTGCTGAACAAATGGGCACAAGGGAGCAGGAGAGCTAACACTCTCCTTCTTTTGTGCCTAGGGCCACAACAGCCACGAAAAAACAGTTCTTATGACATGAAAACTGGGAAGAACAACACTCACTATTAAATGAGTGTGTGATTTGAACTATAGGTGCTCTGAAAACTGTGCTTCAGACCTAGGCAAGCTGACTTTTCTTTAGAACTTCTAGGAGCTTCAGGTGGGTGTAAATAGTATTGTTGTATGTTTTTTTTCCTATTGGACTGAAGCTGAAATCTACTGGCACTTCATCTACCACAATCCAGCCTTGTCTACATTTCACAACCTGGGCTGCAATTACCTTGTCCTGTAATGAGAAGGAAGCAGGGGGATATAAGAATCCAACATGGGATGTAGAGTCTGATTACCAGCTTGCATGTGTAGGTCCACTTTGAGCATTATGGCCTTTTTCATGAACTGAGTCCTACTTATATTTATAAAATATGTGTCTGGGTGTTTCATAATATGTTGTATGTCATGATATGTTGTATGTCACCATCTGGCTACTTCAAAGCACTTGTTGACCTTGTAACAATCAACACGACCATTAATGTGAAATGGCATAACAAAAAATTACTTAAGGGGGAATATTTCATAGACCTATGCACTCCCCCTGTGAACAAGAGGATGGTGTGCATGGAGAAATCAGGCATTAAGCATGATATAAATCAAGAAAAAAATAAAATGAATGATGAAAACAGATATAACTTGAAATTACCAGCTAAAATAACAATACTGGCATTATGGAGGGGGACAGATTAAAAAACAATAAAATAAAAACTCTGATAAAACCGAAAAATGAATTTAAAAATTGGGCAGAGAAAAAAAAAAGGACACCACACAAGACTGGAACATGGCTAAGCATAGATGCAGTGAGGGCGAAAGAGGAAGTACAGGGGAGTGTTTAGAGAGAAAACCTTCCATAAAAGGAAGTTAAATGCATACACCAAAATAATAATTTAATGTTAACATTTCTGGTAAGGAGACCTTCAGGAAAAAAAACACATAACTTGTCCCAGCATTAAGTTGCAAAAAATGAAGGGGGGGGGACAATAAATAAATACAGACATAAACAGTAACAACATGTTGTGAAACCTTCAGAAGAAAGCACCGGGCTGTGTGGTTGATTTTGGAAAGGAAGGATTGAAAAAGGAAATATGTAAGGAAATGTTATCCCAGTAGTAATCTGAATTGCACCATCCTTCTTCCTGTTCTGAAAAGAGCTGTAAACCTGGCTATTTCAGCCACCCGTTGATGTCACCTAGACTCTAAGGTTACACACCTAACACAGTGTGATTATTTGCAACCTAACACAGAGTTACCACGTTAATTGTATGTATTACCGTCTGTCTCTCAACTCTCTTGCCTGTTAATTGAATCCAAATCCTGAAGTGCCAGGGTCTGCTGCTCCTGTGCTAGGTTTGCTCTATAAATCTTTGAATATGTAAGAGTGGGACAGGGTAAGTGCTGCTGCTTCTGAGCTAGGTTCACACTATAAATATATGAATATATAAGAATGGAACAGGGTTAGATATTGTTGAGGGAGAAAGTCTAAGTCTAAGCCTGTGGGAAAATAGAATGAAAATAAAATGTAGGTGAACCAGACATATTATGTCCCATGTTGCTGACTATGCTATTTACCCTGTCTTTACCATAGAACTTGAATAATATGTTGTTATGTTCATAAATATACTAAACCTCTTGTGTGAGCTGCAATTAAATGGAACATAATATTTCCAATTTTATGAACCTAAAACTGTAAACTCTGATTCACCTAAATTGTATGTTCATGCAGAGCTCAGCCTTATTGAGAGTAGGAAGGCACACACCCAAAATATTCTGTTTGATCTTATTTAATGTTACAGCTTTGTGTACCCGGGACACAAATCTGTGTGTGAGATACAAACAGTAGGCATACATAACATTCCACATCCAAGGTTTTCATAGAACCTTTAAGCTGATCAGAAGGTCAATATGTTCAGTGTTTGGAGGCTTGGTAAGTACAAACCTAACAGCAGAGGCCTCTAACAAGCCCTGACCTCTGACACTGGCAGAGCAATCTGATCCATTAGAACAGCTTCATTTCACGAAATATCTGGATTCAGCTGATAAAAATGGTTCTAGCCACACAAACATATGGCATTCAAGCTGGGTTGTGCAGTGAAATGTGCACCATGAAAAAAAGCATGTGAAGGCGACACATCTGAAACACATTATTACATCTATTTTTTAAATGTTTTGCCTGATTTAATACAATATAGATTTGCATTTAGGGTGAAAAAGGAGAACAGCACACAAACAAAAATAAAATATTAACATGTAGTATTTATTAATATATTTGCCTATATTCATAACTCTGTTATGTACAAAGCCACAGAAAAATAAATAATGTTTATGGATTGAGACTATTCTTGCGAATCTGAAAATAAAGTTCTTATTTATGGTGCATGTCCATCCCAGGAGTTATAAGGAAAACAAATATTCTAGTCCAATTTTGATTTCACATTTGTTAGGGGGGCTAATTCAAACATATCCCCTTATGACATAGAAAATGCAATGGGCCAATCAAATCAAAGAGAAGAATCTCTGTGGGTGTGAATATGTGAAGGGAACCTATCACTGGCTCTGGCAATCCACAATTGACAAGTCAAATGATGCTGCATGGATGGAGTTTGCTGGTTATGTAAACTCAAACATATAGGGAGAGAGGAGATTTTCTAAGAAAGACAAATAGGAAGAGATCCTGCCCAATAGAAGAAAATCAGATTCGGGTTCTACCTCAAAGTAGCTGATGAACATTAGCCCTATAAAGCCATTTTTCAGCTGGAAGTGAATGCAGAGTTCTTTGCTAAGATACAACAAGGTTGTCTGAGTAGGATTACGGAAACGGGTAGACAGAATGAAAGGAGAGCTTGCCTGATGGTGTTGCCTAGAAGTTATTGATGCCACTACCTATGTTGGGCCTTTGAAAGACAATCCAGCAATTAGTACAATAATCACAGAGGATTTAAAAGAAATGTTCTGCATAATTAAGTAAATCCCAGATAATAAATAAAAATAAAAATTTGGCGGATCCCTGTTTATAAGTTATGCCACTGAAAGGGGGACTTACTTGCAAGGCATTTGTGATTTGTGATGTGAATTACAATTGAAAATCTGGCCACTTTCACCTTAATAATGCTTTTTCTCCCAGAATGTGGGATCTCTGAATGCCATAGACAGCCTGAATTGGAATGACAAGCCTTTGTTAATGTTGTCTACCCTGCCCAAAAACGGGATTTAATTAATGAACATATTCAAATGGCGTATCGAAAGGGTTCATCTGATTCCTATAGAATAGTCAGGAACTTAGGCATTATGGCCCAAGCTTTCCAAAAATAAATCAAATTTCTCAAACCAAATCATTAGAATAAATGTAACAAATTCAACTGAACAAAACATTCTTTCATCTAGGCACACGCTAGAAACCAATAGTGTGCCAAAGATAGTGTACAACATTTTAAATTTGAATAAGTCCTAGAATAAGAAAGATATATGTCACACAAATATGTTTCTCTTAATCCAACAAGTCAACGGTTTCACACAAAAAAAATGATTGTCATATTATGTTTCAAACGTTATTCTAAGAATAGTTGTATTCTTTGAATCAAACAGCCAATGCTAATTTGAATGTTTATATTGGAGTGAGTGGATCATATTATTTTGCCTAGTATAGTCAGTCATTTGTGTATTTATACATATGGTTGTTTGTTTGTATTGTGTATGTAAACATAAGTAAGACAACACAGGCAGGTTATGCTTTTTTTTCTGTAGATAAGTTGCCTGTATTTATGGGTAAAACTGTGGGTGACTTACTCAGCATTGAACGATAGGGGACCACTTTTAAAAACTTGACTTCATATTTTAAATAAAACAGCATGTTCATATTAAAACAGTTTGTTTCTTGTTCAAGATTGTGGGGTGGAGTTTTCAAAGAGGAGGTATTAAACAAGGGATGTCTCTCTGTAACATGAATGAAAAAAACTAGTGGTGCAGATATATTCCATAAGTAGAAGTCATTAAAATAGCAAACATAGCATAGTCCAGCATGGCAAACTCGTAGCAAACGTATAGCATAGTGTTTAATAATACATAATAATGTAAACAGGGTGTTTGCGCTCTGCGGTCTAAGGTGAAACCTGAGTTTTCTCACCTTTTCTTTTTAGTGACTGGTTGCTGACAGTAGAAGTCACACCTTAAAGGTCTTGCCAGCACTTGACATCTGCTGGAAAAATCTGGTGTAGGTCTCTAGGGCTCAGAGCTCGGGAGCACAGTGTTCAGGTGAGAGCCAACTCGAGAGTTAACCATGTCAACCCTACCAAAATTGTGACTTTTGATACAGCTGGTTCAAGCTGGAATGTCCAAGTGCAAGCGTACAGTTGACTTTAAATAGAATGTCTAATGAGTTTATGACAACCATTGTGGCCCAAAATACATCTGATACTTTCAATATCCGCTGAACCCTGCACCAGTGCTTGTCCCCTTATTGCAATGGAAAAAAACTGACAGTTAAAAGGAAAATCCCAGCAAGAGAAATTCTTACCTCTGTACATCCAGGAGAACCAAACCCAATGAATCCCATAAGGCCCACAGGTGAGGTTTTACCCTGTAGGATTGTTTAGCGTGTTTTAGGAGCACAGTGTACAGCACCACTGCACAGGATCAATGTATAGCATGTTCTTTTTGAAGTGCAGCGCCACTGCATGGGTTTGGTGCATTGCTATGATGCAATTATTTCAAGCTATGTGTTGCCAGTGTAACATGGACATATAAGTGAGGGCAGGTTATTCAGTCAAAAACGATTTTTACATATAAAAAGCAAATATTTCTTTTTCACAATTAAAAGCACACATTTGTACATTCAAAGTGCACACTATTTTTCACCTGAAATGCCTATGTTGCCATTTGAAAATTAATAAACTAACATCATTAACAACTAACCTGATCATAACCCACTAATAATAATGTGTTCTTCAGTGCAACATGGATGGAAAATGACAGGCTCTGAAAGACATTATTTAAATGCACATTCAGTTTTTTTTTTCTTTTTGCTCTGCTATTCTGTCCACAGTAACTGCAGGAAGCAAAGACCTCGAATAAGCAGGAAATCAGTTTGGTTACAGTTGAAACTGTATAAGCCAAGCCATTGTGTGTAGAGGGTGGTTAGGGCATGATAGAAATTTATTGGTTAGGATCCTTTGGTAGGCGGTAACCAGAGTTTTTCTGTTTAATCTCGAGGAAGGAGCTAGGGAGAGACATCTTGACACAGCTCGAAGAAGGACTGGGTTGATAGCTGGGGATGCCTGATTCTTAAAGCAGATTCAACTTGGTTGCAGAGACTGGGATTTCCAGTCAACAAGTCCCATTTTGAGTGACAGCAGATGCTTGTCCTTGCTGGGTGAACCCCTCCAGAAGGCGAACAGCCAAAGAAGTTACATGCTGAATAAGCCTGGTAATTATCTCGCTGAGGTGTGGGTGCTGAGTGTGTACGAAAATATTCAGTCAGTGTAGGAAAGGAGATTCCTGTGCTTTACCCACGTGTTTAATGTTGCAAATTGAATTCTTGTCTCCGCCACTCTCTTTTCAGTGTATCACAAATAATGCTGTTACTGTGCTATTTCATTTATTTCTGTAAAGAGTGAGATCGTGTTTAAATGCAACTTTTATAATACGCAAAAATATCTGAAAGCAGACGGGTGATGTGTTTTATATTTACCAATACAGTGCTGATGATGTGGGGAGATGTTTAGACAGTGAAATTGTCATTTTTAAGGTAGCTGAAAATAAGATTTGGCTGCAGCTGTGTGCATGTCGTTCAGTATGAGCAATTATAACTAACTGTGTATGTTATAGCCTTTTTGCTGAAGGTACATGAGTCAGCAAAAATAGAGACCCGGGACATAGTTCACTACCGTATATAAGTTAGTGAAAAATACCACATGATAGCTCGCTGCCGTAGATAAGACAGCGAGAAATTGCCCATGGTGGCACACTAAAAATGAAAATGTGGTGTTCCTGAAATGCAAGCCTGAGGTCTCTATAGTGATTACACGAAAAATCTAAACAAAAATAAGGGGTTCTGGATATTGGGGCCACAAATAAACCAAAGGAATTATGCTCACCACTATAACAACCAACCACGCAAACCAACCACGCATACGAACTGCGCATACCGTCTAAATAGGTCTGTGTGCTGAAATAATGCATATA